>NC_138307.1:64929118-65331618 GCF_965601325.2 Salmo salar | reverse complement strand
GAGCATAATTGTAATAATTTGTACACTGCAAATTGAACACAAGTAAGGCCAAAACGAGTTTGTATTTGAAATTAAGAAACATACATCGATGACATGCTGACTACACCGGCCACGCGCGTGTTGATTTTGTACATCCCCAACAGACATGTTCATGACACGCAGGTTGAAAATTCAAAACCAACTTTATTAGTTTTTGGGCTTGGCAAAAACACATGAAACATTCATGGACATTTAGCTAGCTTGCTGTTGCTAGCTAACTTTTCCTGGGAGATCAACATTGGCTTGTTATTTTAGCTGAAATGCATATGGTCCTTTTTTTATCTGGATCTTGTCATACAATAATGTGTATATCTGACACAAAAAATTATGCATGTAGTAATCTGTTCTGAGCCAATACATTCTAATAGTCTAATAAATACATGTCATATATGCTATTGCAAAAATAATCATTTGCTTGTGTTGATGAAGGTTTTAGGTAGGCCTACCATTTAGAAATCAATCTTTTTTTTTTCATCGTATTGTCTCTCTCAACCTATAGCCGATAATGAAACATTCCCCTGAGGAGCTCAACTACAGGATGCAGCTCCCTTGGTGATGGAGAATGTCCCTCTGTTTTGCAAATGTTTATGCTGTAAACCTTTTCACCGCTGGCCTATAGTGGATAAAGGGCCCACTGCGGGCTTAAAGCTACCAATTAGACCTGGCTTAGATTAGACGGGTAGTTAGGTGCCGTAAATGAACTAGCAGCACTGCGTGTTTCTGTGTGTTCATCTATTTTGGCCATGGGTCTCATTACTGTGTGTGTGTGTGTGTGTGTTAGACTTGATGCTCCTGTATGTCTCCTCTGTGTGTATCAGCTTGAGAACCCCATTCCAGACAGACCTGCTGCTTCCAGTTAAGGCCCAGTTCTTATCACGTGTAAATGACCAACACCCAGGCTCACACCAGCCCACCACACCCCTCCGAAACACCTTTACGGGAATTGTTGTTGAATTACAGAACGGGAGACAAGCTATTTTTCAACAGTTGGGGAGCTAAACAGCCCTGGGCTTTATTACCTTGGTGGTAAATGCTTCCAGTCTGGTAACACTGGTCTTTTCTGTTCAGTCTCCATAAACACTATTACCACCTCCTTCATTATTAGATTGGTTGCCAGGAAAACAGACAACTGTTTTGGGAGGTTTAGGTGGTGCACCACTGGTGCAATTCTCTCTTTCACAAGCTGTCCTTGGTGGTTTCGATGTCCAGTCGTCTGCTGTAGTGTCTGAAGAAGCCCCGGATGACTAGGTTGGGGGTAGGGCCTACATCTCGTTGGTCTAAAGTGGCTTCCTCTCCTTGCTTCCTCTCCTTGCTTCCTCTCCTTGCTTCCTCTTCTTGCTTCCTCTCCTTGCGTCCTCTACTTCATCAGCGCTGATCTGTAAACACATACAGTGCCAGTCAAAATTTTGGACACACCTACTCATTCCAGTTTTTATTAGTTTTTACTATTTTCTACATTCTAGAATAATAGTGAAGACATCAAAACTATGAAATAACACATATGGAATCATGTAGTAACCGAAAAAGTGTTAAACACATTCTTCAAATTAGCCACCCTTTGCCTTCACAGCTTGTTTGCACACTCTTGGCATTCCCTCAACCAGCTTCATGAGGTAGTTACCTGGAATGCATTTCAATTAACAGGTGGGCCTTGTTAAACATTAATTTGTGGAATTTCTTTCCTTCTTGGTGCGTTTGAGCCAATCAGTTGTGTTGTGACAAGGTAGGGGTGGCATACAGATAGCCCTATTTGGTAAAAGACCAAGTCCATATTATGGCAAGAACAGCTCAAATAAGCAATGAGAAATGACAGTACATCATTACTTTAAGACATGAAGGTCAGTCAATCTGGAAAATGTCAAGAACTTTGAAAGTTTCTCCAAGTGCAGTCGCAAAAACCATCAAGCGCTATGATGAAACTGGCTCTCATGAGTACTGCCACAGTAAAGGAAGACCCAGAATTACCTTTGCTGCAGAGCATAAGTTCATTAGAGTTAACTGCACCTCAGATTGCAGCCCAAATAAATGCTTCATGGAGTTCAAGTAACAGACACATCTCAACATCAACTGTTCAGAGGAGTCTGTGTGAAACAGGCCTTCATTACATTTACATTTTAGTCATTTAGCAGATGCTCTCATCCAGAGCGACTTACAGTAGTGAATGCATGCATTTCATACATTTTTTTCTCCGTACTGGTCCCCCGTGGGAATCAAACCCACAATCCTGGCGTTGCAAACACCATGCTCTACCAACTGAGCCACACGGGACTTCATAGTCGAATTGACACCAATAATAAGAAGAGACATGCTTGGGCCAAGAAACATGAGCAATGGACATTAGACCGGTGGAAATATGTCCTTTGGTCTGATGAGTCCAAATTTGAGATTTTTGGTTCCAACCGCCGTGTCTTTGTGAGACGCACAGTAGGTGAACGGATGATCTCCGCATGTGTGGTTCCCACCGTGAAGCATGGAGGAGGAGGTGTGATGGTGTGGGGGTGCTTTGCTGGTGACACTGTCTGATTTATTTATAATTCAAATGACCTGGCCTCCACAATCACCCGACCCCAACCCAATTGACATGGTTTGTGATGCAAGTGCTCAGGATATGTGGGAACTCCTTTAAGACTGTTGGAAAAGCATTCCTCATGAAGCTGGTTGAGAGAATGCCAAGAGTGTGCAAAGCTTTCATCAAGGGAAAGGGTGGCTACTTTGAAGAATCTCAAAGCTAAACAAATCTAAATATATTTTAACACTTTTTTGGTTACTACATGATTCCGTATGTGTTATTTCATAGTTTTGATGTCTTCGCTATTATTATACAGTGTAGAAAATAGTAAAAATAAAGAAAAACCTTTGAGTGAGTAGGTGTGTCCAAACGTCTGACTGGGACTGTATGTGATGGATATCTACAGAGCGTTTGCTTTCCCCTGTTTACGTGCTTCCATACCAGTTACAGATGAAGGGAAAGGACTCCAGACTGATATGTTGCCGTCTGCCCTCTCTGTCAGCATCAACAGTGTCGTGTCTGGTTTCACCTTTCAGCCCGGCACCTGCTGCTTCCATTACATCATCAAACTCTTGATCAACAAAGTGATTCATTTCTTCAAGGAACATCACCTGGTCGACCGTAGCGGAGAGGATGGCCAATGAGCACTCGGCACCTCCTCTGCAGTGATGCTTTGTCTTTGGCCCCGTGTCCGGTGGTTAATTTAGACCTCTATTGATGTAGAGGTCCACAAAAGGCCAGGGTTGTTACCAACCAGCTGTGTTTCGTGCTCCCTGCTTTGAGGAGGCACTCTGTGTATCAGAGGCCTGAGTCCTTCTATTTCTGCCGATCCCCTGTGTGTCTCTCACACACACACACACACACACACACACACACACACACACACACACACACACACACACACACACACACACACACACACACACTGCTGTTATCGCAGCTGTGACTTAGTTGGCAACGTCAGGAGCCCCAGCACCCCTACCAGGCCTCCTGCTAATCCACTCAAACTGATTGTCACCCTGCCTCTCTCTCTCTAGATCTCTATCCAAAACAACACTCATCTCCATTCCCTGGACTCACCAGGCACACACACACACCACACACACACACACACACACACACACACACACACACACACACACACACACACACTGGGGTGCTATGATCATCCCCTCATGCGACTAAGAATGCTGATGACCTTGAAGCAGTTTATTCCTAAACCCCCTAAAGGTAAAACTTCACCCAGATCAATTTTCAAGCCATCAATTAGGCCCTGTTGTTTTAGGCATTACCTTACATAAGGAATATTTGCTTAACTCTACAACAAGCTCATCAACTGTCATGTTGTCCCTGAGTAGGACTTCCTACCCTAGCCTGTTCACGTATAACAGGTAGGGCCAGTTCCCAGTAACACTGCTGCATCGGTGGAAAACAGGGTGCCACAGCCAGTATCTCTGGGTTATAAATATCCACCAGTGTTTGCCTGGTATACAATGGCTGATGACAGAGCTGCTTTTTCCATGGAAAGTAGCAGGTGGTCACTTCTCACTGGCTTATAGCCACTGTTAGAGTTGTGTTTGAGACCAGTTTGTCCGGGTGTAGGTCCTAGCTGCAATATACCAAGAGCCTGTATTATTATGTGAATAATATAATAACAATGTGAAGTAATACATAACTTGAATGTCTATATCAGTTTGAGAAAACCAATGCGCTCTGTTGCCTTACTCTTCCCAGTCCCTCACTAATTACATTGTTCTCATTGCAGTTTATTTATCAGTGTGAATGTCGTTAGTGAAGAGTAATGAGGTATCAGGGAACCGCTGCCTCCTCTCTCTATCCATCTCCCTTATCCCTGGATTCCATTATAGCCTAGCTTCTATAATGCAGCTCCTCCTGGGTACATCTCAGTAGTCTAAAGTGGTTCCCTATAATGCATCTCCCACTGGGTACATCTCAGTAGTCTAAAGTGGTTCCCTATAATACATCTCCCACTGGGTACATCTCAGTAGTCTAAAGTGGTTCCCTATAATGCATCTCCCACTGGGTACATCTCAGTAGTCTAAAGTGGTTCCCTATAATGTATCTCCCACTGGGTACATCTCAGTAGTCTAAAGTGGTTCCCTATAATGCATCTCCCACTGGGTACATCTCAGTAGTCTAAAGTGGTTCCCTATAATGCATCTCAGTAGTCTAAAGTGGTTCCCTATAATGTATCTCCCACTGGGTACATCTCAGTAGTCTAAAGTGGTTCCCTATAATGCATCTCCCACTGGGTACATCTCAGTAGTCTAAAGTGGTTCCCTATAATGTATCTCCCACTGGGTGCATCTCAGTAGTCTGAAGTGGTTCCCTATAATGCATCTCAGTAGTCTAAAGTGGTTCCCAATAATGCATCTCCCACTGGGTACATCTCAGTAGTCTAAAGTGGTTCCCTATAATGCATCTCAGTAGTCTAAAGTGGTTCCCAATAATGTATCTCCCACTGGGTACATCTCAGTAGTCTAAAGTGGTTCCCTATAATGTATCTCCCACTGGGTACATCTCAGTAGTCTAAAGTGGTTCCCTATAATGCATCTCCCACTGGGTACATCTCAGTAGTCTAAAGTGGTTCCCTATAATACATCTCCCACTGGGTACATCTCAGTAGTCTAAAGTGGTTCCCTATAATGTATCTCCCACTGGGTACATCTCAGTAGTCTAAAGTGGGTCCCTATAATGTATCTCCCACTGGATACATCTCAGTAGTATAAAGTGGTTCCCTATAATGCATCTCAGTAGTCTAAAGTGGTTCCAAATAATGCATCTCCCACTGGGTACATCTCAGTAGTCTAAAGTGGTTCCCTATAATGCATCTCCCACTGGGTACATCTCAGTAGTCTAAAGTGGTTCCAAATAATGCATCTCCCACTGGGTACATCTCAGTAGTCTAAAGTGGTTCCCTATAATGCATCTCCCACTGGGTACATCTCAATAGTCTAAAGTGAAGTGGTTCCCTTTATTTTCCATCCTTTTGTCATTTTCATTGACCTTAAAGATTTTGAGGTAAAATAAAATAGGCTGATAGTTTTCAGCCATGTTGCTTCCACCTATCCTGTGTTTTCATATCAGAATAAGGAAGAGGAAGCAATTTTAGACAATTGAGATACACCCCTGTGTGTCCTGCTCCAAGTCCCCCAACTAACCGCAGGTGTCACGACTTCCGCCGAAGTCGGCTCCTCTCCTTGTTCGGGCAGCGTTCGGCGATCGACGTCACCGGCTTTCTAGCCATCGCCGCTACATTTTTCATATATCCATTTGTCTTGTTTCCATACACACCTGGTTTTCATTTCCCCAATCAAGCTACTTGTATTTAACCCTCTGTTTCCCATCATGTTTTGTGTGTAATTGTTTCATGTTATTGTGGTGTTTTATTACACGCTTTATTTTTGTATGTTCCATGTTTTGAGCGCATTTGATTTATGTAGTGCTCTCGTTTTTGGAACTAAAATAAAAGTGCGCCTGTTTACATCACTCTACTCTCCTGCACCTGACTTCGCCTCTATACACCCGTTGACAGAATTACACACCTCTAATGGAGTCAGCAGGAGCAGGTACCCCGGTTAAAGGAGTCGAGGAGCGCGTCCAGGAACATTCGGCAAAGTTACATCATCTTGGTGCCATGATGGATCGCGTTGTCCAGACCATGGACCGCTGGGAGAGACAGGAAGTCTCTCCAGTGCCTCGACCAGCACAACCGGGGTTGTCTCCACCCGTTCCATCCGGAGAGAATTCCAGTTGAATACGTCTCTCCCTTCCCAGGGAGTATGATGGAACGGCAGCACAGTGCCAGGGATTCTTGCTACAACTGGACCTCTACCTGGCCACTGTGCACCCAGCTCCCTCAGGAGGGGAGAGAGTGGCCGCCCTCATCTCCTGCCTCACAGGAAGAGCGCTGGAGTGGGCAAACGCTGTGTGGAGAGAAGGAGACACGGCGCCAGACCACTTCGAGGAGTTCACCCGTCGCTTCCGGGCCGTCTTCGACCATCCACCTGAGGGCAGAAAAAAGGGGGAAAGGGGGGGGAAAGGCTCTTCCATTTGAGACAGGGGACTAGGAGCGCCCAGGACTACGCCCTGGAATTACGGACCTTGGCCGCCGGAGCAGGCTGGAACGACAGGGCCCTCATCGACCACTATCGATATAGCCTACGAGAGGACGTCTGACGTGAGCTGGCCTGCAGGGATGCCACCATTTCCTTTGACCAACTGGTGGATTTGTCCATCTGGTTGGATAACCTGCTGGTCACCCGCGGATGTCCAGAGGGGGCTCTGTCGGTTCCATCGTCCAGCACCCCCACTCCGGTGCCCATGGAGTTAGGAGGGGCTGCTCATAGGGAGACTGGAGGAGGAGCCATCACGTGCGCCATCTGTGGCCGCAGAGGACACACTGCTGGTCGGTGCCATGTTGGTTCCTCTGGGAGTCGAGGCAACACTCTGGCGTCACCCCAGGTGAGTTTGCACCACATTCATCCAGAGTCCTCTGTTGATCAACCGTTTGTGCCTGTTTGTTTCCCTGAGTTTTCCCCACATTCCCAGCATAAGGCGCTCATCGATTCAGGCACAGCTGGGAATTTTATCGACAGAGCATTAGCCATTAGGTTAGGGATACCCATTTTCCCTATAGTTAGATCCTTCCTTGTACACGCTCTAGATAGTCGACCATTAGGGTCCGGGCTAATCAGGGAGGCCACCATCTCCTTGTCCATGGTTATGCAGGGGGATCATGAGGAGTGAATCAGTCTCTTCCTCATTGACTCTCCTGCGTTTCCTGTGGTACTAGGCCTTCCCTGGTTGGCTCTGCATAACCCAACTATTTCCTGGCAACAGAGGGCTCTCACGGGGTGGTCGCGAGAGTGCTCAGGGAGGTGTGTAGGGGTTTCCGTTGGTGCTACCACGGTGGAAAGTCCAGACCAGGTCTCCACCGTGCACATCCCCCCAGTATATGCCGATTTGGCTCTCGCCTTCTGTAAAAAGAAGGCGACTCAATTACCACCTCATCAACGGGGGGATTGTGCGATAAATCTCCTGGCAGACGCTGAGCTTCCCAGGAGTCACGTGTATCCCCTGTCACAAGCGATGACGGTGGCTATGGAGACATATGTCTCTGAATCCCTGCGTCAGGGGTACATTCGGCCCTCTACTTCACCCGCCTCCTCGAGTTTCTTTTTTGTGAAGAAGAAGGATGGAGGTTTACACCCATGCATTGACTATAGAGGTCTCAATCAAATCACGGTGAGGTACAGTTACCCGCTACCTCTTATCGCCACGGCGATTGAGTCAACGCATGGGGCGCGCTTCTTCACGAAACTGGATCTCAGGAGTGCGTATAACCTGGTGCGTATCCGGGAGGGAGACGAGTGGAAGACAGCGTTCAGTACCACCACAGGCCATTATGAGTACCTCGTCATGCCGTACGGGTTGATGAATGTTCCATCAGTCTTCCAATCCTTTGTAGACGAGATTTTCAGGGACTTGCACGGGCAGGGTGTAGTGGTGTATATCAATGACATTCTGATATACTCCGCTACACGCGCCGAGCATGTGTCCTTGGTGCGCAAGGTACTTGGACGACTGTTGGAGCATGACCTGTACGTCAAGGCTGAGAAATGCCTGTTCTTTCAGCAGGTCGTCTCCTTCCTAGGGTATCGCATTTCCACATCAGGGGTGGAGATGGAGAGTGACCGCATTGCAACCGTGCGTAATTGGCCGACTCCCTCCACGGTAAAGGAGGTGCAGCGATTTTTAGGGTTTGCCAATTACTACCGGAGATTTATCAGGGGTTTTGGCCAGGTTGCTGCACCCATTATCTCACTGCTGAAGGGGGGTCCTGTAAGGTTGCAGTGATCGACTGAGGCGGACAGGGCTTTTGGGCAGCTAAGAGCTCTGTTTACTTCGGCTCCAGTGCTGGCCCATCCGGATCCCTCTTTGGCATTCATAGTGGAGGTGGACGCGTCCGAGGCTGGGATAGGAGCCGTGCTCTCACAGCGCTCGGGCACGCCACCGAAACTCCGCCCTTGTGCTTTCTTCTCGAAGAAGCTCAGTCCAGTGGAGCGTAACTATGATGTGGGGACCGGGAGTTGTTGGCTGTGGTTAAAGCGTTGAAAGCATGGAGACATTGGCTTGAGGGGGCTAAACACCCTTTCCTCATCTGGACTGACGACCGCAACCTGGACTACATCCGGGCAGCGAGGAGACTGAATCCTCGTCAGGCAAGGTGGGCCATGTCTTTACCCGTTTTGTGTTTACCCTATCCTACAGACCAGGTTCCCAGAATAAGAAGGCAGATGCACTGTCCCGGCTGTATGACGCAGAGGAGCGGCCCATGGATCAGACTCCCATACTCCCGGCCTCCTGCCTGGTAGCGCCGGTCGTGTGGGATCTGGATGCGGACATTGAGCAGGCGTTGCGTACAGAGCCCGCTACCCTCCAGTGTCCCGTTGGGCGTATGTACGTTCCATCTGCTGTCCATGACCAGTTGATCTCTTGGGCCCACACGTCTCCCTCCTCTGGTCATCCGGGGATCGGTCGGACGGTGCGCTGTCTAACTGGGAAGTACTGGTGGCCCACTTTGACTAAGGACGTCGGGGTCCCCAGTTCACGTCGAGAGTTTGGAAGGCGTTCATGGAACATCTGGGGGTCTCGATCAGCCTTACCTCAGGTTTTCACCCCGAGAGTAACGGGCAGGTAGGGAGAGTCAACCAGGATGTGGGCAGGTTTCTGCGGTCCTATTGCCAGGACCGGCCGGGGGAGTGGGCAGCGTTCATGCCCTGGGCCGAGATGGCACAGAACTTGCTTCACCACTCCTCCACTAACCTCTCCCCCTTTCAATTCATATTGGGGTACCAGCCGGTTCTGGCACCGTGGCATCAGGGTCAGACCGAGACTCCTGCGGTGGATGACTGGTTTAGGCGCACGGTATTTAACCCTCTGTTTCCCATTATGTTTTGTGTGTAATTGTTTCATGTTATTGTGGTGTTTTATTACGCGCTTTATTTTTATATGTTCCGTGTTTTGAGCGCATTTGATTTATGTAGTGCTCTCGTTTTTGGAACTAAAATAAAAGTGCGCCTGTTTACATCACTCTACTGTCCTGCATCTGACTTTGCCTCTATACACCCGTTGACAGCAGGAGCACTTGTTCGAATAGGCCATTTTTTTATGATGGTTTAAACTGCACCCTGGATATTTTCCTTGGCGTCGTGAAGGTAGAGAACAATTGCCGCTGGCTGTGAAATGCAGCCCGGCACGTTCCAACTGACCACAGTCTGCACCAAAATGGCCGTCCTCACAGCGCTCAGGCAAGGCCTCATTAGTAATGTTTGGCTCCACACGCAAAGGGGGCTTATTATGGATTAATGACGTCTAGTTAAGCTTAGGAGTTGTTATAGTCCCTGTGGAAGGAGGCAAGCACAATTGATTCTTTTAGAAAAATCTCCTGTTTGTTTCCCGTGTTGGCAGTGATGTTATTCAGCTGGCAAGGTGATGCCTTCATGGGCACTTCAGTAAAAAACTATGTGGTTATTAACAAATAATTTATGAGTTTGTGTTGAACCATTTTTGCTTGTTTAGCATTTTAGAGTTTTTAAATTGTATAGAAATGCAGTACATGAGTTTCACTAAAGCTTAGACCCTGGTTATGGCCCTGGTAACATCTACCTCACTAAAACTCAGACCCTGGCCACGGCCCTGGTAACATCTACCTCACTAAAACTCAGACCCTGGCCACGGCCCTGGTAACATCTACCTCACTAAAACTCAGACCCTGGTCACGGCCCTGGTGACATCTACCTCACTAAAACTCAGACCCTGGTCACGGCCCTGGTGACATCTACCTCACTAAAACTCAGACCCTGGTCACGGCCCTGGTGACATCTACCTCACTAAAACTCAGACCCTGGTCACGGCCCTGGTAACATCTACCTCACTAAACTCAGACCCTGGTCACGGCCCTGGTAACATCTACCTCACTAAAACTCAGACCCTGGTCACGGCCCTGGTGTGAGTTGAACCGTCTCAGAAATCTCTCTGCGTTACGTGCAGCAATCGTTAAGTGTTATGGAACGTTTTGAAATGTGTTTTTGTTGTTCAGAGCTCTATAGAGGAGCATCAACCATGATGTACCTGTATCTGTAGCGTCCCTTCATGATGATGTCATCCATAGCTGCATGATCAGGAAGAAATCCATTTTCATTCACTCCCAAGTCAACAGTTATAGGGTAGTGAGTCAGCACTCTATAGCTAATAGACGTGATTAAGCTATATCTTAGCTGACCATCAAAGTATCAGCATTCAAGAGAGGCCAGTTCAGAGGTCAAAAGATACAGGGGTGTGTGGTATCCTGACGGGACACATGCAAACGTCCTTTGATATAGACTAGTGCCGTGGCTTGTCAAAGAGGGGCGGTGCACTAATGTGATTTATATTGCATGTGCAAAGTGGCAATTGATTTGTGTGTGTGGTGGAAAAAGTACCCAATTGTCATACTTGGTTTTGGTTTTAAATATACTTATCATGTGTGTTTAGTGAGTCCGACAGATCAGAGACAGTAGGGATGACCAGGGATGTGTGTGAATTGGAGATAGTTTTCCTGTCCTGCTAAGCATTCAAAATGTTGCGTGTACTTTTGGATGTCAGAGAAAATGTATGCAGTAAAAAGTGATATTGTTTTCTTTAGGAATGTAGTGAAGTCTAAAATATAAATAGTAAAGTACAGATACCTCAAAAAATGACTTAAGTAGTACTTTGCACCAATGTGTGTGTGTGTGTGTGTGTGTGTGTGTGTGTGTGTGTGTGTGTGTGTGTGTGTGTGTGTGTGTGTGTGTGTGTGTGTGTGTGTGTGTGTGTGTGTGTGTGTGTGTGTGTGTGTGTGTGTGTGTGTGTGTGTGTGTGTGTGCGTGTGCGTGTGTGTGTGTGCGCGTGTGCGGCTTTATTAGGCTACTACTTCTCTGTATTTCCGGCTTAATGTAAAAGCACCCAGGACCCAGACACAATCAACACCAGTATACTAGGGGCTTTTGACAAGTGAAGAAAACACTCTATTGTGGTCATGGGGCTTATTGGGGCTTATGTACATTGCTCCTTCCTGTTTTTATGCCATTATTAATCTCAGATACGTGATCTGAAACCATAACACACAGTACATATTGTTCTCTCTCTTTCTGTCTGTGTGTGTGACTAGTGTACTCCCTCGGCGTGCGGATGTACACAATGTCCTCTACCATTATCTTTGACACACACACACACACACACACACACACACACACACACACACACACACACACACACACACACACACACACACACACACACACACACACACACACACACACACACACACACACACACACACACACTGCCTCAAGTGCAGAGGTCAGGAGAGTCAGGAGATCAGACAGGGAACAAATAAAAAGGGAAGACGGAGATGGAAGACCATTGATGCTTCTCTCTTTTTTTTCTCTCTCTCTCTCTCTCTTTCTCTCTTTCTCTCTCTCCCCTCTTTCTCTCCCCTCTCTCTTGCTCTCTCTCTCTCTCTTTCTCTCTCTCCCCTCTTTCTCTCCCCTCTCTCTTGCTCTCTCTCTCTCTCTTTCTCTCTCTCCCCTCTTTCTCTCCCCTCTCTTGCTCTCTTTCGTGCTCTCTCGCTCCCTCTCTCTTGCGCTCTTGCTCCGTCTCACTGTACCCAGACTGTCTAAATAGCAGTTTTCCCTGTCAGATTAATAGTATGGGTGACTGTAGCAATGCTGCCTTGCATAAGCAGCCCATTTACTGAGTACCCGCTCTCTGACGCGCAGGGGGAGACACGTCACAAATACCAACCCCCTTAAGTGATTGTTTCTGCTCCTAAGATGTTTTGAAAGTCCTGTCTGTGGCATTCAATGCGCACAGAGATGTGAAAGCATCCACTCTTCCCTCTGCAAGCCCTTTTTAATCCATCATTGCTGGGTTGTTTCCCTGCCGTCTCAGGGGAAGGCACAGTTTCCTCTTTTGGACAGCAGTGATGCAATCACAACAAAGTTAGCCTCTTCCTCATTTTAGAGAAGGTGGTGGATCTTTTGTAATGATTGAGCCATGAGTAATCCTCATGTGTAAATACAGAGAAATAGGGAGTGGGTTCAATTTGGTTACAGATAAAGGGATCAATAAATGGATGTATAAATGTTATTACATTGATACATGTAGAATGTTATGAAAGGAAATAGGCCTTTAGTGGTGTAACCAAATAGAGAAAGTAAGTAGTCAACATTTGTTGTTGGATTTGGCTGACTGTCAACACCAGAAACACAATACCATGAATGTATTCAAGCAGTGGCTGAATGTTAAACTAGCACAAGGCTAAGATCATCTGACTGCCAATGTAATCTAGTAGCCTACACTCCCACAATATGTGGACAGTACACACAGGTGAAGTCATGCAACCTTCCAAAGAAAAGCTGTTTGCTGGGACACTATATGCCTAGTGATAGTTGTAGATTGGATTTTACTTTGGGTTCTTTCCATAGAAGTACTATTCTAACTCTGGTAGCCTACATTTCGCAATTATATCTACCAAGAGCGTTTAAATGATTAACTATTATTGGCTATTTGTGTTTATATGCCTTAGTTTCCACATCAAGCTTGACCTATATTCTCTGTGATTAGAGAGTGATGGAGTGTTTCTTCATGTGGTCACAGCTGTTAGGGAAACGGAGCCAAACCAGGTTTGCCCTCATCTGCATCACAGAGGTCAAGGGTCATCTCACAGGGCGCTGTGACTCGGCCGCCCGTCGGACCGTGAATGAGGCCCTCTGTTCCCCCTGCATGCTTGCCTGCCTTTCACTAAGCAGTTGGAGCGGGATCAGCTATACCCACCGGCCAAAAACCACTCTGTCATGTAGGACAGCCAGACTTGGTGTCTGTCTGTCTGTCTGTCTGTCTGTCTGTCTGTCTGTCTGTCTGTCTGTCTGTCTGTCTGTCTGTCTGTCTGTCTGTCTGTCTGTCTGTCTGTCTGTCTGTCTGTCTGTCTGTCTGTCTGTCTGTCTGTCTGTCTGTCTGTCTGTCTGTCTGTCTCATTTCTGGAGGTGTAGGTAGGAAGAAAGAAGTGAGAGGAGAGGAAAGGAGAGGGGGGACGCAAGTGAGAGCAAGGGGAAGGATAAAGCGAGGGAAGAGCTATAACCTTGTCTTCTGAGAGTGATGGAAATGGAGTGAGAGAGTGAGAAGGGAACGCTAGATAGCACAGGAAGGAAATATTTGCATGGTATTTTGAGATGACCTGGTATATAGTATGGCCTGAGACTTGTGTGTTTGAGTCCAGAGGTATTTATGGTTTCCACGGGGCAAAGATCAGATCATGAGGGCGGCAGAACTGGTTTGGACAATATCCCTCTGAGCAGACCTGGGTTCAAATACTATTTGAAATCATTTTAAATACTTTGTCTGTGCTCGATTGAGCTTGCCTGTTGTGAGGAAACCAACAGAAATGTCCCAAAAGTGCAAACCCCACCCTCCTGGTACTCTAGGCAAGCTTAAGCATAAACTGAAAATATTTGAACGATTTCAAATGGCATTTGAACCCAGGTCTGGCTCTGAGCCTAACAGCTATTATGGCCAGATGCCAGTCATAGTAACAGAGAATCTGTAGCATTTGTGAGTCAGTCTCCAGCCACGTTTGACTCTCCGTAAACACATTGTGATTTAAGAGCTAAAATGGCCCACGCTCTCTCTAGCCAGTTGTGTGTGAACTGAGCAAACGTTTGTTGTTCTATCTAATAAGCTGTCACAGTGACACACACACGACCAAACACTATCATGGTCGACTCAACAGAAGGTTCATTTTCGGAGTCAAGCAGCATCGGTAGTATTATTGAGAGTTGTGAACACAGAAAAAGTGTTGGAGTTGTATCTTTCCAGTGATAGTGACCATCTTCATACGAAACCTTCAGGGCTATGTCCTACACTGTCACACTACCAGCCCACCTCAAGTTTCTTTCTCTCCTTCTGTAGCCACTTTCACAAAGAGACAGGTTGTAGCTCATCAGGATGCATGGCTCAATTAGGCCTCTTTAGCCCTTCCATACTGTCCAGTTCTGTGACCCATCCACATATAGGTAACTGCCACATCCACATACAGGTAACTGACCCATCCCCATACAGGTAACTGCCACATCCACATACAGGTAACTGACCCATCCACATACAGGTAACTGACCCATCCACATACAGGTAACTGACCCATCCACATACAGGTAACTGACCCATCCACATACAGGTAACTGACACATCCACATACAGGTAACTGACACATCCATATACAGGTAACTGACCCATCCACATACAGGTAACTGACCCATCCACATACAGGTAACTGACTCATCTCCATACAGGTAACTGACTCATCCACATACAGGTAACTGACACATCCCCATACAGGTAACTGACCCATCCACATACAGGTAACTGACACATCCACATACAGGTAACTGACCCATCCACATACAGGTAACTGACACATCCACATACAGGTAACTGACACATCCCCATACAGGTAACTGACACATCCCCATACAGGTAACTGACTCATCCACATACAGGTAACTGACCCATCCACATACAGGTAACTGACACATCCACATACAGGTAACTGACACATCCATATACAGGTAACTGACCCATCCACATACAGGTAACTGACACATCCACATACAGGTAACTGACTCATCCACATACAGGTAACTGACTCATCCACATACAGGTAACTGACCCATCCCCATACAGGTAACTGACTCATCCACATACAGGTAACTGACTCATCCCCATACAGGTAACTGACCCATCCACATACAGGTAACTGACCCATCCCCATACAGGTAACTGACTCATCCACATACAGGTAACTGACCCATCCCCATACAGGTAACTGACTCATCCACATACAGGTAACTGACTCATCCCCATACAGGTAACTGACCCATCCACATACAGGTAACTGACTCATCTCCATACAGGTAACTGACTCATCCACATACAGGTAACTGACTCATCCCCATACAGGTAACTGACACATCCCCATACAGGTAACTGACTCATCTCCATACAGGTAACTGACTCATCCACATACAGGTAACTGACTCATCCCCATACAGGTAACTGACACATCCCCATACAGGTAACTGACCCATCCACATACAGGTAACTGACACATCCACATACAGGTAACTGCGACATCCACATACAGGTAACTGACACATCCACATACAGGTAACTGACCCATCCACATACAGGTAACTGACCCATCCACATACAGGTAACTGCCATATCCACATACAGGTAACTGCCACATCCACATACAGGTAACTGACCCATCCACATACAGGTAACTGCCACGTCCACATACAGGTAACTGACACATCCATATACAGGTAACTGACCCATCCACATACAGGTAACTGACCCATCGACATACAGGTAACTGCCACATCCCCATACAGGTAACTGACCCATCCACATACAGGTAACTGACACATCCACATACAGGTAACTGACCCATCCACATACAGGTAACTGACACATCCACATACAGGTAACTGCCACATCCACATACAGGTAACTGACACATCCCCATACAGGTAACTGACACATCCATATACAGGTAACTGACCCATCCACATACAGGTAACTGACACATCCACATACAGGTAACTGACTCATCCACATACAGGTAACTGACTCATCCACATACAGGTAACTGACCCATCCCCATACAGGTAACTGACTCATCCACATACAGGTAACTGACTCATCCCCATACAGGTAACTGACCCATCCACATACAGGTAACTGACTCATCTCCAAACAGGTAACTGACTCATCCACATACAGGTAACTGACCCATCCCCATACAGGTAACTGACTCATCCACATACAGGTAACTGACTCATCCCCATACAGGTAACTGACCCATCTCCATACAGGTAACTGACTCATCCACATACAGGTAACTGACTCATCCCCATACAGGTAACTGACACATCCCCATACAGGTAACTGACCCATCCACATACAGGTAACTGACACATCCACATACAGGTAACTGCGACATCCACATACAGGTAACTGACACATCCACATACAGGTAACTGACCCATCCACATACAGGTAACTGACCCATCCACATACAGGTAACTGCCATATCCACATACAGGTAACTGCCACATCCACATACAGGTAACTGACCCATCCACATACAGGTAACTGCCACGTCCACATACAGGTAACTGACACATCCATATACAGGTAACTGACCCATCCACATACAGGTAACTGACCCATCCACATACAGGTAACTGCCACATCCACATACAGGTAACTGCCATATCCACATACAGGTAACTGCGACATCCACATACAGGTAACTGCGACATCCACATACAAGTAACTGACACATCCACATACAGGTAACTGCCACATCCACATACAGGTAACTGCCACATCCCCATACAGGTAACTGCCACATCCACATACAGGTAACTGCCACATCCACATACAGGTAACTGCCACATCCACATACAGGTAACTGCCACATCCACATACAGGTAACTGCCACATCCACATACAGGTAACTGCGACATCCACATACAGGTAACTGACACATCCCCATACAGGTAACTGACCCATCCACATACAGGTAACTGACACATCCACATACAGGTAACTGACACATCCACATACAGGTAACTGACACATCCACATACAGGTAACTGACACATCCACATACAGGTAACTGCCATATCCACATACAGGTAACTGCCACAACAATGGAAACATAAAGTGTCTTAACAGGGCTTTGGGCCTCATATCTCTACATTCTTACGTCTGGTCCCAGATCTGTAGCAGCACAAACAGGACTGTGACAAGGCTTTGTATATTTGCATGGGCAGAACAGTGTTTGTTAACAGCAGAGCAAAAGAGGAAGTTAGAGCTAGGCTTTTCTCATGCCAGTTCATCTCCAGTGTGTACGTATCACATGCCTCTCTTGGGTTGGTTAATCAGCGGTCGTGTTGTGTTTGCTCTGTTCGGAATACAAGCGGGGCAAGACTGATTCGTGATTCGTTTGGTTTGGATAGGGAGATCAGCATAGACAAATGGTTCTCTCAGAGGAGACTGTTTATGGCAATCAACAGAGTGCAACACACACACGTATGTTGTGTAGAGCGAAGGAAGGAGCGAACACATTCTCTTTCGCACGCACGCACACACACACACACACACACACACACACACACACACACACACACACACACACACACACACACACACACACACACACACACACACACACACACACACACACACACACACACACACACACACACACACATTATTGGCCTTGAGTGGTGTTACTTCAGGGACCAACAGATAAGACTAAGGGCATGTTTTGGTACCATGAATGGTTTTAAGGATAAACAGTTGAATGCTGTCCATCCCAGGGGAGCGTCATCCTCAGTCATGCGCCGGCCCGGTTTGTTGTTTTTAAAACATCTCTGAGGTCATCTGAGACATCTGGCTTGTTTTTCCAGCAAACTACTTAGTCCTGGGGCTGTTTTTCCCATGGTTCCCTTTCCAGGACATGCAAACACAACAGATAGTGTCTCCCATTGAGGCAGTCTCACTGGACCTGCATGGGAGACAGTGATTTGCATGCATGGAGAAAAACTGTCACTTTGCAAGGCGGCCATTTTTTATCAGTGGCCCAGGGTTCATGCAAAGGTAGGCTTTTTCTTAGCACACCGTTTTTGTGTTACCTGAGTAGCAGAGGTGTATAAAGATGGCTGCCCCATGCACTTACCACAAATTCCTTGTTTTGCGAAGTTAGACGTACTGTACGCTGCTCTCCGTTATTTTTGTAAGGCCATTAGCACAGTATACATGATCCCAAGACCCCGGCAATTCAAGACCCCGGCAATTTGATAAACCGATTGTGCTGATTTAGTGGCACATTGAACCATATCGCACACCGTAGTTTAAAAACTCATTGGATAGTGCTAAAACAATGAGGTCATATCTGAATTCTGTCATCTTTATGAACGTTCTCCATTGATGTCCCCCTTTGAATGTAAGCAGTTTTGATTGTGTTCTATTTTGGTAAAATGCTCAGTTCTGTTTTGCTCTGAAACTTAATTTAAAGATCTATAAAGGAACTGAGAGAGCCCTGTGTCGAGTTTCTATGCAAATGTCAGGAATGTTGATATAGACTAGTTCTTGGTACTGCATTTCTTTTCTTAATCTGTTCCCCAATACAAGTGTTTTATATTTGGTCTCGTGATGATCTGCAGGCACCCACCCGTGTCTTTCTCACGTGCCCACTCTCGCCCCTCTCTGGGCCAGCCCGCCCAGCTCTTCTCTGGTTCAGCCAGGCCTGTTGACTACAGTAGCTGGTACCATCATCACAGGCCCATTGAACTCGTGGAAGCTCAGCAGACAGTTTGGTGGGGGCCGAGGGCGACGCCGAGCCACAGGCCTTCTATTGTGAAGACAGATGTGAGGGGTGAAGAGCTGGAGGGGTTAGTAGTAGTAGTAGTACTAGTGGTGGCTGAAGGGAGTGGTTTGGTGGTTGTTATGGCGTCACATAGAAAGGCCATTGTTGATGATGTCTGCAACATGGGTCAATCGAGTCCTCCGGCCGCCCCTGCATGTTGGACTTTGTGACTCCGTCTTTTGTGAGGGGCCCTTCAGTGCTCGTGACTTGGTGGTTGGGATGTCCTTGTTGATCTGCTGAAGGTTTGAATGATGTCACGCTGCTGCCCCAGTGGCACAAGCACCCCCCGTTAACGTCTCGCGCCAGACAGAGGAGAAAGGCCGCATTCATTGTCTCGCTATGCTAAAATGTTATTGACAACTGCCGATGCCACCCACTGCTGCCATACAGACAGCAGCGGATGGCATCTGGGTGGCAGGTGGCCTAGCGCTTAGAGCGTTGGGCCAGTAACAGAAATGTTGCCAGTTTGAATCCAAATCTGTCAGTCTGCCCTTGAGCAAGGCAGGTAACCCCCCCAACAACAGCTCTCCGGGCGCCCCAAATGTCACAGCCCACCACACTTCTCCGAGTCAGAGGGGTTAAAAGCGGAAGTCATGTTTTAGTTGGACCATGTGTGCTGTTGATAATGTGGAGGAGGATGTAAGGATGTTTCCACACATACTTTTGAGCTGTACTTTGAATCAGAGTTCAACTATTATTTTAGTTTCACATTGCCAAATGTCAAACGAACAAAAATTCCTAAACCAAACATTTATATTTTTTACATTTTAGTAATTAAGCAGATGCTTTTATCCAGAGCAGCTTACAGTTAGTGCCTTCATCTTAAGATAGCTAGGTGGGACAACCACATGTCTCAGTCATAGTAAGTACATTTTTCCAAACAGAAAAGTTATTTGTTTATTGGACAAAAATGTCAAGTTAAATCCATTTATGATTATCATGAAGCATCACTTGTGTGTCCCAATCTTCCAACAATATGCAGGAGGAAAATACTCTTTAACTGCCACGTGGATAGTCTATAGTCAATAGCATGTATCCCTGGTATGGCCCTGTCTCCTTCATCTGCATCGATGTGCTCGTGGATGCCTTGCTACTCACAGAAGGTTTCAGAGCTCTCAAGTCATGGGTCAAACAACCTATAATAATGCTGTGTTTCTTTTCCTGTGTTTGGTCCAGACTGCGTACTCACATACAGTGAACCACACCAGATAATAATTTAATCGGACCGAGACTACCTTTTTAATTAGCGACCCACGGTGCGTTGTTTAGTGCGCTCTGAGTGTGGATAGTGTTCACACCAGTCCAAACAAACCCAACTAAGAGAGTAAAAGCGTCAGAGTTCGGGGAAAAAACTCACCAAACCATTTTGGTGTGAATGCCCCCTAAGTGCCACTTCAAGGCCAGCTTTCCTTTCCATTCCTTATAACCATTAGGATAACACACAACTGATCTATGAAGCAGACCATATGAGTCCCTTACACCAGCATACACATCAAGTCTTGGAGTGTTTGTGTCTCTGTTTTCACACGTGCTTGGTATGGTCATGCCATGTTATTCACCGTGAAGGCGAACCGCTCCCCCACATGTAATTAACCGTGATCCTATGATCCCCTGAAAGGTCCCCTAAACCCATTCAGAAAACAACACCAACACTCATATGTCATGAATATGTGTTTATGTCCTTTTATTCTCACTGGGTTTACAAGCACACACACACACACACACACACACACACACACACACACACACACACACACACACACACACACACACACACACACACACACACACACACACACAATATGTTTTACTATCCTAGTGGGAACCTAAAATTGATTTACATTCCAAATCCTCTTTTCTCTAACCCTAAATCTAACCTTTAACTTTACCCTAACCTTAAACCCTAACTCCTAGCCCTAAAACGAACCCCTAACCCTAATCCTAACCCTAATTCTAATCCTAAACCTAGCACCTAAACCTAAAATAGCCTTTGTCCTTGTGGGGTCCTGGGAAATTTCCCCATGAGAGAGAATTTTCTGTGTTTTACTATCCTTGTGGGAACTTTTGGGGATTTCCAGTACCCAGGGGTTTGTTATTAAAAGCCCCCCCATCACACACACAGTTTTGCCATTTCCAAAAGGATGAATTTGGGTGTTTTTGGATGAGGAAGTGATTTGCTGTTTGGGGTAAGTTTCTATAAAACGTGAAATCACAAAGGTGTATGGACCCTCCTAGAACATGCCATTTACATCAAAAATAGAGATTTGGTTGTCAAAAAACAACAACTTCTCCTTTAAGCCCCTTTTAAGCCCACAAATCTCACACTGTAATATCTGTGCATATTTTCCCCTTTGCTCTGTCCTAGCTTTACCCTTTCAGTCAAAATGCCTTTGGTTTCTCCCTACAGATGAACCCCCCCACACATCCCTCAGAAACGGCCAACGCTCTCTGGCTGTCGTTGGACCCCTCTCTCTCTCTCCATTTTGGCAGGCCAGGGTCTTTTATGAGTCAGTGTAACCATCATCATAAAATCTCTTATCTTGCTCTCTCTCTCTTTTGCACTTTCTCTCAAGGCCCTTGCCAGTCCATTAAGTATTTATTAAGGTGTTTTATTCCGCCAATACAACTGTCTGTGTGCTTGTGTTTGTGTGTTTCTGGAATGCCCTCCCGGACCACCTGAAGGCACCACAGACGCTGGGTTCCTTTAAAATGGGCCTAAAGACTTTTCTCTTTAGGAAGGCCTTCTGTTGACAGCTGTGCTCCTTGGTGTCCTTGTCCCTTGTAGTGTCAGCTGTCTTCTTTGTGTCCGTTGCCTGTCTAGGTGTCTATTTTTGTCAATTTGGTTCTTCAATTTGATTTTATGCACTTTGAGATTAGATTATTCTGTATATTGAAAGCGTTTTACACATTTTATAAATGAATATTATTATGATTGTGTGGGTGTTAGGGTAGCTTTGAGTGTGAGTATGCAAGCGATAAATACTGACTCCATGTGAGAGTGAGAGAGAGAGAGTGAGAGAAAGGGAGGGAGAGAGAGTGAGAGAAAGGGAGGGATTGAGAGAAAGGGAGGGAGAGAGAGAGAGTGAGAGAAAGGGAGGGAGGAAGAGTGAGAGAAAGGGAGAGAGAGAGAGAGAGAGAGAGAGAGAGAGTGAGAGAAAGGGAGGGAGAGAGAGTGAGAGAAAGGGAGGGAGAGAGAGTGAGAAAAACGGAGGGAGGGAATGAGAGCATGTTTTCATATGTGCCAAAGGCAATTTTTAATTCTCTAGCACTGTGTTTCAAAAACATACACACACAAACCCGTACACACTCCTACACACTGTCACACTGACATATAATACACACAGAACTCACATGCACTAGGTATGTGACAAATATAAAACATTTCTTAACGTTAAACTGCCATTTCTTTCTCGTTTAAAAGTTGAAGAAAAAAAATCATAAAATGACATGAATTCAACATTCTGTGATGTGACCTCTAGGGGGTGATGCAGTTCAATGTCCCACAGTCCTGGATACCTCCCAGCTAGACAGCGACCGGTTTACTGCTGTCCCCCACCCACTCAGAAACCATGGTATTAATGCTGTTTTAGGTTCTCTGTGCCTCTCCTCCATGTTCTCAGTACATGGAACTTCATGTCCCATCAATGTGATGGCTCGTTGCAGTGATGTATGACAGCGTGTTCATAGACATCCAACAATCTGTAGTTAACGCCACGTATGGGGTTTGATATGGGGTTTGAGAGCTCGCGCTTTGTATTTGCAGAGCAATCATTGTACAATTTCTCCATCGACATGGCATCTGGTAGTCTGGTTGTAGATATGCCATTAGGGTATTGAAGCCGACATCCTCTACCATTGACTATGGCTGCATATCAACTGGAATCATTTTCTGACTCCGTCCCTTATCGCACTGCTGCCAGCAACAGGTTGGGTCTCACGGTGCCTCTTTTTCAGCACCTGTACTGCCACTGGAGCTCAGTTCCACCTTGCAAAGTCAGCATTTCATCACAATACAGGACTTCGCTGCTGTCGCTTCCCTGTCTCACTCTCTTCTTTTCCAACTGTTAATGACAATGGCAAATAATTAGAAAGATTCATATATCCTACTTCCTGCTCTGTACTGTAATTTAAATAATTTAGTTAGGGATCCCAAATTGGTTTAAACGACACAACCCTAACATGCACGCTATCAAAGATGGTTTAGTATGAAGATGTAGAAACTGCATCTCCAATAGAAATCCCCAATAACGCTTGTAGGTGATGTCATGGCGACGGCGGCTAGCTAAGCTCATGCACAGAAACATGCCACCGGGTCTAACAGTCGTCTCGCGCTGAACTGCACATGTGCAGGCAGGGGCGTTGGCAGAATTTTGGGCCCCATGGAGAAAAAAAACCTACTGGGCCCCTAACATAGAAATCAGAATGTTGCAGATTAAAATAACGTACTGAACAATATGTGTTATTAAATGTACTAACTAGAAGCTTCTGCTGCTTTATACTACAATTGTGCAGATTCTAGTTTCCACCTTTATCCTTTGACAAATATAAACAATATTGCAAAATGTTTTGGTCCCTAACGTTAACAAAAGCTGTCTGTGTCATGAGATTTTTATGACGCTTTATTATAAATAACTACACAATTGATGACTTATTTTTTTTAATATATGGTATTGTAGTCAGTTTTAATGAAGAAATTATCCATGTTTCAGATTAAATCATTTATTACCCATTCTTATAAACAAGGCTAACCCTCTTCTGCCCTATGCATGATTCCTAAATATATGCCTAAATAACATACCCCAAATGTTAAATGTTTCTGAACTATGTGGACTGCAGACATAAATGTGGTACCTACAGAGAACAAGCATCTGTGAAACTGCAACTGTAGTGTCAAGACATTATGTGGGCATTCCTGAGTAAGTTCAACAGGAGATAAACCATAGCAGGAAATACTCTGAAACGGTATTTTCCCCATCCCCGGGCAGGCTTGGGTGGAACAGGTTAAGGCAGTTGTCCTTGAGTTTGTTCCCTGTAAACAAAACTCAGAGGTTACACTGCACCAAGAGCACAGCATCGAGCCTTCTTGTGAGCAAACTCATTTATAATGTCTTTAAAGTTACATTTTCTAGCTAACTGGTTTTCAATTGAAAGGATGGCAAGGCTGTTGAACCTGTCTTGGCACATTGTAGATCTTAGATAGTTCTTCATAAGTTTCAGCTTACTGAAGGCACGTTCACCTCCAGTAACTGTTACAGGCATTGTACAGAAGATTCGCAGTGCAACGCACACCTCTCCAAAAATGTTCTGTAGCTGCATCTTGTGGATGGCATTTAGGATCTCTACAGGAGAAAGACCATCTGAAAAAGTGCCACCATATATCGTCTTTAGATGTCTCATCCAACTGTGAGATCTTTTGAGTACTTGCTTCTCAATTTGTGGCAAGATACACAAATGAGGTTTTCAGTGATTTTTGTAAATGTAGGTATTGGTGAAAACTCCTCGCATATTGCTGCAACCGTGTGGAACCCCATGTCCAAATGACTGATTATTCTATCCAGAGCCATGTAAAACACTGTGTTGAACCCCATGTCCAAATGACTGATTATTCTATCCAGAGCCATGTAAAACACTGTGTTGAACCCCATGTCCAAATGACTGATTATTCTATCCAGAGCCATGTAAAACACCGTGTTGCGAAATCCAGTGTCTGACTTCTGTTCATCTGCTATGTCATCTTCAGTCTCATCAAGGAAACGTTTTATTTTTTTCTGGCGGCTCCACTGTTCACTGTGTAACTGAGTAGTTACACCCATCTCATTTGCCACCATGGAGGCTTCTGCCAGAAGAGTGTCCCATTGATTACGCAGAGCTTGTATGTCCTCCTGTAGTGCCTTAATGTGAGCTGCTTCAGTGTCCAGAGAATTCTTTCTCTGGACACTGACAATTAGGCTTCTATTCTCAATACACTGCTAAACTTTTACCCAGAAAGTGAGCAGGAAGACTGCCTTGAAAGACATGAAGTAGCTTTTCAGACCTTTTGCTCAGATTTGGCTTCGTTTGTCAGGCAGCAGGTAGAAAGAAACATGTCTAGGGAATTGATGATAGACGGTAAATGAGTTGCCACTGGTCGGACCGCAGAAATGCACGCACTCCATCGCGTGTCTGAAAGGCGGTTAAGAGAGCAGCCAGTCTTTTCCTTGAGAATGGCCCATCGCTCTGGGCTGGCACTGAACAGATTGTAAAGACGATTCACACAGCCAAAAAAGGTTGATACTTCTGGGCACGACTGAGCTGCATGTACACCCACAAGATTAAGAGTATGGGAGGCACAAGGTGAGTATGTGGCCAGTGGATTGTTTTGCAGTATGTGTGCCTGAACTCCCTTCCCTTTCCCTGACATATATGCACCATTATCATAGCCTTGACCACGGCAATCTGCTGTCAATACCATGCCCTTCCAATGCACTCACAATCATTTCAGAAATGTCACTGCCTGTCTTTCTAGCAAAGTCTTTAAATTCAAGAAAATGTTCAATTATTTCCAATTCACCTGTTCCCTGAATTTTATCTTTGTGTACATATCTCACCAATAATATACATTTTTCTCAGTATGGGAAATGTCTGGAGTTGCATCACATATAACCGAGTAATAGATTGCATCTTCTCTTTCATAAAGTATTGTTTTCAAAACCCTTTGACCACATATTACTATGAAGTCGTTTTGTCTCTCAGGGCTGAGGTAATCAGTCAGTCGTGCTCCTTTCTTTTTGTCCCTGACTTCCTGTAAGTGTCTACATAATAGCGGGTCATAGTTTGACCACAGTTCCAGTAAGCCTAGGTAATGTCCATTATGCACATCATCAAGATTGTGTGATTTCCCCCAGAATGGCAGATTCCTAGATGCTAAGTACAGTGTCACATCCACAATCCTTTCTAGAAGTGCTCTGTTTTTATATATTTCTGACTGGATTTCTGCAGCTGACTGTCTATACACATTCTCATCAACGGGGCTGTAGTGGAGCAGGTTGAGAGCTTTAAGTTCCTTGGTGTCCACATCACCAACAAACTAACATGGTCCAAGCACACCGAGACAGTCATGAAGAGGGCACGACAAAACCTATTCCCCCTCAGGAGACTGAAAAGATTTGGCATGGGTCCTCAGATCCTCAAAAGGTTCTACAGCTGCACCATCGAGAACATCCTGACTGGTTGCATCACTGCCTGGTATGGCAACTGCTCGGCATCCGACCGTAAGGCACTACAGAGGGTAATGCGTACGGCCCAGTACATCACTGGGGCCAAGCTTCCTGCCATCCAGGACCTCTATACCAGGCGGTGTCAGAGGAAGGCCCTAAAAATTGTCAGACTCCAGCCACCCTAGTCATAGACTGTTACCACACAGCAAGCGGTACCGGAGTGCCAAGTCTAGGCCCAAGAGGCTTCTAAACAGCTTCTACTCCCAAGCCATAAGACTCATGAACATCTAATCAAATGGCCTCCCAGACTATTTGCATTGCCCCCCCTCTTTTACACCTCTGCTACTCTCTGTTGTTATCATCTATGCATAGTCACTTTAATAAATCTACCTACATGTACATATTACCTCAACTAACCGGTGCCCCCGCACATTGACTCTGTACCATGTGACTAATAAATACCATTTGATTTGTTGCTGTTGTTACGGTATGCTGCAGATTTGACCATTTCCAGTTATAGTTCTTGTGAGACACACCATCCTCATGCTCTGGTAGTGTGTCATACATTTTCCTCCATTTCACTGGTGATATCTTATAGCCATCCTTACTAATCAGAGAACTGGGTGATGGTTTACTTATGAGAAAAAAGAACACATGGAATGCAATTAATGCCTTTACACTCTCTGCACCCCTCTCTTCTGTTTGCTGACTTACTGTACTGTAAATAGTTGGGGAATGGCTTGCCTTCTGAGTCTGGGGGCATGATTTTATACAGTTCTGTCTCCTCACCACACCTGTTGGCAGGTCTGGAAACAATAGCTTCTCTTTCATGGTCTTGTACTTTCTCTGGCCACAGTGCTGGATCATCTAAAACCTAATTTTCCTAACTTTGAATCTGTCCATACTCTTCCTTTCCATTATTACTTGTTTGTTCAATTTTCTTCTGTCACTCCTTCACTGGCACTGCTGCTACTCTTTAACTCCTCTTCCTCCTCTCTGCATCAGAGTCTGTCTGACAGCTTTCTGCTGAAATTCTGCCTACCTGGGACTATCTAGGCACTAGGAAGTGAGATAACAAGGGGATTTTAGGTTTAATGTTCTCTCCTACAAAGGTTATCATACTAAAAATATACTACTGAAAGAAACTACGTTTTAATAGTATACATATCAAATAGAATACCTATTTAAGTGTTTCTAAGTCATCATGTGCCTAAATGTACAATTTTAAAATGGTCTAGTTATGCTGCAGCTGCTACAAAACAACTGCCTCACCTCCAAGGTCCGCTGTTTCAACTTCATGTAGTAGACACATGTTGGGATCTTTGTCTACAGCAGTAGTAGTAGTAGCATCTACAGTATGGATAGGTAGGATACATGCTAGGTTTTAATTTTAGTCTAGCTAGCTAACAAATATTACGCAAATATTGGGGAATATAGTTATAATGATATCTAAATAATAGCTAACTAGCTAGCCATAGCTGGTAGGGGTAGCTCATCATCATGTTAATAATTACTGCTCTGACCGAGCTGAGGGAGTCCACGGTAGACAGCTACCAGTAGCTAGCAAGCTATCAAGTTAGCTATATTGGCTAGCTAGGCTACTCAGTTCGGCAGGCAGTCTGCACTGACTTACCACTCAAATCCTTCTCCTCGTTTTTTTTCTGGGAAAAAAACGTGAGTAATTATTTTCCTGAATTTTGCTGTATCTGTCTCTGTTTCCTTTCTTTCCTTTTCTGGAAACCCAATTTCGTTTTTGAGGGGGGCATAGTGGTTATCTCTCGTGAATGCTTATGCTACATGCCGGTGGAGGTACAAACGGGATGGTTGGCTAGAGATGCCTGATCTGATTATGGTTATACGTTTTCATTTTCATCACAGATGTTTTTGTCTAACATTTTTTAAATGATAAACAAATCATTTTCTTAACATTTATGGGCCCCTACCAGGCTAGGGCCCCATGAATCATTCATGTTTTCCCACCCTTAACGACGCCCTTGTGTGCAGGCTGTCAAATCAAAGGCGCTTCTTCGATATAAGGTTTTTTGTTTTTGACAAAAATGAAAAGTTGTCACTTTCACGAGGTTGGAGTAATAACATGTTCAGCTACTTAAAACATTGTCTCCAATCGAGTTTGTGCCTTTAGAGTTCGAGAAAATAATCAACTAAGGAAGACTCTTTCATTTCTCTCTTTGACTTCTCGGTCTCCAAACACTGGTCTGGTCTGCCTAGTCTGTGTCACAAGCATTCCCGGAAGTCGAGGCGATGTTGGGCCTTTGGGTTATGCTGTTCTCCCACACGGGTCCTTGGTGGTGTTGATAGCTGCCCCTGCTGCTGCCTGCTCTAAAGTGTCTGCTGGATTGATCTCTTATGTATTCGACTGGAGGTCAAACGAAGGGAAGGGGACTGGCTGCAGCCACAAAGAGCATTACACAATCCCTTTCACATTTCCACTGTGAGAGAAAGAAGAGAAATTGAGAGAAAGTAAGAAAGAAGAGTGAAATCACACAGGAGATTTTCACAGGTTATATATTTTGCAATACTCTCATCTTGTTGCTATCTATCCTCACGCTCTCCTCATTTGAATGCATTTCAAGTGCATGTGCACAGCACAGCACAGCTCTATCCCCACCCACTCTGACCGCTGTACCTCTTTTCATAGTGGTCTTCAGTAAGGGGGGGTTGTCAATCACACCGTTAGGCCCCCCTGAGGACCCAGAGGGCTTATGATGATTCCAAAAGAAATCACATTAACCGTTCTCATCCTATCGATCCTGACGATGACATCACCCACTCTCAGCTCTCCATTTCCCGTGAAGGGGAGCGAAGGAGAGAGGGAGGGAGATAAATCTTTAACCAAGAGAGATTCTCTTTCAGTCAGGGAGAGTTGCGCCATCGATTTGGGTTTTGCCCTCGGCCCGTCTTTGCCCCTGCGAGAGGCTCGGTGTCCGTTCCTGAATGGAAGTTTCCACATTAGGCTCTCCGGAGGCAGACCCAATCTATGAGGGAATTGCATTAGGCGGAGTACAGCTGGTCAGGGCCCTAACACTGAAGATGAGCTAATGAATGGCTGGGAAGAAACATGCGCCCGTGTTTATTTTAAATTGTAAAGAATGCTCCCGTCCTAGATGGATTTTTTTAATAACTTTATGGAAATGTGTGGCTAATGTGTGAAATGTGTGTGTGGGTGGGTGTATGTGGGTGTATGTGTGTGGGTATGTGGGTGTGTGTGTGGGTGGGTGTATGTGGGTGTATGTGTGTGGGTATGTGGGTGTGTGTGGGGGGGTATGTGAGTGGGTATGCGGGTGTGTGTGGTGTGTGGGTGTGTGTCTGTCTCTGTCGGTTTGTTTAAGCATGGAGTGTGTGCATTTGAATGGAATGGAATGGTGTGTATAGGGCGGTTTTGGGATGGATGGAATGGTGTGTATAGGGCGGTTTGGGGTTGGATGGAATGGCGTGTATAGGGCGGTTTTGGGTTGGATGGAATGGTGTGTATAGGGCGGTTTTGGGTTGGATGGAATGGTGTGTATAGGGTGGTTTTGGGTTGGATGGAATGGTGTGTATAGGGCGGTTTTGGGTTGGATGGAATGGTGTGTATAGGGCGGTTTTGGGTTGGATGGAATGGTGTGTATAGGGTGGTTTTGGGTTGGATGGAATGGTGTGTATAGGGCGGTTTTGGGATGGATGGAATGGTGTGTATAGGGCGGTTTTGGGATGGATGGAATGGTGTGTATAGGGCGGTTTTGGGTTGGATGGAATGGTGTGTATAGGGCGGTTTTGGGTTGGATGGAATGGCGTGTATAGGGAAGTTTTGGGTTGGATGGAATGGTGTGTATAGGGCGGTTTTGGGTTGGATGGAATGGTGTGTATAGGGTGGTTTTGGGTTGGATGGAATGGTGTGTATAGGGTGGTTTTGGGTTGGATGGAATGGTGTGTATAGGGCGGTTTTGGGTTGGATGGAATGACGTGTATAGGGAAGTTTTGGGTTGGATGGAATGGTGTGTATAGGGCGGTTTTGGGTTGGATGGAATGGTGTGTATAGGGTGGTTTTGGGTTGGATGGAATGGTGTGTATAGGGTGGTTTTGGGTTGGATGGAATGGTGTGTATAGGGTGGTTTTGGGTTGGATGGAATGGTGTGTATAGGGTGGTTTTGGGTTGGATGGAATGGCGTGTATAGGGTGGTTTTGGGTTGGATGGAATGGCGTGTATAGGGTGGTTTTGGGTTGGATGGAATGGTGTGTATAGGGTGGTTTTGGGTTGGATGGAATGGTGTGTATAGGGCGGTTTTGGGATGGATGGAATGGTGTGTATAGGGCGGTTTTGGGTTGGATGGAATGGCGTGTATAGGGTGGTTTTGGGTTGGATGGAATGGCGTGTATAGGGTGGTTTTGGGTTGGATGGAATGGCGTGTATAGGGAAGTTTTGGGTTGGATGGAATGGTGTGTATAGGGCGGTTTTGGGATGGATGGAATGGTGTGTATAGGGTGGTTTTGGGTTGGATGGAATGGCGTGTATAGGGAAGTTTTGGGTTGGATGGAATGGTGTGTATAGGGCGGTTTTGGGTTGGATGGAATGGTGTGTATAGGGTGGTTTTGGGTTGGATGGAATGGTGTGTATAGGGCGGTTTTGGGATGGATGGAATGGTGTGTATAGGGCGGTTTTGGGTTGGATGGAATGGCGTGTATAGGGTGGTTTTGGGTTGGATGGAATGGTGTGTATAAGGTGGTTTTGGGTTGGATGGAATGGCGTGTATAGGGAAGTTTTGGGTTGGATGGAATGGTGTGTATAGGGCGGTTTTGGGATGGATGGAATGGTGTGTATAGGGTGGTTTTGGGTTGGATGGAATGGCGTGTATAGGGAAGTTTTGGGTTGGATGGAATGGTGTGTATAGGGCGGTTTTGGGATGGATGGAATGGTGTGTATAGGGAAGTTTTGGGTTGGATGGAATGGCGTGTGTAGGGCGGTTTTGGGTTGGATGGAATGGTGTGTATAGGGCGGTTTTGGGTTGGATGGAATGGTGTGTATAGGGAAGTTTTGGGTTGGATGGAATGGTGTGTATAGGGCAGTTTTGGGTTGGATGGAATGGTGTGTATAGGGTGGTTTTGGGTTGGATGGAATGGTGTGTATAGGGTGGTTTTGGGTTGGATGGAATGGCGTGTATAGGGCGGTTTTGGGATGGATGGAATGGCGTGTATAGGGTGGTTTTGGGTTGGATGGAATGGTGTGTATAGGGCGGTTTTGGGTTGGATGGAATGGTGTGTATAGGGAAGTTTTGGGTTGGATGGAATGGTGTGTATAGGGCAGTTTTGGGTTGGATGGAATGGTGTGTATAGGGAAGTTTTGGGTTGGATGGAATGGTGTGTATAGGGTGGTTTTGGGTTGGATGGAATGGTGTGTATAGGGTGGTTTTGGGTTGGATGGAATGGCGTGTATAGGGCGGTTTTGGGATGGATGGAATGGCGTGTATAGGGTGGTTTTGGGTTGGATGGAATGGTGTGTATAGGGCGGTTTTGGGTTGGATGGAATGGTGTGTATAGGGTGGTTTTGGGTTGGATGGAATGGCGTGTATAGGGAAGTTTTGGGTTGGATGGAATGGCGTGTATAGGGCGGTTTTGGCTTGAATGGAATGGTGTTTATAGGGTGGTTTTGGGTTGGATGGAATGGTGTGTATAGGGTGGTTTTGGGTTGGATGGAATGGCGTGTATAGGGTGGTTTTGGGTTGGATGGAATGGCGTGTATAGGGTGGTTTTGGGTTGAATGGAATGGCGTGTATAGGGTGGTTTTGTTTTGGATGGAATGGTGTGTATAGGGAGGTTTTGGGTTGAATGGAATGGTGTGTATAGGGAAGTTTTGGGTTGGATGGAATGGTGTGTATAGGACGGTTTTGGGTTGGATGGAATGGTGTGTATAGGGTGGTTTTGGGTTGGATGGAATGGCGTGTATAGGGCGGTTTTGGGATGGATGGAATGGTGTGTATAGGGTGGTTTTGGGTTGGATGGAATGGTGTGTATAGGGCGGTTTTGGGTTGGATGGAATGGTGTGTATAGGGTGGTTTTGGGTTGGATGGAATGGTGTGTATAGGGCGGTTTTGGGTTGGATGGAATGGTGTGTATAGGGAAGTTTTGGGTTGGATGGAATGGTGTGTATAGGGCAGTTTTGGGTTGGATGGAATGGTGTGTATAGGGAAGTTTTGGGTTGGATGGAATGGTGTGTATAGGGCGGTTTTGGGATGGATGGAATGGCGTGTATAGGGTGGTTTTGGGTTGGATGGAATGGTGTGTATAGGGCGGTTTTGGGTTGGATGGAATGGTGTGTATAGGGTGGTTTTGGGTTGGATGGAATGGCGTGTATAGGGAAGTTTTGGGTTGGATGGAATGGCGTGTATAGGGCGGTTTTGGCTTGAATGGAATGGTGTTTATAGGGTGGTTTTGGGTTGGATGGAATGGTGTGTATAGGGTGGTTTTGGGTTGGATGGAATGGTGTGTATAGGGTGGTTTTGGGTTGGATGGAATGGCGTGTATAGGGTGGTTTTGGGTTGAATGGAATGGCGTGTATAGGGTGGTTTTGTTTTGGATGGAATGGTGTGTATAGGGAGGTTTTGGGTTGAATGGAATGGTGTGTATAGGGAAGTTTTGGGTTGGATGGAATGGTGTGTATAGGACGGTTTTGGGTTGGATGGAATGGTGTGTATAGGGTGGTTTTGGGTTGGATGGAATGGCGTGTATAGGGCGGTTTTGGGATGGATGGAATGGTGTGTATAGGGTGGTTTTGGGTTGGATGGAATGGTGTGTATAGGGCGGTTTTGGGTTGGATGGAATGGTGTGTATAGGGTGGTTTTGGGTTGGATGGAATGGTGTGTATAGGGCGGTTTTGGGTTGGATGGAATGGTGTGTATAGGGCGGTTTTGGGTTGGATGGAATGGTGTGTATAGGGTGGTTTTGGGATGGATGAGTGTGCTTCTAGTTTCACATTTTCAAGTTTTATTTATCACATGCACAATTAGAGTGAAATGCTTAACTTGTGAGCCCTTCCCAACAATGCAGTACATTGATGCATGCAGGGTTGTGTGTACCTGTGCAGTTAGGCTATATTTCTCAAAGTGTGCATCATTGTTGAATGCATTACTGTGCCTAGTGTGGCGGAGGTGAGTCAGACTCACGCTCACGTGTTCAGCTAGTCTTCCCCCAGTTACACCAGTCTGTGTCTATAATTGACATGCCCTGTTTTGTCATTTCTTAAAGGGAAAACCAAAGACAAGCGAGCCAGTTGCCGCAGCCCCTGATGTTTGTCCCTCAGGTCAATATTTGTTTCATTTTTTTATTATTAATCTCCCGTCCCTTGAAATATGACATTTAATTACACAGGTTTTAGAAAAATGCATGTTTTGACAGTGTGGTCCAGGAAAGAGAGATTGAACATCCCGTCCAATAGGTTCACTGCCACCGCAGATGAATTACTTTTGTATATAGAGGGTCCATTATGGTGGGAATGCAAACAAATTGGAGGGAAAGATTGATTAGCTGTGCCTGAATTGCCGTCATCTGAAATGTTAGAGCCTTTAATAGAAGCGTTTTCTACCAAAGATGAAGGGATTTGAAAAAAGGGCCTAAAGGAATCCCCCAGAATCCTCAATTTACGTTCATATTGAGCCCCTTTATTAAAAATGCGTTAAAAGAGCACAGCTGGTTGGAAAACTACTTATATCTTCTCGGCTTTCATTTTTCCTCTGAGCTCCGACACTGAATTAGAATTCCCATTAAAAGTAGGTCATCCTCTGTCATGCACGCTTCCCCCTCTAATCCCTATTCAAAACGCCTCTCGGAAAAGACAGAACGACTCCTCAATTCCCTTCTATGCAGACATTGTTATCTATGTGGCTTGCTTGGGAGATCTGCAAAGCTATGGCTACCGAGAATGCTGAATATACAGGCTACAGAGTCTCAACCCCACCTCACCTGGCAAGCCTCACACAGAGGGTGACCTGGCAACTGACCTGGCAACCCTATAAGCACATCTGGCAGTGATCACCTCATAATGATGACCTTTTTTACAATACTACATTTTGGGGACATTTAGTGGGTCAAAATGTTGCAGATGGGAATTAAATGCTTAGAATCAGATTGTCATATAGCAGGGTTTCCCAAACCCGGTCCTGGGGCCTTCCATGGGGGCACGTTTTAGTTTTTTTCCTCATCATCAAGTCTTTACACCTAACAATGTTATCCCCCCTGGTAACATTCAATCATCTCACCTGACCATCACCTGGCAGCACTCTTTACACCTAACAATGTTATCCTCCCCCTGGTAACATTCAATCATCTCATCTAACAACTCACTTACCTGATGATTTCATTCCAAAACGCTCAGCTCCCGGTGGTGACCCTTGGCTCACCTGACTCACAGAACACTCACCTCGCCTCACTGGTCCTTGTCATTACCTGGCAACCCACTGCACTTGACAATAGTATGTTCATTATTTATCAATGTTTGACATTTTTTTCAAATACCTCTAGCTGGCAATTCAATGGTACACAATGACTTATTATGTCTCTGTTCTCTGATAGTAAATGACTCGGTAAAGCAGGGGGGAATTCAAACTCTTGAGGGGTAGTCCTTTACTGTACATAATCCCTCTGGTCTCTCTCAGTTCCCTTACTTGGTTCTGATCAAAGCCCACTGACAGCCACTATCAAAAGAAAACAAGAGAGTGGGCATAATTGCGTCTCCGGAGAAAAACAGATAATCCCCTTTTAATTACTGAGAACAAAAGGTAAACTGCAGCGTACTTCAAGGCAACGACGTCCCCCCTTGATGGGTTGTCACCATGGCAATAGATCCGTCAGGTCCAGTCCTGGCACGTCTCTGTGTGTGTGTGTGTGTGTGTGTGTGTGTGTGTGTGTGTGTGTGTGTGTGTGTGTGTGTGTGTGTGTGTGTGTGTGTGTGTGTGTGTGTGTGTGTGTGTGTGTGTGTGTGTGTGTGTGTGTGTGTGTGTGTGTGTGTGTGTGTGTGTGTGTGTTTGCCGTACATAGTTCTGTTCCATGCCTGTCTCAGGAATACTTAGCTGGCCCAAGGACGCCATCAAACGGAGCTTCCATAGAGAAGGCCACATTAAGACGGCAGCATTGCATTGCTGTGTCTTTTATCTTCAGCAAACAGATGGCTTGTTGTTTCTTCAGGTCCTACAGGCTGTGTGGGTTGATGTCTTGCCTGCTATCATGGTGAATTGGATGATGTCATGGAAGTCTGTCGGGATGTGTGTGTGTGGTGTAGATGTATAGGCCTACATGGTGTGAGACAGATTTCAATACAGTATATAGGCTTGTTGGATGTATACAACCAAGGGATTTTGTTTGTGTTGTGGCATCTTTGTGATGTTTTTGGCGTTTTCGTCCAACCATAAGGTCTCTTAATAACCACAGTAGCACTTTAAAGCTGCAATATGTAACGTTTTGGGCGACCTAACCAAATTCACATAGAAGTGTTAGATATAGATCTGTCATTCTCATTGAAAGCAGGTCTAAGAAGCGGTAAATCTGTTCTATGTGCGCTATTTCTATGCTTCCCATTCTTAAATTTAGTTTTTGCCTCTTTTACTTTTGGTTTTGTACACCAGCTTCCAACAGCTGAAAATACAATGTTTTTGGTTGTGGGAAATATATTTCACAGTGTTTTAGATGGTACAATGATTCTCTACACTAGACTTGCTTGTTTTGTCGCGTAAACTGAAATTAGGCAAACTATTAGAATTTTAGCAACCAGGAAATGGCGGAGCGATTTCTGCATGGTGCATCTTTAACAGTGGTAGTCTCCCTTATGTCTCATCACATTAGAATGGAACATTTAACACATTTGTCCGACATCAGGATTTATTAGATGCCTCTAGTAATTAATTGTTTATAGTTGACCCTAAAGCTCCATGGAAGACCTGGCAATAATCCAGATGAATCCTGCGTAGGTGCGAACCCACAGACCTTTTCTCAAAAAGCCACTCATCTTGTAATGCTCCATCTTATCTGTGACTTCAGGCTACTATGTCTCTCAAAGCCCAGTCACATAGCCTAACCTAAGTTTGCAACATTATACAATTCACTGCACAACTCAGTTTATGTATTATTGAGTTTCAATCGTATTAGTGGTGTGTGTGTGTGTGTGTGTGTGTGTGTGTGTGTGTGTGTGTGTGTGTGTGTGTGTGTGTGTGTGTGTGTGTGTGTGTGTGTGTGTGTGTGTGTGTGTGTGTGTGTGTGTGTGTGGGGGGGGGGGGGGGGGTGATTAGCCTAGTTGTTGAATAACATATTGTGTAATGCCGCTTAAGTTCGGAATCATTGTTAGGAAATACTTGATTTCCACAGCATATTTTTTCTTCAGTAAACTAGCATGGAATTGGAAACAAACCTTTCAGCGATAGACTTAGGCTAGGTTCTGTTTTTTAAATATTTCAATATTTTAACACAGTTGATTTCACACAAAGGGCTTCCCTTGAGTAATGGAACCAGAATGCTAATGCCTGAACCAATTAGAATCATTTTATTACAGCCAGACTACCCTGCCCCCCCCCCCCCCCCCCCCCCCCCCCCCCCCACACACACACACACACACACACACACACACACGTCCTCAATGACAAAAACCAAAGCAGAATCCAACAGTAAACACTTTTTTAAATCTTCAAAGTCCAGCACTGTTACATTTATAGAGAACATTTTCTCGGCCCACTAACCAAAGGCTTCTGTTTTGCCTACGCTAATCATGTGGTGCCAGGCCAGCCTCAGAAGTGACCTCATAAAATACAGAAAACTGAAGTCTGGCCAGACAAGACAGATAAGGAGCCTTGTTCTGCTGTGTGCTGGGTACACTGGGAGATTTGGCCTAGAGCTGTGTGTCTGTCTGGCCCTCCTGGGGGGTGTGGCTTGTATCTGGCCCTCGTGGTTTGTGTGCGTGCAGCCGTGCACATATGCTTGAACTTAGAGATGAAGAGTCCTGGAAAGGTAACATTTGAAGGAGCACTTTTAAACCATTACACTATCAGTCTATCACACACACTATCTCTCATTATCTATAACAGAGACTTGCACAGGAGGCTGGTGAGTGGAGGACGGCTCATGGAATGGTATTAAAACACACAAACACCATTTGTTTGACATCATTCCATGAATTCCGTTCCAGCTGTTACTATGAGCCTGTCCTCCCCAATTAAGGTGCCACCAGCCACCTGTGGTAGAGAGGCATGCTCTCTCACAACACTTGTTCCGAGGAGAAGTGTCATTGAAGAAGTTGTGGAATGCGTCACACCAACGTGCTCTTTGCAGAGTAAGGCGGATGTGTGTGTGTGACATGCATGGTAGAGTGTGGGGTTATGGAGGAAAGTGTTGATAAACATGCTGAGTAGGAGCAGGGTGGTGGTGTGTGGGATAGACATGGATTATGTGACAGGGAATGAGTGTGTTTTGGGGTGTAGACAGTATGAGACTGTTTGAATGGTATACAGGAAAAGGGTGTTTGTGCGCGTGTGCGTGTGCGTGTGTGTGTGCATGTGCGTGTGTGTGTGTGTGTGTGTGTGTGTGTGTGGACCAGAAGTCCCCACAAGAATAGTAAACAAACAAAAATTGGACCAACTGTGAACAGTTGACCTATGAGGTCAAATGCTATTTCTAGGGGTTTAGGCTTAAGGTTAGAATTTGTGTTAGAATTATGCTAAGGGTTAGGGTTAGGAGCTAGGGTTAGTTTTAGGGTTAGGAGCTAGGATTAGTTTTAGGATTAGGAGCTGGGGTTAGTTTTAGGATTAGGAGCTGGGGTTCGTTTTAGGATTAGAAGCTGGGGTTAGTTTTAGGATGAGGAGCTGGGGTTAGTTTTAGGATTAGGAGCTGGGGTTAGTTTTAGGATTAGGAGCTGGGGTTAGTTTTAGGATTAGGAGCTGGGGTTAGTTTTAGGATTAGAAGCTGGGGTTAGTTTTAGGATTAGGAGCTGGGGTTAGTTTTAGGATTAGGAGCTATGGTTAGTTTTAGGATTAGGAGCTGGGGTTAGTTTTAGGGTTAGGAGCTAGGGTTAGTTTTAGGATTAGGAGCTAGGGTTAGGTTTAGGGTTAGGGTTAAGGTTAGGTTTTTGGGTTAGGGTTAAGGTTAGGGTTAGGGTAAGGGGTTAGGGAAAATAGGATTTTGAATGGGACTGAATTATGTGTCCCCACAAGGTTAGTTATACAAGACTGTGTGTGTGTGTGACATTTCCTCAGGCCCTTACCTCACAGGGGTGGGCAACTCCAGTCCTTGAGGGCCTGATTGGTGTCACACCTTTTTTCCATCCCTAGCAAACACAGGTGATTAATCAAATTGCATTCTAAACTGAAGATCATGATTAGGTGATTATTGGAGTCAGGTGTGTTAGCCGGGGCTGGGGCAAAACTGTGACACCAATCAGGCCCTAAGGGACTGGAACCCCATACGCCTTGCAGCAATGCTGTGTTGAGCTTAAGGACTTTGTGCTTGGTCGTCAATGAGAGGCTTTGCCTATATGTGTCTGTCTGGCACAACTTATTTTTGTGGGCAATGTTTGTCTAGATTGTTTGTGTGTGTGTGTGTGTGTGTGTGTGTGTGTGTGTGTGTGTGTGTGTGTGTGTGTGTGTGTGTGTGTGTGTGTGTGTGTGTGTGTGTGTGTGTGTGTGTGTGTGTGTGTGCTGTCTAGGTTGTGTTTCTGTCTAGGTTGTATGTGTAAGTGTGTGTGTCTCTAGGACTAGGTTGTGCGTCAGTCTAGTGTGTGTGTGTTTGGCTTCCCCTGGTTTCCCCCGATCAAGGCTGGCCTGATTCTCCTGACAGCCCCTGCAGGTAAATCCCCCCAACAGCCTGCTCAGAGTCTGGGCCCAAGGCTGCCACACACACACACACACACACACACACACACACACACACACACACACACACACACACACACACACACACACACACACACACACACACACACACACACACACACACACACACACACACACACACACACACTCACACAGGCCAGACCAAAACACCTAGGGGGAGACCTAGCCTTGACACCACACATCCAGAGACCAGACAGACCAAGACCAGACACACCCCACACTGCTCACTATCCAGAACTGGTCCAAAGCAGAGTCAAATAAGCTCTCAAACACATTCTATCTATTTCTCTATTTATCTGTGTGCGTGCGCGCACGTGTATGTGTGTGTGTGTGTGTGTGTGTGTGTGTGTGTGTGTGTGTGTGTGTGTGTGTGTGTGTGTGTGTGTGTGTGTGTGTGTGTGTGTGTATGTGACATTTCCTCAGTCCCTTACCTCCCCGTAACAGCTGTGCTGTGTTGAGCTTAAGGGCTTTCTGCTTGGTCGTCAATGATAGGCTTTGCCTATCTGCGTCTGTCTGGCAAGACTGTTTTTTTGCGGCAATGTGTGTCTAGGTTGTGTGTGTGCCTGTCTGTTTATCTAGGTTGTTTCTGTCTAGGTTGTGTGTGTCAAATCAAATCACATTGTATTTGTCACATGCGGCGAATGCAACAGGTGTAGACCTTACCGTGAAATGCTTACTTACAAGCCCTTAACCAACAATTAAGATTTTTGTTTTAAGTAAGAAAAATATTTGCTAAAAATAACGCCAAAAAATATATTTAACACAATAAAATAACAATAACGAGGCTATAAACAGGGTGTACCGGTACAGAGCCAATGTGCAGGGTTACGGGTTAGTCAAGGTAATTGAGTTAATATGTACATATAGTTAGGGGTAAAGTGACTATGCATAGATAATAAACAACGAGTAACTGCAGCTTAAAAAGGGGGTCAATGTAAATAGTCCGGGTGGCCATTTGATTAACTGTTCAGCAGTCTTATAGCTTGGGGGGTAGAAGCTGTTAAGGAGCCTTTTGGACCTAGACTTGGCGCTCCGGTACCGCTTGCCGTGCGGTAGCAGAGAGTGTGTGTTTCAGTGGAAGCTCTTCAGAGGAAGAAAGGGAGGACCATCCTCCTCAGTGAATTTCATAAAAATAAAAATGATAAAACTATCCTAAACATAATCACATCACCAAATAATTTATTAAAACACTATTTTGCAAAGAAAGTCTACAATAGCCTCAACAGCACTCTGTAGGGTAGCACCACAGTGTAGCTGGAGGACAGTTAGCTTCCGTCCTCCTCTGGGTACAAAACCTAGGAGGCTTATGGTTCTCACCCCCTTCCATAGACTAATTATGACAACTTCCGGCGGATGTCCTCCAACCTATCAGAGTTCTTGCAGCATGAACTGACATGTTGTCCACCCAATCAAAGGAACAGATAATGAATCTATTATTGAAAGCATAAGCTACAGCTAGCTTGCACTGTAGTGCATAACATGTGTTGCGTAGTTGACTCAAAGAAAGAGAAAGACAATAGTTCAACAGTTTTGAACAAATTAATTTCTTCCAAAATGAAGGAGAAGAAATAGAAAAATGTGTATAGAGAGAGATTGTCATTTCCCCCCCCCCCCCCCAGTTTTACTTACTTAGCTAGCAAACACAGATAGTTAGTTTAGTCTACTGAAACACCCAGCTCAAACAGGGGGATGCTATGTTAGCTAGCTGGTTATGGCTATCCAACACTGGAACTCTTCCAAGTCAAGGTAAGCTTTTGGTTTGATTAATTTATTGACACCGGGGCCCGCCGGTGTAACTGCTTACTGATTTTACTTTAGCTAATATAGTGACAATGATGTAGGCTGTATGTAGCGGTTATGATATGGTTTGGCTTGGAAAAGGTTTTTTCCCTGGTCACATACAGCTGAAGTGTTGTGCATTGAAGTCCACAAGCGAAGGGAAGAGGTGAGAGGAGGAGAGCGCTTGGATGCGAGAAGGAATACAACGTGGCTATTATGGACTGTGTTTACACATGATCAGGGGTGTATTCTGTTGAAAAACGTTTCTTAAACGGAAGCAAACGGAACAAAACGGGGATAAACATACTAGAATTTGTCCAATAGAAACTCCCGTTTGCAACTGTTGGACTAATGATTACATCAGCTAGACACAGGCAAGAGTGTGCAAGGCGATATTGAATGTCACTGTCTGTGTGCACCTACTTTGTAAACTTTCATTTATAGGCTAGGTTGTTGCAACCTCATGATGGGTAAATGGAAAATTAGAGTATAATTTAGTAGCCTAAACCTATCGCTGTTACATTGAACTGGGTGAATGGAATATGAATGACAGTCATCCAATATGCTGTAATAGAAATAAGGCCACGCTCATGAAAAAAAATCATCCTCCCTCATCTTAAACTGCACTGACCACCGCTCGTGCGTTTGTCTAGCTGCCCCTGATTTCCCCTGAGGCTGGCCTGATTCTCCTGATGACCCCTGCAGGTAAATCCCCCCAACAGCCTGCTCAGAGTCTGGGCCCACTGCTGTCAGTGACACACACAGACACATATACCGCACCGCCACTGCTAAGTCGTGGCCGCCACTGCAAATAAATATATATATGTACAGTAAGTGTTTTTGGAGAAAATAATGTCAAGATGGTGAAACGTTTTCAGTGTAAACTTAAACGCCGAAAACCAGATATAAAGTATAAAAGATAATGGTTATACAGTATATACAGTGCATTCCTAAAGTATTCAGACTTTTTACACATTTTGTTACGTTAATTACAGCCTTATTCTAAAATGGATTAACATAGTTTTCCCCCCTCATCAATCTACACACAATACGCCACAATGACAAAGCAAAAACTGGATTTTAGAAAAAAAATCTAATTTATAAAAAATAAAACCTGAAATATTATATTTACATAAGTATTCATACCCTTTACTCAGTACTTTCTTGAAGCACCTTTGGCAGCGATTACAGCCTCGAGTCTTCTTGGGTATGACGCTACAAGCTTGGCACACCTGTATTTGGGGATTTTCTCCCATTCTTCTCTGCAGATCCTGTCAAGCTCTGTCAGGTTGGATGGGGAGCGTCGCCGCACAGCAATTTTTTTAGGGCTCTGAACGGGCCACTCAAGGACATTCAGAGACTTGTCCCAAAGCCACTCCTGCGTTGTCTTGGCTGTGGGCTTAGGGTCGTTGTCCTGTTGGAAGGTGAACCGTCACCCCAGTCTGAGGTCCTGAGCACTCTGGAGCAGGTTTTCATCAAGGATCTCACTGTACTTTTCTCCATTCATCTTTCCCTCGATCCTGACTAGTCACCCAGTCCCTCCCGCTAAAAACATCTGCACAGCATGATGCTGCCACCACCATGCTTCACCATAAGGATGGTGCCAGGATTCCTCCAGACGTGACGCTTGGTATTCAGGCCAAAGAGTTCAATCTTGGTTTCATCAGACCAGAGGATCTTGTTTCTCATGGTCTGAGAGTACTTTTGGTGCCTTTTGGCAAACTCCAAGCAGGCTGTCATGTGCCTTTTACTGAGGAGTGGCTTCTGTCTGGCAACTCTACCATAAAGGCCTGATTGTTGGAGTGCTGCAGAGATGGTTGTCCTCCTGGAAGGTTCTCCCATCTCCACAGAGGAACTCTGGAGCTCTGTCAGAGTGACCATATGGTTCTTGGTCACCTCCCTGACAAAGGCCCTTCTCCCCCAATTGGTTAGTTTGGCCAGGTGGACAGCTCTAGGGAGAGTCTTGGTCGTTCCAAACTTCCATTTGAGAATGATGGAGGCCACTGTGTTCTTGGGGACCTTCAATGCTCCAGAAATGTTTTGGTATCCTTCCCCAGATCTGTGCCTCGACACAATCCTGTCTCGGAGCTCTACGGGCAATTCCTTCAACCTCATGGCTTGGTTTTTGCTCTGACGTGCACTGTCAACTGTGGGACGTTATATAGACAGGTGTGTGAGCCTTTCCAAATCATGTCCAATCAATTGAATTTACCACAGGTGGACTCCAATTAAGTTGTAGAAACATCTCAAGGAAGATCAATGGAAACAGGATGCAGCTGAGCTCAATTTCTAGTCTCATAGCAAAGGGTCTGAATACTTATGTAAATAGCATTTCTAAAAACCTTTTTTCACTTTGTCATTATGGGGTATTGTGTGTAGATTGATGACGAAAACAATTAATTTAATCCATTTTAGAATAAGGCTGTAACGTAACAAAATGTAAAGAAAGTCAGGGAGAATTTGAAATTCCCAAAATGCCAGGGTTCCCCATAGATTTTGTTATCATGTTTGAGTCACTCAGTTAGCATAAGAACAAGGCATAAGCCATGGCAAAATGTGTATAATTGCAGGAAGTTAGCTTTAAAACAGCTAAATGATGTCTCTGTGGCCAAGAGGAGGGCCTCTAAAATGTGCTGTTGGCCACGCCCGCTATCACTCCCACCCCCGCTGCTTAAAATATCCTAGGGGAAACACTGCACGCACACACACACACACACACACACACACACACACACACACACACACACACACACACACACACACACACACACACACACACACACACACACACACACACACACACACACACACACACACACACACACACACACACACACACACACACTCAAAATCAGACAGGCCAGACCAAGACCAGACACACCTCCATAAAAAAACACCTGGGGGGAGACCTAGCCTTGAAATCACACATCAAGAGGCCAGACAGACCAAGCCAGACACACACCACACTGCTCACTATCCAGAACTGGTCCAAAGCAGAGTCAAATAAGCTCTCAAACACATCTAAACTCAGCAAAAAAAGAAACTTCCCTTTTCAGGACCCTGTCTTTCAAAGATAATTTGTAAAAATCCAAATAACTTCATATATCTTCATTGTAAAGGGTTTAAACACTGTCTCCCATGCTTGTTCAATGAACCATAAACAATTAATGAACATGCACCTGTGGAACGGTCGTTAAGGCACTAACAGCTTACAATTAAGGTCACTGTTATGAAAACTTAGGACACTAAAGAGGCCTTTCTACTAACTCTGAAAAACACCAAAAGAAAGATGCTCAGGGTCCCTGCTCATCTGCGTTAATGTGCCTTAGGTATGCTGCAAGGAGGCATGAGGACTGCAGATGTGGCCAGGGCAATAAATTGCAATGTCCGTACTGTGAGATACCTAAGACAGCGCTACAGGGAGACAAGACGGACAGCTGATCATCCCCGCAGTGGCAAACCACGTGTAACAACACCTGCACAGGATCAGTACATCCGAACATCACACCTGCGGGACAGGTACAGGATGGCAACAACAACTGCCCGAGTTACACTAGGAACGTACAATCCCTCCATCAGTGCTCAGACTGTCCGCAATAGGCTGAGAGAGGCTGGACTGAGGGCTTGTAGGCCTGTTGTAAGGCAGGTCCTCACCAGACATCACCGCAACAACGTCGCCTATGGGCACAAACCCACCGTCGCTGGACCAGACATTCTGTTATATTTATACACCACTATAACATTTTGTTATATTTATATACCAGTTATTGTTATTCCACAACAACTGTACCTTTACATTAGAGTTATTTAGCAGACACTCTTATCCAGAGCGACATACAGGAGCAATTCCAACCAGCGACCTTTCGGTTACTGGCCCAACGCTCTCAACCACTACCTGCCACCCCTCACCGTTCTCCAATCTGGTAACCACAGTGGTAACCTGGGGAGCTGGCATCTTGACCACACATGTCACCAGCCTCAACGGTGGACAGAACAGGATTTGCTATCTATGGTTGTTTAGCAACAAAACCAACACGTGCACAACTATGGGGCAAAACAGACGGGGTTGGCTTAGATTGTTGACAACATGTAAACTATATTTAGTGTCCGGGGCGGCAGCATAGCCTAGTGGTTAGAGCGTTGGACTAGTAACCGAAAGGTTGCAAGATCAAATCTGTCATTCTTCCCCTGAACAAGGCAGTTAACCCACTGTTCCTAAGCCATCATTGAAAATAAGAATTTGTTCTTAACTGACTTGCCTAGTTAAATAAAGGTAAAATGTTTAGTTGTTGATTAGTTAGCTTGCAAATTTGAGCCATATTAGCACAGACATGAAATCAGTCAAAACACCTCAAATCAAGACATGGTGTCAATAACAAGCTGAAACGAGCCACTTAAAATTCCCCACATGGCTGTTTTCTTGTCATTGTTGCTAGCAATCTGGCCATCCAGAATCACAACAACACGCTGATTTCTGCCCCATGGAAATGCGTACATTATTTTCTTGACGTTGTCAGCTATCCCATCTATATCCATCTATCATGCAGTCACGGACACTTTACTCATGCTTCGTGACTTGGAGTTATGCCTCTTGGGTAACTCTGAAGGGAAGCAACAGACTTCCATCTATTAAAGAAGACACTTGCTACACCACACTGTATTTGATATGAATGATTATTATGGGGTTGTACTGCCATGTCTCTCTATTGGTGTCTCTTATACAAGTTCTCTGAAGAGCACATTGGATAAGTGGTACTGTTTTCAGTCTCTGTTACATTTCACTGTTGACATTTTTCTTTCTCTCTTTTTAAATGCGGAAGACACATTTCAGTTGAATGCATTCAGTTGTACAACTGACTAGGCATCCCCCTTTCCTTTCTTGGTTCCTCTCTCCTTAAGTCCCACTCCCTCTTCCTCTCTTTCTTGGTTCCTCTCTCCTTAAGTCCCACTCCCTCTTCCTCTCTTTCTTGGTTCCTCTCTCCTTGAGTCACACTCCCTCTTCCTCTCTTTCTTGGTTCCTCTCTCCTTGAGTCCCACTCCCTTTTGTCTCTTTTCGTCCATTCCTTTCTCATTTCAGCCCCTGAAAGGCTTTCCTTGGCACAGCTAAGACCACAGAGATTACATCTCGTCCTTCTGACCACTCTGTTCTAGTCCCCCTCTCCATTTTCACACGAGCAGTCTAAACAAAGGGTGGCCATATCGAAGAAGCCAATGTCCTTTGACCCTTTAAGAGAACCGCGTTGGTCTCCCGTGGGTTAAGAGAGAGAGAGGGAGAGACTGGAGAGAGAAACAATGGTACAGCCAGGGACTAGCCAGGGAGCAGACTTAACAGTGAATAATAAGGCTTTAGGGATCTCACCTGCAATACAATTGGAGGGTGCAGGGGGTTACAGTAGGCTCTAGGGCTAGTCATTGTTTATTGGTTGATTTGATTCTGTAACGCGTGTCGTGTGTGGAGGACCAAGACGCAACAGGGAAGTGTATACTCATCTTCTCTTTTTAATATATAAGAAGGAGAAACAAAATAAACACATATACAATTAACAGAAACGACACTAACAGTTCTGTCATGTGACAAGCACAAAACAGAATACAACTACCCACAAACCACAATACAAACCCACCCCTAATTATAGGACCTTCAATCAGAGGCAACGATAGACAGCTGCCTCCAACTGAAGGCCCCAACACCAATTAACTAAACATAGAAATACAAATGACTAGACAGAACATAGAAATAAACTAACATAGAACAATAACCAAAACCCTGGACTAATAAATCAAATATCCCTCTCTACATGGACACATACACACAACCACCCTGAACCACATAAAACAAATACCCCCTGCCACGTCCTGACCAAACTAAACACTAACAAATAACACCTTTACAGGTCAGAACGTGACAGATTCATTCAAATAAATGAATACATTTGATGTTATTTTGTATATAAACGACTATTTGGGAGATTGAATCCAGGCTGGTGGTAGATTTGGGGTATCACAGTACTTGACATGAAGTTGTATCCTGAGACCTAGAAACAAAACAATAGCTGAAAGTTGTTGGATAGTCATCTCAAAGTGGGTTTTCTTTTCTCAGAGGGCAAAACACAGCTCGCCAAGACTTGATCAACAACCCTGGCGTTCCAACTAAAATAGCCAATTAACTTCCTCCGTCACCTTCCCGATAGAGAGAAGGTGTACAATTTGTGGACGGGAATCTAATTTAAACGGAACACACCTCGCGCCCTCCAGGACGCGGCAAAAAATCCAATCTGGTAAATATGATGACTTGCACTTGCTGCTCAGTATTGGGTCTGGCCATCTGAGCAGCTCTCTGAGCTCAGCTCCAGGACAGGATAGGGGAGGGAGGGTATGTGGATGTATTATAGCCAGGATTGAGACTTGGTCTCTGGATATGTTTGGGACATCCTCTGGGTGAGGGGAGAGGCACTTAGAGGTGGGTGGACCTCCAAGGTCATGCAGTAATGCACTAATTAAATTAAATCTCTATCTAAATGTGTTTGTGTGCGTGCACATCTCAATATGTGTGTGTGTCTGTGTGTGTCTGCATGTATGTGTGAGTGGCCTAGTAGATGTGTGTGAACGAAATGGGCTTTAGGTGCTGTCCTGAGTCATTACCCATTTACTCTCTCTCTCTCTCTCTCACCCTCTCCTTCTGGGACTTACTGCACTGGGCTGTCAATCCACTGATGACTCTGACCCCAACAACATTCTCAGCTCTCACCTCTGCAGCGGCCCACCACAATGCTGTAGCCAATGACACCTGGTCTCCTCAGAGTTACACAATCTTCACACCCATCTTGTTTTCAGAGATGGTTATTAATGGGGCTGTCTTGTGGGAACATTTGGCACAAGGTGCTCGCAATGTGGCCACGTCACTGTTATATATCCTCTCTAATGTATTCTTCAGGGGAGGGGAGGTTGAGGAGACGTCCCACAAGCATCCATCCACACTGCTCCGCTATACCCCCCCCCCCCCCCTCTCTCTCTCTCGCTCTCTCTCTCTCTCACACCCAATCCCTCTACCTTTGACTGCCATTTCTTTTTTTCTCCCTTTCTCACTCACTCCTTTCTCTCACCTTCTCAAGTTTCTCAACTTTCACTCTCTCCCCCTCTTTCTCCTTCCCTCTGTATGTGTGTTTGTCCTCCCTCTCTGTCTCTCTCATACATACAGTATATTGGCAGTGTGCATACACAGGTCATTTCCTGAGTGCTGCAACCGCCGTAACCTCATTTAATTAACAGAATGATGAGGCTTGTCATTGTCAGAGCTCTTCCACGGAACAGAGCAGTCCTCTATGACTTTATGTCATATCCTATAGAAGACAGGTCCGCCTCGCCTTTGTTGTTTTTCCTGGGAGGATTGACTTCTAGATTATAGGCATATCCTTCAGCCACCAGTTTGCTATACTGTATGTCCTGTCTTCCACTGTGTTGACTTTACATGCATACCCCACCCAGTAGTGTGGATTGAGGAGTCTAATCTGTGTGAAGGTACTCACTACTCTCTCGCTTCTATTGTCGTTAAACAATGTGGCCTTGAAACTTGTTTGTTTACCATTTAGAGGACTGAAGGGCAGTAGTGGAAAAAGTAACAAATTGTCATACTTGAGTAAAAGTAAAGATACCTTAATAGAAAAGGACTCAAGTAAAATACTACATGAGTAAAAGCATTTGGTTTTAAATATACTTAAATATCAAAAGTAAATGTAATTGCTCAAATATACTTAAGTATCAAAAGTAAAAGTATAAAATCATTCACATTCCTTATATTAAGCAACCCAGACGGCACCATTTTATTGTAATTTTTTATTTATTTACTGATACCCAGGGGCACACTCCAACACTCAGACATCATTTGCAAACAAAGTATGTGTGTTTAGTGAGTCCGTCAGCTCAGAGGCAGTAGGGATGACCAAGGATGTTCTCTTGATAAGTGTGTGTACTTAACCATTTTGTCATGCTAAGCATTCAAAATGTAACAAGTACTTTTGGGTTTCAGGGAAAACGTATGGAGTAAAAAGTACATTCTTTTCTTTAGGAATCTATTGAAGTAAAAGTAAAAGTAGTTAAAAAATACAAATAGTAAAGTAAGTACAGGAAGAAGAGGAGGAACAGGCGTTCTGACTGGAGTCAATTTGGTATCTCTGAGTGTGTTTTGTCTTCGCCACGAAGGTGTATGTAGTAATGTGTCATGGAACCACTAGGGAAAAACTGCAGAGTGCACTTTTAAACCAGTGTGATATTATACTTGTCCTGCTGGATTTTGGTAAGTCTGCAGAGACCACCCAACGTCCTTTAACTCATTACTTTGGTCTTGTGGAGATAATAATAGAACTCACAAGAGACCAACGTACAAAGTCAAGATCAGCTTCCAATACCTTCACAACAGACTGGATATGTTCTACAAACAGTACCGGAAAGATTGATGATCTGTTATTGATTGGAGTGTAGTTTGTTTGGAAGATGGACCTAGGTACTGTACACTCATCTTCTTTCAGATCCACAAAGCAGGGTCAACGAGGGCAGGGGGAAGGGAGCAGGTTGATGGATTGGAATCCACCCCATTGTCATGACATGAAGATAAATGATCTTCAGTGATGGGACGTGTGTGTGTGTGTGTGTGTGTGTGTGTGTGTGTGTGTGTGTATTTGTGTTTAAAATAAGTGCACGGCTGGACCTTAAGGTCTCTGTTATGAGTGAGAGAGAAAGTGAACGGGATTTAATCAAACCAATACAAATCATGTCAAAGCAGCCATCACTTCAACAACATGATGTGAAAGCAGTCATCACTGCTCAAACAACATGATGTGAAAGCAGTCATCACTGCTCAAACAACATGTGAAAGCAGTCATCATTTCTCCAACAACATGATGTGAAAGCAGTCATCACTTCTCCAACAACATGATGTGAAAGCAGTCATCACTTCTCCAACAACATGATGTGAAAGCAGTCATCACTGCTCAAACAACATGATGTGAAAGCAGTCATCACTTCTCCAACAACATGATGTGAAAGCAGTCATCACTGCTCAAACAACATGATATGAAAGCAGTCATCACTGCTCAAATAACATGATGTGAAACCAGTCATCACTTCTCCAACAACATGATGTGAAAGCAGTCATCACTGCTCAAACAACATGATATGAAAGCAGTCATCACTTCTCCAACAACATGATGTGAAAGCAGTCATCATTTCTCCAACAACATGATGTGAAAGCAGTCATCATTTCTCCAACAACATGATGTGAAAGCAGTCATCATTTCTCCAACAACATGATGTGAAAGCAGTCATCATTTCTCCAACAACATGATGTGAAAGCAGTCATCATTTCTCCAACAACATGATGTGAAAGCAGTGATCACTGCTCAAACAACATGATGTGAAAGCAGTCATCATTTCTCCAACAACATGATGTGAAAGCAGTCATCACTTCTCCAACGACATGATGTGAAAGCAGTCATCATTTCTCCAACAACATGATGTGAAAGCAGTCATCATTTCTCCAACAACATGATGTGAAAGCAGTGATCACTGCTCAAACAACATGATGTGAAAGCAGTCATCATTTCTCCAACAACATGATGTGAAAGCAGTAATCATTTCTCCAACAACATGATGTGAAAGCAGTCATCGCTTCTCCAACAACATGATGTGAAAGCAGTCATCGCTTCTCCAACAACATGATGTGAAAGCAGTCATCGCTTCTCCAACAAGATGATGTGAAAGCAGTCATCACTGCTCAAACAACATGATGTGAAAGCAGTCATCACTGCTCAAACAACATGATGTGAAAGCAGTCATCACTGCTCAAACAACATGATGTGAAAGCAGTCATCACTGCTCAAATAACATGATGTGAAAGCAGTCATCACTGCTCAAACAACATGATGTGAAAGCAGTCATCACTGCTCAAACAACATGATGTGAAAGTAGTCATCACTGCTCAAACAACATGATGTGAAAGCAGTCATCACTGCTCAAACAACATGATGTGAAAGCAGTCATCACTGCTCAAACAACATGATGTGAAAGCAGTCATCACTGCTCAAACATCATGATATGAAAGCAGTCATCACTGCTCAAACAACATGATGTGAAAGCAGTCATCAACTGGTCAAACAACATGATGTGAAAGCAGTCATCACTTCTCCAACAACATGATGTGAAAGCAGTCATCACTGCTCCAACAACATGATGTGAAAGCAGTCATCACTTATCCAACAACATGATGTGAAAGCAGTCATCACTTCTCCAACAACATGATGTGAAAGCAGTCATCACTGCTCAAACAACATGTGAAAGCAGTCATCATTTCTCCAACAACATGATGTGAAAGCAGTCATCACTGCTCAAACAACATGATGTGAAACCAGTCATCACTTCTCCAACAACATGATGTGAAAGCAGTCATCACTGCTCCAACAACATGATATGAAAGCAGTCATCACTGCTCAAATAACATGATGTGAAACCAGTCATCACTTCTCCAACAACATGATGTGAAAGCAGTCATCACTGCTCAAACAACATGATATGAAAGCAGTCATCACTTCTCCAACAACATGATGTGAAAGCAGTCATCATTTCTCCAACAACATGATGTGAAAGCAGTCATCATTTCTCCAACAACATGATGTGAAAGCAGTCATCATTTCTCCAACAACATGATGTGAAAGCAGTCATCATTTCTCCAACAACATGATGTGAAAGCAGTCATCATTTCTCCAACAACATGATGTGAAAGCAGTGATCACTGCTCAAACAACATGATGTGAAAGCAGTCATCATTTCTCCAACAACATGATGTGAAAGCAGTCATCACTTCTCCAACGACATGATGTGAAAGCAGTCATCATTTCTCCAACAACATGATGTGAAAGCAGTCATCATTTCTCCAACAACATGATGTGAAAGCAGTGATCACTGCTCAAACAACATGATGTGAAAGCAGTCATCATTTCTCCAACAACATGATGTGAAAGCAGTAATCATTTCTCCAACAACATGATGTGAAAGCAGTCATCGCTTCTCCAACAACATGATGTGAAAGCAGTCATCGCTTCTCCAACAACATGATGTGAAAGCAGTCATCGCTTCTCCAACAAGATGATGTGAAAGCAGTCATCACTGCTCAAACAACATGATGTGAAAGCAGTCATCACTGCTCAAACAACATGATGTGAAAGCAGTCATCACTGCTCAAACAACATGATGTGAAAGCAGTCATCACTGCTCAAATAACATGATGTGAAAGCAGTCATCACTGCTCAAACAACATGATGTGAAAGCAGTCATCACTGCTCAAACAACATGATGTGAAAGTAGTCATCACTGCTCAAACAACATGATGTGAAAGCAGTCATCACTGCTCAAACAACATGATGTGAAAGCAGTCATCACTGCTCAAACAACATGATGTGAAAGCAGTCATCACTGCTCAAACATCATGATATGAAAGCAGTCATCACTGCTCAAACAACATGATGTGAAAGCAGTCATCAACTGCTCAAACAACATGATGTGAAAGCAGTCATCACTTCTCCAACAACATGATGTGAAAGCAGTCATCACTGCTCCAACAACATGATGTGAAAGCAGTCATCACTTATCCAACAACATGATGTGAAAGCAGTCATCACTTCTCCAACAACATGATGTGAAAGCAGTCATCACTGCTCAAACAACATGTGAAAGCAGTCATCATTTCTCCAACAACATGATGTGAAAGCAGTCATCATTTCTCCAACAACATGATGTGAAAGCAGTCATCATTTCTCCAACAACATGATGTGAAAGCAGTGATCACTGCTCAAACAACATGATGTGAAAGCAGTCATCATTTCTCCAACAACATGATGTGAAAGCAGTAATCATTTCTCCAACAACATGATATGAAAGCAGTCATCGCTTCTCCAACAACATGATGTGAAAGCAGTCATCGCTTCTCCAACAACATGATGTGAAAGCAGTCATCGCTTCTCCAACAAGATGATGTGAAAGCAGTCATCACTGCTCAAACAACATGATGTGAAAGCAGTCATCACTGCTCAAACAACATGATGTGAAAGCAGTCATCACTGCTCAAACAACATGATGTGAAAGCAGTCATCACTGCTCAAATAACATGATGTGAAAGCAGTCATCACTGCTCAAACAACATGATGTGAAAGCAGTCATCACTGCTCAAACAACATGATGTGAAAGTAGTCATCACTGCTCAAACAACATGATGTGAAAGCAGTCATCACTGCTCAAACAACATGATGTGAAAGCAGTCATCACTGCTCAAACAACATGATGTGAAAGCAGTCATCACTGCTCAAACAACATGATATGAAAGCAGTCATCACTGCTCAAACAACATGATGTGAAAGCAGTCATCAACTGCTCAAACAACATGATGTGAAAGCAGTCATCACTTCTCCAACAACATGATGTGAAAGCAGTCATCACTGCTACAACAACATGATGTGAAAGCAGTCATCACTTATCCAACAACATGATGTGAAAGCAGTCATCACTTCTCCAACAACATGATGTGAAAGCAGTCATCACTGCTCAAACAACATGTGAAAGCAGTCATCATTTCTCCAACAACATGATGTGAAAGCAGTCATCACTGCTCAAACAACATGATGTGAAAGCAGTCATCACTGCTCAAACAACATGATGTGAAAGCAGTCATCACTGCTCAAACAACATGATGTGAAAGCAGTCATCACTGCTCAAACAATATGATGTGAAAGCAGTCATTACTGCTCAAACAACATGATATGAAAGCAGTCATCACTGCTCAAATAACATGATGTGAAAGCAGTCATCACTTCTCCAACAACATGATGTGGAAGCAGTCATCATTTCTCCAACAACATGATGTGAAAGCAGTCATCACTGCTCAAACAACATGATGTGAAAGCAGTCATCATTTCTCCAACAACATGATGTGAAAGCAGTCATCATTCTCCAACAACATGATGTGAAAGCAGTCATCGCTTCTCCAACAACATGATGTGAAAGCAGTCATCGCTTCTCCAACAACATGATGTGAAAGCAGTCATCGCTTCTCCAACAAGATGATGTGAAAGCAGTCATCACTGCTCAAACAACATGATGTGAAAGCAGTCATCACTGCTCAAACAACATGATGTGAAAGCAGTCATCACTGCTCAAACAACATGATGTGAAAGCAGTCATCACTGCTCAAATAACATGATATGAAAGCAGTCATCACTGCTCAAACAACATGATATGAAAGCAGTCATCACTGCTCAAATAACATGATGTGAAAGCAGTCATCACTTCTCCAACAACATGATGTGAAAGCAGTCATCATTTCTCCAACAACATGATGTGAAAGCAGTCATCATTTCTCCAACAACATGATGTGAAAGCAGTCATCACTGCTCAAACAACATGATTTGAAAGCAGTCATCATTTCTCCAACAACATGATGTGAAAGCAGTCATCATTTCTTCAACAACATGATGTGAAAGCAGTCATCGCTTCTCCAACAACATGATGTGAAAGCAGTCATCGCTTCTCCAACAACATGATGTGAAAGCAGTCATCACTGCTCAAACAACATGATATGAAAGCAGTCATCACTGCTCAAATAACATGATGTGAAACCAGTCATCACTTCTCCAACAACATGATGTGAAAGCAGTCATCACTGCTCAAACAACATGATATGAAAGCAGTCATCACTTCTCCAACAACATGATGTGAAAGCAGTCATCATTTCTCCAACAACATGATGTGAAAGCAGTCATCATTTCTCCAACAACATGATGTGAAAGCAGTCATCATTTCTCCAACAACATGATGTGAAAGCAGTCATCATTTCTCCAACAACATGATGTGAAAGCAGTCATCATTTCTCCAACAACATGATGTGAAAGCAGTGATCACTGCTCAAACAACATGATGTGAAAGCAGTCATCATTTCTCCAACAACATGATGTGAAAGCAGTCATCACTTCTCCAACGACATGATGTGAAAGCAGTCATCATTTCTCCAACAACATGATGTGAAAGCAGTCATCATTTCTCCAACAACATGATGTGAAAGCAGTGATCACTGCTCAAACAACATGATGTGAAAGCAGTCATCATTTCTCCAACAACATGATGTGAAAGCAGTAATCATTTCTCCAACAACATGATATGAAAGCAGTCATCGCTTCTCCAACAACATGATGTGAAAGCAGTCATCGCTTCTCCAACAACATGATGTGAAAGCAGTCATCGCTTCTCCAACAAGATGATGTGAAAGCAGTCATCACTGCTCAAACAACATGATGTGAAAGCAGTCATCACTGCTCAAACAACATGATGTGAAAGCAGTCATCACTGCTCAAACAACATGATGTGAAAGCAGTCATCACTGCTCAAATAACATGATGTGAAAGCAGTCATCACTGCTCAAACAACATGATGTGAAAGCAGTCATCACTGCTCAAACAACATGATGTGAAAGTAGTCATCACTGCTCAAACAACATGATGTGAAAGCAGTCATCACTGCTCAAACAACATGATGTGAAAGCAGTCATCACTGCTCAAACAACATGATGTGAAAGCAGTCATCACTGCTCAAACAACATGATATGAAAGCAGTCATCACTGCTCAAACAACATGATGTGAAAGCAGTCATCAACTGCTCAAACAACATGATGTGAAAGCAGTCATCACTTCTCCAACAACATGATGTGAAAGCAGTCATCACTGCTACAACAACATGATGTGAAAGCAGTCATCACTTATCCAACAACATGATGTGAAAGCAGTCATCACTTCTCCAACAACATGATGTGAAAGCAGTCATCACTGCTCAAACAACATGTGAAAGCAGTCATCATTTCTCCAACAACATGATGTGAAAGCAGTCATCACTGCTCAAACAACATGATGTGAAAGCAGTCATCACTGCTCAAACAACATGATGTGAAAGCAGTCATCACTGCTCAAACAACATGATGTGAAAGCAGTCATCACTGCTCAAACAATATGATGTGAAAGCAGTCATTACTGCTCAAACAACATGATATGAAAGCAGTCATCACTGCTCAAATAACATGATGTGAAAGCAGTCATCACTTCTCCAACAACATGATGTGGAAGCAGTCATCATTTCTCCAACAACATGATGTGAAAGCAGTCATCACTGCTCAAACAACATGATGTGAAAGCAGTCATCATTTCTCCAACAACATGATGTGAAAGCAGTCATCATTCTCCAACAACATGATGTGAAAGCAGTCATCGCTTCTCCAACAACATGATGTGAAAGCAGTCATCGCTTCTCCAACAACATGATGTGAAAGCAGTCATCGCTTCTCCAACAAGATGATGTGAAAGCAGTCATCACTGCTCAAACAACATGATGTGAAAGCAGTCATCACTGCTCAAACAACATGATGTGAAAGCAGTCATCACTGCTCAAACAACATGATGTGAAAGCAGTCATCACTGCTCAAATAACATGATATGAAAGCAGTCATCACTGCTCAAACAACATGATATGAAAGCAGTCATCACTGCTCAAATAACATGATGTGAAAGCAGTCATCACTTCTCCAACAACATGATGTGAAAGCAGTCATCATTTCTCCAACAACATGATGTGAAAGCAGTCATCATTTCTCCAACAACATGATGTGAAAGCAGTCATCACTGCTCAAACAACATGATTTGAAAGCAGTCATCATTTCTCCAACAACATGATGTGAAAGCAGTCATCATTTCTTCAACAACATGATGTGAAAGCAGTCATCGCTTCTCCAACAACATGATGTGAAAGCAGTCATCGCTTCTCCAACAACATGATGTGAAAGCAGTCATCACTGCTCAAACAACATGATATGAAAGCAGTCATCACTGCTCAAATAACATGATGTGAAACCAGTCATCACTTCTCCAACAACATGATGTGAAAGCAGTCATCACTGCTCAAACAACATGATATGAAAGCAGTCATCACTTCTCCAACAACATGATGTGAAAGCAGTCATCATTTCTCCAACAACATGATGTGAAAGCAGTCATCATTTCTCCAACAACATGATGTGAAAGCAGTCATCATTTCTCCAACAACATGATGTGAAAGCAGTCATCATTTCTCCAACAACATGATGTGAAAGCAGTCATCATTTCTCCAACAACATGATGTGAAAGCAGTGATCACTGCTCAAACAACATGATGTGAAAGCAGTCATCATTTCTCCAACAACATGATGTGAAAGCAGTCATCACTTCTCCAACGACATGATGTGAAAGCAGTCATCATTTCTCCAACAACATGATGTGAAAGCAGTCATCATTTCTCCAACAACATGATGTGAAAGCAGTGATCACTGCTCAAACAACATGATGTGAAAGCAGTCATCATTTCTCCAACAACATGATGTGAAAGCAGTAATCATTTCTCCAACAACATGATATGAAAGCAGTCATCGCTTCTCCAACAACATGATGTGAAAGCAGTCATCGCTTCTCCAACAACATGATGTGAAAGCAGTCATCGCTTCTCCAACAAGATGATGTGAAAGCAGTCATCACTGCTCAAACAACATGATGTGAAAGCAGTCATCACTGCTCAAACAACATGATGTGAAAGCAGTCATCACTGCTCAAACAACATGATGTGAAAGCAGTCATCACTGCTCAAATAACATGATGTGAAAGCAGTCATCACTGCTCAAACAACATGATGTGAAAGCAGTCATCACTGCTCAAACAACATGATGTGAAAGTAGTCATCACTGCTCAAACAACATGATGTGAAAGCAGTCATCACTGCTCAAACAACATGATGTGAAAGCAGTCATCACTGCTCAAACAACATGATGTGAAAGCAGTCATCACTGCTCAAACAACATGATATGAAAGCAGTCATCACTGCTCAAACAACATGATGTGAAAGCAGTCATCAACTGCTCAAACAACATGATGTGAAAGCAGTCATCACTTCTCCAACAACATGATGTGAAAGCAGTCATCACTGCTACAACAACATGATGTGAAAGCAGTCATCACTTATCCAACAACATGATGTGAAAGCAGTCATCACTTCTCCAACAACATGATGTGAAAGCAGTCATCACTGCTCAAACAACATGTGAAAGCAGTCATCATTTCTCCAACAACATGATGTGAAAGCAGTCATCACTGCTCAAACAACATGATGTGAAAGCAGTCATCACTGCTCAAACAACATGATGTGAAAGCAGTCATCACTGCTCAAACAACATGATATGAAAGCAGTCATCACTGCTCAAATAACATGATGTGAAAGCAGTCATCACTTCTCCAACAACATGATGTGAAAGCAGTCATCATTTCTCCAACAACATGATGTGAAAGCAGTCATCACTGCTCAAACAACATGATGTGAAAGCAGTCATCATTTCTCCAACAACATGATGTGAAAGCAGTCATCATTCTCCAACAACATGATGTGAAAGCAGTCATCGCTTCTCCAACAACATGATGTGAAAGCAGTCATCGCTTCTCCAACAACATGATGTGAAAGCAGTCATCGCTTCTCCAACAAGATGATGTGAAAGCAGTCATCACTGCTCAAACAACATGATGTGAAAGCAGTCATCACTGCTCAAACAACATGATGTGAAAGCAGTCATCACTGCTCAAACAACATGATGTGAAAGCAGTCATCACTGCTCAAATAACATGATATGAAAGCAGTCATCACTGCTCAAACAACATGATATGAAAGCAGTCATCACTGCTCAAATAACATGATGTGAAAGCAGTCATCACTTCTCCAACAACATGATGTGAAAGCAGTCATCATTTCTCCAACAACATGATGTGAAAGCAGTCATCATTTCTCCAACAACATGATGTGAAAGCAGTCATCACTGCTCAAACAACATGATTTGAAAGCAGTCATCATTTCTCCAACAACATGATGTGAAAGCAGTCATCGCTTCTCCAACAACATGATGTGAAAGCAGTCATCGCTTCTCCAACAACATGATGTGAAAGCAGTCATCGCTTCTCCAACAAGATGATGTGAAAGCAGTCATCACTGCTCAAACAACATGATGTGAAAGCAGTCATCACTGCTCAAACAACATGATGTGAAAGCAGTCATCATTTCTCCAACAACATGATGTGAAAGCAGTCATCACTGCTCAAACAGCATGATGTGAAAGCAGTCATCACTGCTCAAACAACATGATGTGAAAGCAGTCATCACTGCTCAAATAACATGATATGAAAGCAGTCATCACTGCTCAAACAACATGATGTGAAAGCAGTCATCACTGCTCAAACAACATGATATGAAAGCAGTCATCACTGCTCAAATAACATGATGTGAAAGCAGTCATCACTTCTCCAACAACATGATGTGAAAGCAGTCATCACTTCTCCAACAACATGATGTGAAAGCAGTCATCACTTCTCCAACAACATGATGTGAAAGCAGTCATCATTTCTCCAACAACATGATGTGAAAGCAGTCATCACTGCTCAAACAACATGATGTGAAAGCAGTCATCATTTCTCCAACAACATGATGTGAAAGCAGTCATCATTCTCCAACAACATGATGTGAAAGCAGTCATCGCTTCTCCAACAACATGATGTGAAAGCAGTCATCGCTTCTCCAACAACATAATGTGAAAGCAGTCATCGCTTCTCCAACAAGATGATGTGAAAGCAGTCATCGCTGCTCAAACAACATGATGTGAAAGCAGTCATCACTGCTCAAACAACATGATGTGAAAGCAGTCATCCCTGCTCAAACAATATGATGTGAAAGCAGTCATCACTGCTCAAATAACATGATATGAAAGCAGTCATCACTGCTCAAACAACATGATATGAAAGCAGTCATCACTGCTCAAATAACATGATGTGAAAGCAGTCATCACTTCTCCAACAACATGATGTGAAAGCAGTCATCACTGCTCAAACAGCATGATGTGAAAGCAGTCATCACTGCTCAAACAACATGATGTGAAAGCAGTCATCACTGCTCAAATAACATGATATGAAAGCAGTCATCACTTCTCAAACAACATGATGTGAAAGCAGTCATCACTGCTCAAACAACATGATATGAAAGCAGTCATCACTGCTCAAATAACATGATGTGAAAGCAGTCATCACTTCTCCAACAACATGATGTGAAAGCAGTCATCACTTCTCCAACAACATGATGTGAAAGCAGTCATCACTTCTCCAACAACATGATGTGAAAGCAGTCATCACTTATCCAACAACATGATGTGAAAGCAGTCATCACTTCTCCAACAACATGATGTGAAAGCAGTCATCATTTCTCCAACAACATGATGTGAAAGCAGTCATCACTGCTCAAACAACATGATGTGAAAGCAGTCATCATTTCTCCAACAACATGATGTGAAAGCAGTCATCATTCTCCAACAACATGATGTGAAAGCAGTCATCGCTTCTCCAACAACATGATGTGAAAGCAGTCATCGCTTCTCCAACAACATAATGTGAAAGCAGTCATCGCTTCTCCAACAAGATGATGTGAAAGCAGTCATCACTGCTCAAACAACATGATGTGAAAGCAGTCATCACTGCTCAAACAACATGATGTGAAAGCAGTCATCCCTGCTCAAACAACATGATGTGAAAGCAGTCATCACTGCTCAAACAACATGATGTGAAAGCAGTCATCACTTCTCCAACAACATGATGTGAAAGCAGTCATCACTTCTCCAACAACATGATGTGAAAGCAGTCATCACTTCTCCAACAACATGATGTGAAAGCAGTCATCACTTATCCAACAACATGATGTGAAAGCAGTCATCACTTCTCCAACAACATGATGTGAAAGCAGTCATCACTGCTCAAACAACATGATGTGAAAGCAGTCATCATTTCTCCAACAACATGATGTGAAAGCAGTCATCACTTCTCCAACAACATGATGTGAAAGCAGTCATCACTTCTCCAACGACATGATGTGAAAGCAGTCATCACTTCTCCAACGACATGATGTGAAAGCAGTCATCATTTCTCCAACAACATGATGTGAAAGCAGTCATCATTTCTCCAACAACATGATGTGAAAGCAGTGATCACTGCTCAAACAACATGATGTGAAAGCAGTCATCATTTCTCCAACAACATGATGTGAAAGCAGTAATCATTTCTCCAACAACATGATATGAAAGCAGTCATCGCTTCTCCAACAACATGATGTGAAAGCAGTCATCGCTTCTCCAACAACATGATGTGAAAGCAGTCATCGCTTCTCCAACAAGATGATGTGAAAGCAGTCATCACTGCTCAAACAACATGATGTGAAAGCAGTCATCACTGCTCAAACAACATGATGTGAAAGCAGTCATCACTGCTCAAACAACATGATGTGAAAGCAGTCATCACTGCTCAAATAACATGATGTGAAAGCAGTCATCACTGCTCAAACAACATGATGTGAAAGCAGTCATCACTGCTCAAACAACATGATGTGAAAGTAGTCATCACTGCTCAAACAACATGATGTGAAAGCAGTCATCACTGCTCAAACAACATGATGTGAAAGCAGTCATCACTGCTCAAACAACATGATGTGAAAGCAGTCATCACTGCTCAAACAACATGATATGAAAGCAGTCATCACTGCTCAAACAACATGATGTGAAAGCAGTCATCAACTGCTCAAACAACATGATGTGAAAGCAGTCATCACTTCTCCAACAACATGATGTGAAAGCAGTCATCACTGCTACAACAACATGATGTGAAAGCAGTCATCACTTATCCAACAACATGATGTGAAAGCAGTCATCACTTCTCCAACAACATGATGTGAAAGCAGTCATCACTGCTCAAACAACATGTGAAAGCAGTCATCATTTCTCCAACAACATGATGTGAAAGCAGTCATCACTGCTCAAACAACATGATGTGAAAGCAGTCATCACTGCTCAAACAACATGATGTGAAAGCAGTCATCACTGCTCAAACAACATGATATGAAAGCAGTCATCACTGCTCAAATAACATGATGTGAAAGCAGTCATCACTTCTCCAACAACATGATGTGAAAGCAGTCATCATTTCTCCAACAACATGATGTGAAAGCAGTCATCACTGCTCAAACAACATGATGTGAAAGCAGTCATCATTTCTCCAACAACATGATGTGAAAGCAGTCATCATTCTCCAACAACATGATGTGAAAGCAGTCATCGCTTCTCCAACAACATGATGTGAAAGCAGTCATCGCTTCTCCAACAACATGATGTGAAAGCAGTCATCGCTTCTCCAACAAGATGATGTGAAAGCAGTCATCACTGCTCAAACAACATGATGTGAAAGCAGTCATCACTGCTCAAACAACATGATGTGAAAGCAGTCATCACTGCTCAAACAACATGATGTGAAAGCAGTCATCACTGCTCAAATAACATGATATGAAAGCAGTCATCACTGCTCAAACAACATGATATGAAAGCAGTCATCACTGCTCAAATAACATGATGTGAAAGCAGTCATCACTTCTCCAACAACATGATGTGAAAGCAGTCATCATTTCTCCAACAACATGATGTGAAAGCAGTCATCATTTCTCCAACAACATGATGTGAAAGCAGTCATCACTGCTCAAACAACATGATTTGAAAGCAGTCATCATTTCTCCAACAACATGATGTGAAAGCAGTCATCGCTTCTCCAACAACATGATGTGAAAGCAGTCATCGCTTCTCCAACAACATGATGTGAAAGCAGTCATCGCTTCTCCAACAAGATGATGTGAAAGCAGTCATCACTGCTCAAACAACATGATGTGAAAGCAGTCATCACTGCTCAAACAACATGATGTGAAAGCAGTCATCATTTCTCCAACAACATGATGTGAAAGCAGTCATCACTGCTCAAACAGCATGATGTGAAAGCAGTCATCACTGCTCAAACAACATGATGTGAAAGCAGTCATCACTGCTCAAATAACATGATATGAAAGCAGTCATCACTGCTCAAACAACATGATGTGAAAGCAGTCATCACTGCTCAAACAACATGATATGAAAGCAGTCATCACTGCTCAAATAACATGATGTGAAAGCAGTCATCACTTCTCCAACAACATGATGTGAAAGCAGTCATCACTTCTCCAACAACATGATGTGAAAGCAGTCATCACTTCTCCAACAACATGATGTGAAAGCAGTCATCACTTATCCAACAACATGATGTGAAAGCAGTCATCACTTCTCCAACAACATGATGTGAAAGCAGTCATCACTGCTCAAACAACATGTGAAAGCAGTCATCATTTCTCCAACAACATGATGTGAAAGCAGTCATCACTGCTCAAACAACATGATGTGAAAGCAGTCATCACTGCTCAAACAACATGATGTGAAAGCAGTCATCACTGCTCAAACAACATGATGTGAAAGCAGTCATCACTGCTCAAACAATATGATGTGAAAGCAGTCATTACTGCTCAAACAACATGATATGAAAGCAGTCATCACTGCTCAAATAACATGATGTGAAAGCAGTCATCACTTCTCCAACAACATGATGTGAAAGCAGTCATCATTTCTCCAACAACATGATGTGAAAGCAGTCATCACTGCTCAAACAACATGATGTGAAAGCAGTCATCATTTCTCCAACAACATGATGTGAAAGCAGTCATCATTCTCCAACAACATGATGTGAAAGCAGTCATCGCTTCTCCAACAACATGATGTGAAAGCAGTCATCGCTTCTCCAACAACATAATGTGAAAGCAGTCATCGCTTCTCCAACAAGATGATGTGAAAGCAGTCATCACTGCTCAAACAACATGATGTGAAAGCAGTCATCACTGCTCAAACAACATGATGTGAAAGCAGTCATCCCTGCTCAAACAATATGATGTGAAAGCAGTCATCACTGCTCAAATAACATGATATGAAAGCAGTCATCACTGCTCAAACAACATGATATGAAAGCAGTCATCACTGCTCAAATAACATGATGTGAAAGCAGTCATCACTTCTCCAACAACATGATGTGAAAGCAGTCATCACTGCTCAAACAGCATGATGTGAAAGCAGTCATCACTGCTCAAACAACATGATGTGAAAGCAGTCATCACTGCTCAAATAACATGATATGAAAGCAGTCATCACTTCTCAAACAACATGATGTGAAAGCAGTCATCACTGCTCAAACAACATGATATGAAAGCAGTCATCACTGCTCAAATAACATGATGTGAAAGCAGTCATCACTTCTCCAACAACATGATGTGAAAGCAGTCATCACTTCTCCAACAACATGATGTGAAAGCAGTCATCACTTCTCCAACAACATGATGTGAAAGCAGTCATCACTTATCCAACAACATGATGTGAAAGCAGTCATCACTTCTCCAACAACATGATGTGAAAGCAGTCATCACTGCTCAAACAACATGTGAAAGCAGTCATCATTTCTCCAACAACATGATGTGAAAGCAGTCATCACTGCTCAAACAACATGATGTGAAAGCAGTCATCACTGCTCAAACAACATGATGTGAAAGCAGTCATCACTGCTCAAACAACATGATGTGAAAGCAGTCATCACTGCTCAAACAATATGATGTGAAAGCAGTCATTACTGCTCAAACAACATGATATGAAAGCAGTCATCACTGCTCAAATAACATGATGTGAAAGCAGTCATCACTTCTCCAACAACATGATGTGAAAGCAGTCATCATTTCTCCAACAACATGATGTGAAAGCAGTCATCACTGCTCAAACAACATGATGTGAAAGCAGTCATCATTTCTCCAACAACATGATGTGAAAGCAGTCATCATTCTCCAACAACATGATGTGAAAGCAGTCATCGCTTCTCCAACAACATGATGTGAAAGCAGTCATCGCTTCTCCAACAACATGATGTGAAAGCAGTCATCGCTTCTCCAACAAGATGATGTGAAAGCAGTCATCACTGCTCAAACAACATGATGTGAAAGCAGTCATCACTGCTCAAACAACATGATGTGAAAGCAGTCATCACTGCTCAAACAACATGATGTGAAAGCAGTCATCACTGCTCAAATAACATGATGTGAAAGCAGTCATCACTTCTCCAACAACATGATGTGAAAGCAGTCATCACTTCTCCAACAACATGATGTGAAAGCAGTCATCACTTCTCCAACAACATGATGTGAAAGCAGTCATCACTTATCCAACAACATGATGTGAAAGCAGTCATCACTTCTCCAACAACATGATGTGAAAGCAGTCATCACTGCTCAAACAACATGTGAAAGCAGTCATCATTTCTCCAACAACATGATGTGAAAGCAGTCATCACTGCTCAAACAACATGATGTGAAAGCAGTCATCACTGCTCAAACAACATGATGTGAAAGCAGTCATCACTGCTCAAACAACATGATGTGAAAGCAGTCATCACTGCTCAAACAATATGATGTGAAAGCAGTCATTACTGCTCAAACAACATGATATGAAAGCAGTCATCACTGCTCAAATAACATGATGTGAAAGCAGTCATCACTTCTCCAACAACATGATGTGAAAGCAGTCATCATTTCTCCAACAACATGATGTGAAAGCAGTCATCACTGCTCAAACAACATGATGTGAAAGCAGTCATCATTTCTCCAACAACATGATGTGAAAGCAGTCATCATTCTCCAACAACATGATGTGAAAGCAGTCATCGCTTCTCCAACAACATGATGTGAAAGCAGTCATCGCTTCTCCAACAACATAATGTGAAAGCAGTCATCGCTTCTCCAACAAGATGATGTGAAAGCAGTCATCACTGCTCAAACAACATGATGTGAAAGCAGTCATCACTGCTCAAACAACATGATGTGAAAGCAGTCATCCCTGCTCAAACAACATGATGTGAAAGCAGTCATCACTGCTCAAATAACATGATATGAAAGCAGTCATCACTGCTCAAACAACATGATATGAAAGCAGTCATCACTGCTCAAATAACATGATGTGAAAGCAGTCATCACTTCTCCAACAACATGATGTGAAAGCAGTCATCATTTCTCCAACAACATGATGTGAAAGCAGTCATCATTTCTCCAACAACATGATGTGAAAGCAGTCATCACTGCTCAAACAACATGATTTGAAAGCAGTCATCATTTCTCCAACAACATGATGTGAAAGCAGTCATCGCTTCTCCAACAACATGATGTGAAAGCAGTCATCGCTTCTCCAACAACATGATGTGAAAGCAGTCATCGCTTCTCCAACAAGATGATGTGAAAGCAGTCATCACTGCTCAAACAACATGATGTGAAAGCAGTCATCACTGCTCAAACAACATGATGTGAAAGCAGTCATCATTTCTCCAACAAGATGATGTGAAAGCAGTCATCACTGCTCAAACAACATGATGTGAAAGCAGTCATCACTGCTCAAACAACATGATGTGAAAGCAGTCATCATTTCTCCAACAACATGATGTGAAAGCAGTCATCACTGCTCAAACAACATGATGTGAAAGCAGTCATCACTGCTCAAACAACATGATGTGAAAGTAGTCATCACTGCTCAAACAACATGATGTGAAAGCAGTCATCACTGCTCAAACAACATGATGTGAAAGCAGTCATCACTGCTCAAACAACATGATGTGAAAGCAGTCATCACTGCTCAAACAACATGATATGAAAGCAGTCATCACTGCTCAAACAACATGATGTGAAAGCAGTCATCAACTGCTCAAACAACATGATGTGAAAGCAGTCATCACTTCTCCAACAACATGATGTGAAAGCAGTCATCACTGCTACAACAACATGATGTGAAAGCAGTCATCACTTATCCAACAACATGATGTGAAAGCAGTCATCACTTCTCCAACAACATGATGTGAAAGCAGTCATCACTGCTCAAACAACATGTGAAAGCAGTCATCATTTCTCCAACAACATGATGTGAAAGCAGTCATCACTGCTCAAACAACATGATGTGAAAGCAGTCATCACTGCTCAAACAACATGATGTGAAAGCAGTCATCACTGCTCAAACAACATGATGTGAAAGCAGTCATCACTGCTCAAACAATATGATGTGAAAGCAGTCATTACTGCTCAAACAACATGATATGAAAGCAGTCATCACTGCTCAAATAACATGATGTGAAAGCAGTCATCACTTCTCCAACAACATGATGTGAAAGCAGTCATCATTTCTCCAACAACATGATGTGAAAGCAGTCATCACTGCTCAAACAACATGATGTGAAAGCAGTCATCATTTCTCCAACAACATGATGTGAAAGCAGTCATCATTCTCCAACAACATGATGTGAAAGCAGTCATCGCTTCTCCAACAACATGATGTGAAAGCAGTCATCGCTTCTCCAACAACATGATGTGAAAGCAGTCATCGCTTCTCCAACAAGATGATGTGAAAGCAGTCATCACTGCTCAAACAACATGATGTGAAAGCAGTCATCACTGCTCAAACAACATGATGTGAAAGCAGTCATCACTGCTCAAACAACATGATGTGAAAGCAGTCATCACTGCTCAAATAACATGATATGAAAGCAGTCATCACTGCTCAAACAACATGATATGAAAGCAGTCATCACTGCTCAAATAACATGATGTGAAAGCAGTCATCACTTCTCCAACAACATGATGTGAAAGCAGTCATCATTTCTCCAACAACATGATGTGAAAGCAGTCATCATTTCTCCAACAACATGATGTGAAAGCAGTCATCACTGCTCAAACAACATGATTTGAAAGCAGTCATCATTTCTCCAACAACATGATGTGAAAGCAGTCATCATTTCTTCAACAACATGATGTGAAAGCAGTCATCGCTTCTCCAACAACATGATGTGAAAGCAGTCATCGCTTCTCCAACAAGATGATGTGAAAGCAGTCATCACTGCTCAAACAACATGATATGAAAGCAGTCATCACTGCTCAAATAACATGATGTGAAACCAGTCATCACTTCTCCAACAACATGATGTGAAAGCAGTCATCACTGCTCAAACAACATGATATGAAAGCAGTCATCACTTCTCCAACAACATGATGTGAAAGCAGTCATCATTTCTCCAACAACATGATGTGAAAGCAGTCATCATTTCTCCAACAACATGATGTGAAAGCAGTCATCATTTCTCCAACAACATGATGTGAAAGCAGTCATCATTTCTCCAACAACATGATGTGAAAGCAGTCATCATTTCTCCAACAACATGATGTGAAAGCAGTGATCACTGCTCAAACAACATGATGTGAAAGCAGTCATCATTTCTCCAACAACATGATGTGAAAGCAGTCATCACTTCTCCAACGACATGATGTGAAAGCAGTCATCATTTCTCCAACAACATGATGTGAAAGCAGTCATCATTTCTCCAACAACATGATGTGAAAGCAGTGATCACTGCTCAAACAACATGATGTGAAAGCAGTCATCATTTCTCCAACAACATGATGTGAAAGCAGTAATCATTTCTCCAACAACATGATATGAAAGCAGTCATCGCTTCTCCAACAACATGATGTGAAAGCAGTCATCGCTTCTCCAACAACATGATGTGAAAGCAGTCATCGCTTCTCCAACAAGATGATGTGAAAGCAGTCATCACTGCTCAAACAACATGATGTGAAAGCAGTCATCACTGCTCAAACAACATGATGTGAAAGCAGTCATCACTGCTCAAACAACATGATGTGAAAGCAGTCATCACTGCTCAAATAACATGATGTGAAAGCAGTCATCACTGCTCAAACAACATGATGTGAAAGCAGTCATCACTGCTCAAACAACATGATGTGAAAGTAGTCATCACTGCTCAAACAACATGATGTGAAAGCAGTCATCACTGCTCAAACAACATGATGTGAAAGCAGTCATCACTGCTCAAACAACATGATGTGAAAGCAGTCATCACTGCTCAAACAACATGATATGAAAGCAGTCATCACTGCTCAAACAACATGATGTGAAAGCAGTCATCAACTGCTCAAACAACATGATGTGAAAGCAGTCATCACTTCTCCAACAACATGATGTGAAAGCAGTCATCACTGGTACAACAACATGATGTGAAAGCAGTCATCACTTATCCAACAACATGATGTGAAAGCAGTCATCACTTCTCCAACAACATGATGTGAAAGCAGTCATCACTGCTCAAACAACATGATATGAAAGCAGTCATCACTGCTCAAATAACATGATGTGAAAGCAGTCATCACTTCTCCAACAACATGATGTGAAAGCAGTCATCATTTCTCCAACAACATGATGTGAAAGCAGTCATCACTGCTCAAACAACATGATGTGAAAGCAGTCATCATTTCTCCAACAACATGATGTGAAAGCAGTCATCATTCTCCAACAACATGATGTGAAAGCAGTCATCGCTTCTCCAACAACATGATGTGAAAGCAGTCATCGCTTCTCCAACAACATGATGTGAAAGCAGTCATCGCTTCTCCAACAAGATGATGTGAAAGCAGTCATCACTGCTCAAACAACATGATGTGAAAGCAGTCATCACTGCTCAAAGAACATGATGTGAAAGCAGTCATCACTGCTCAAACAACATGATGTGAAAGCAGTCATCACTGCTCAAATAACATGATATGAAAGCAGTCATCACTGCTCAAACAACATGATATGAAAGCAGTCATCACTGCTCAAATAACATGATGTGAAAGCAGTCATCACTTCTCCAACAACATGATGTGAAAGCAGTCATCATTTCTCCAACAACATGATGTGAAAGCAGTCATCATTTCTCCAACAACATGATGTGAAAGCAGTCATCACTGCTCAAACAACATGATTTGAAAGCAGTCATCATTTCTCCAACAACATGATGTGAAAGCAGTCATCGCTTCTCCAACAACATGATGTGAAAGCAGTCATCGCTTCTCCAACAACATGATGTGAAAGCAGTCATCGCTTCTCCAACAAGATGATGTGAAAGCAGTCATCACTGCTCAAACAACATGATGTGAAAGCAGTCATCACTGCTCAAACAACATGATGTGAAAGCAGTCATCATTTCTCCAACAACATGATGTGAAAGCAGTCATCACTGCTCAAACAGCATGATGTGAAAGCAGTCATCACTGCTCAAACAACATGATGTGAAAGCAGTCATCACTGCTCAAATAACATGATATGAAAGCAGTCATCACTGCTCAAACAACATGATGTGAAAGCAGTCATCACTGCTCAAACAACATGATATGAAAGCAGTCATCACTGCTCAAATAACATGATGTGAAAGCAGTCATCACTTCTCCAACAACATGATGTGAAAGCAGTCATCACTTCTCCAACAACATGATGTGAAAGCAGTCATCACTTCTCCAACAACATGATGTGAAAGCAGTCATCACTTATCCAACAACATGATGTGAAAGCAGTCATCACTTCTCCAACAACATGATGTGAAAGCAGTCATCACTGCTCAAACAACATGTGAAAGCAGTCATCATTTCTCCAACAACATGATGTGAAAGCAGTCATCACTGCTCAAACAACATGATGTGAAAGCAGTCATCACTGCTCAAACAACATGATGTGAAAGCAGTCATCACTGCTCAAACAACATGATGTGAAAGCAGTCATCACTGCTCAAACAATATGATGTGAAAGCAGTCATTACTGCTCAAACAACATGATATGAAAGCAGTCATCACTGCTCAAATAACATGATGTGAAAGCAGTCATCACTTCTCCAACAACATGATGTGAAAGCAGTCATCATTTCTCCAACAACATGATGTGAAAGCAGTCATCACTGCTCAAACAACATGATGTGAAAGCAGTCATCATTTCTCCAACAACATGATGTGAAAGCAGTCATCATTCTCCAACAACATGATGTGAAAGCAGTCATCGCTTCTCCAACAACATGATGTGAAAGCAGTCATCGCTTCTCCAACAACATGATGTGAAAGCAGTCATCGCTTCTCCAACAAGATGATGTGAAAGCAGTCATCACTGCTCAAACAACATGATGTGAAAGCAGTCATCACTGCTCAAACAACATGATGTGAAAGCAGTCATCCCTGCTCAAACAACATGATGTGAAAGCAGTCATCACTGCTCAAATAACATGATATGAAAGCAGTCATCACTGCTCAAACAACATGATATGAAAGCAGTCATCACTGCTCAAATAACATGATGTGAAAGCAGTCATCACTTCTCCAACAACATGATGTGAAAGCAGTCATCATTTCTCCAACAACATGATGTGAAAGCAGTCATCATTTCTCCAACAACATGATGTGAAAGCAGTCATCACTGCTCAAACAACATGATTTGAAAGCAGTCATCATTTCTCCAACAACATGATGTGAAAGCAGTCATCGCTTCTCCAACAACATGATGTGAAAGCAGTCATCGCTTCTCCAACAACATGATGTGAAAGCAGTCATCGCTTCTCCAACAAGATGATGTGAAAGCAGTCATCACTGCTCAAACAACATGATGTGAAAGCAGTCATCACTGCTCAAACAACATGATGTGAAAGCAGTCATCATTTCTCCAACAAGATGATGTGAAAGCAGTCATCACTGCTCAAACAACATGATGTGAAAGCAGTCATCACTGCTCAAACAACATGATGTGAAAGCAGTCATCATTTCTCCAACAACATGATGTGAAAGCAGTCATCACTGCTCAAACAGCATGATGTGAAAGCAGTCATCACTGCTCAAACAACATGATGTGAAAGCAGTCATCACTGCTCAAATAACATGATATGAAAGCAGTCATCACTGCTCAAACAACATGATGTGAAAGCAGTCATCACTGCTCAAACAACATGATATGAAAGCAGTCATCACTGCTCAAATAACATGATGTGAAAGCAGTGATCACTTCTCCAACAACATGATGTGAAAGCAGTCATCACTTCTCCAACAACATGATGTGAAAGCAGTCATCACTTCTCCAACAACATGATGTGAAAGCAGTCATCACTTCTCCAACAACATGATGTGAAAGCAGTCATCACTGCTCAAACAACATGTGAAAGCAGTCATCATTTCTCCAACAACATGCTGTGAAAGCAGTCATCACTGCTCAAACAACATGATGTGAAAGCAGTAATCACTGCTCAAACAACATGATGTGAAAGCAGTCATCACTGCTCAAACAACATGATGTGAAAGCAGTCATCACTGCTCAAACAACATGACGTGAAAGCAGTCATTACTGCTCAAACAACATGATATGAAAGCAGTCATCACTGCTCAAACAACATGATGTGAAAGCAGTCATCACTGCTCAAACAACATGATGTGAAAGCAGTCATCACTGCTCAAACAATATGATGTGAAAGCAGTCATTACTGCTCAAACAACATGATATGAAAGCAGTCATCACTGCTCAAATAACATGATGTGAAAGCAGTCATCACTTCTCCAACAACATGATGTGAAAGCAGTCATCATTTCTCCAACAACATGATGTGAAAGCAGTCATCACTGCTCAAACAACATGATGTGAAAGCAGTCATCATTTCTCCAACAACATGATGTGAAAGCAGTCATCATTCTCCAACAACATGATGTGAAAGCAGTCATCGCTTCTCCAACAACATGATGTGAAAGCAGTCATCGCTTCTCCAACAACATGATGTGAAAGCAGTCATCGCTTCTCCAACAAGATGATGTGAAAGCAGTCATCACTGCTCAAACAACATGATGTGAAAGCAGTCATCACTGCTCAAACAACATCATGTGAAAGCAGTCATCCCTGCTCAAACAACATGATGTGAAAGCAGTCATCACTGCTCAAATAACATGATATGAAAGCAGTCATCACTGCTCAAACAACATGATATGAAAGCAGTCATCACTGCTCAAATAACATGATGTGAAAGCAGTCATCACTTCTCCAACAACATGATGTGAAAGCAGTCATCATTTCTCCAACAACATGATGTGAAAGCAGTCATCATTTCTCCAACAACATGATGTGAAAGCAGTCATCACTGCTCAAACAACATGATTTGAAAGCAGTCATCATTTCTCCAACAACATGATGTGAAAGCAGTCATCGCTTCTCCAACAACATGATGTGAAAGCAGTCATCGCTTCTCCAACAACATGATGTGAAAGCAGTCATCGCTTCTCCAACAAGATGATGTGAAAGCAGTCATCACTGCTCAAACAACATGATGTGAAAGCAGTCATCACTGCTCAAACAACATGATGTGAAAGCAGTCATCATTTCTCCAACAAGATGATGTGAAAGCAGTCATCACTGCTCAAACAACATGATGTGAAAGCAGTCATCACTGCTCAAACAACATGATGTGAAAGCAGTCATCATTTCTCCAACAACATGATGTGAAAGCAGTCATCACTGCTCAAACAGCATGATGTGAAAGCAGTCATCACTGCTCAAACAACATGATGTGAAAGCAGTCATCACTGCTCAAATAACATGATATGAAAGCAGTCATCACTGCTCAAACAACATGATGTGAAAGCCGTCATCACTGCTCAAACAACATGATATGAAAGCAGTCATCACTGCTCAAATAACATGATGTGAAAGCAGTCATCACTTCTCCAACAACATGATGTGAAAGCAGTCATCACTTCTCCAACAACATGATGTGAAAGCAGTCATCACTTCTCCAACAACATGATGTGAAAGCAGTCATCACTTCTCCAACAACATGATGTGAAAGCAGTCATCACTGCTCAAACAACATGTGAAAGCAGTCATCATTTCTCCAACAACATGCTGTGAAAGCAGTCATCACTGCTCAAACAACATGATGTGAAAGCAGTAATCACTGCTCAAACAACATGATGTGAAAGCAGTCATCACTGCTCAAACAACATGATGTGAAAGCAGTCATCACTGCTCAAACAACATGACGTGAAAGCAGTCATTACTGCTCAAACAACATGATATGAAAGCAGTCATCACTGCTCAAATAACATGATGTGAAAGCAGTCATCACTGCTCCAACAACATGATGTGAAAGCAGTCATCACTTATCCAACAACATGATGTGAAAGCAGTCATCACTTCTCCAACAACATGATGTGAAAGCAGTCATCACTGCTCAAACAACATGTGAAAGCAGTCATCATTTCTCCAACAACATGATGTGAAAGCAGTCATCGCTTCTCCAACAAGATGATGTGAAAGCAGTCATCACTGCTCAAACAACATGATGTGAAAGCAGTCATCACTGCTCAAACAACATGATGTGAAAGCAGTCATCACTGCTCAAACAACATGATGTGAAAGCAGTCATCACTGCTCAAATAAAATGATATGAAAGCAGTCATCACTGCTCAAACAACATGATATGAAAGCAGTCATCACTGCTCAAATAACATGATGTGAAAGCAGTCATCACTTCTCCAACAACATGATGTGAAAGCAGTCATCATTTCTCCAACAACATGATGTGAAAGCAGTCATCATTTCTCCAACAACATGATGTGAAAGCAGTCATCACTGCTCAAACAACATGATTTGAAAGCAGTCATCATATCTCCAACAACATGATGTGAAAGCAGTCATCACTTCTCCAACAACATGATGTGAAAGCAGTCATCACTGCTCAAACAACATGTGAAAGCAGTCATCATTTCTCCAACAACATGCTGTGAAAGCAGTCATCACTGCTCAAACAACATGATGTGAAAGCAGTCATCACTGCTCAAACAACATGATGTGAAAGCAGTCATCACTGCTCAAACAACATGATGTGAAAGCAGTCATCACTGCTCAAACAACATGATGTGAAAGCAGTCATTACTGCTCAAACAACATGATATGAAAGCAGTCATCACTGCTCAAATAACATGATGTGAAAGCAGTCAACACTGCTCCAACAACATGATGTGAAAGCAGTCATCACTTATCCAACAACATGATGTGAAAGCAGTCATCACTTCTCCAACAACATGATGTGAAAGCAGTCATCACTGCTCAAACAACATGTGAAAGCAGTCATCATTTCTCCAACAACATGATGTGAAAGCAGTCATCACTGCTCAAACAACATGATGTGAAAGCAGTCATCACTGCTCAAACAACATGATGTGAAAGCAGTCATCACTGCTCAAACAACATGATGTGAAAGCAGTCATCACTGCTCAAACAATATGATGTGAAAGCAGTCATTACTGCTCAAACAACATGATATGAAAGCAGTCATCACTGCTCAAATAACATGATGTGAAAGCAGTCATCACTTCTCCAACAACATGATGTGAAAGCAGTCATCATTTCTCCAACAACATGATGTGAAAGCAGTCATCACTGCTCAAACAACATGATGTGAAAGCAGTCATCATTTCTCCAACAACATGATGTGAAAGCAGTCATCATTCTCCAACAACATGATGTGAAAGCAGTCATCGCTTCTCCAACAACATGATGTGAAAGCAGTCATCGCTTCTCCAACAACATGATGTGAAAGCAGTCATCGCTTCTCCAACAAGATGATGTGAAAGCAGTCATCACTGCTAAAACAACATGATGTGAAAGCAGTCATCACTGCTCAAACAACATGATGTGAAAGCAGTCATCACTGCTCAAACAACATGATGTGAAAGCAGTCATCACTGCTCAAATAACATGATATGAAAGCAGTCATCACTGCTCAAACAACATGATATGAAAGCAGTCATCACTGCTCAAATAACATGATGTGAAAGCAGTCATCACTTCTCCAACAACATGATGTGAAAGCAGTCATCATTTCTCCAACAACATGATGTGAAAGCAGTCATCATTTCTCCAACAACATGATGTGAAAGCAGTCATCACTGCTCAAACAGCATGATGTGAAAGCAGTCATCACTGCTCAAACAACATGATGTGAAAGCAGTCATCACTGCTCAAATAACATGATATGAAAGCAGTCATCACTGCTCAAACAACATGATGTGAAAGCAATCATCACTGCTCAAACAACATGATATGAAAGCAGTCATCACTGCTCAAATAACATGATGTGAAAGCAGTCATCACTTCTCCAACAACATGATGTGAAAGCAGTCATCATTTCTCCAACAACATGATGTGAAAGCAGTCATCATTTCTCCAACAACATGATGTGAAAGCAGTCATCACTGCTCAAACAACATGATTTGAAAGCAGTCATCATATCTCCAACAACATGATGTGAAAGCAGTCATCACTTCTCCAACAACATGATGTGAAAGCAGTCATCACTGCTCAAACAACATGTGAAAGCAGTCATCATTTCTCCAACAACATGCTGTGAAAGCAGTCATCACTGCTCAAACAACATGATGTGAAAGCAGTCATCACTGCTCAAACAACATGATGTGAAAGCAGTCATCACTGCTCAAACAACATGATGTGAAAGCAGTCATCACTGCTCAAACAACATGATGTGAAAGCAGTCATTACTGCTCAAACAACATGATATGAAAGCAGTCATCACTGCTCAAATAACATGATGTGAAAGCAGTCATCACTGCTCCAACAACATGATGTGAAAGCAGTCATCACTTATCCAACAACATGATGTGAAAGCAGTCATCACTTCTCCAACAACATGATGTGAAAGCAGTCATCACTGCTCAAACAACATGTGAAAGCAGTCATCATTTCTCCAACAACATGATGTGAAAGCAGTCATCACTGCTCAAACAACATGATGTGAAAGCAGTCATCACTGCTCAAATAACATGATATGAAAGCAGTCATCACTGCTCAAACAACATGATATGAAAGCAGTCATCACTGCTCAAATAACATGATGTGAAAGCAGTCATCACTTCTCCAACAACATGATGTGAAAGCAGTCATCATTTCTCCAACAACATGATGTGAAAGCAGTCATCATTTCTCCAACAACATGATGTGAAAGCAGTCATCACTGCTCAAACAACATGATTTGAAAGCAGTCATCATTTCTCCAACAACATGATGTGAAAGCAGTCATCGCTTCTCCAACAACATGATGTGAAAGCAGTCATCGCTTCTCCAACAACATGATGTGAAAGCAGTCATCATTTCTCCAACAACATGATGTGAAAGCAGTCATCACTGCTCAAACAGCATGATGTGAAAGCAGTCATCACTGCTCAAACAACATGATGTGAAAGCAGTCATCACTGCTCAAATAACATGATATGAAAGCAGTCATCACTGCTCAAACAACATGATGTGAAAGCAATCATCACTGCTCAAACAACATGATATGAAAGCAGTCATCACTGCTCAAATAACATGATGTGAAAGCAGTCATCACTTCTCCAACAACATGATGTGAAAGCAGTCATCATTTCTCCAACAACATGATGTGAAAGCAGTCATCATTTCTCCAACAACATGATGTGAAAGCAGTCATCACTGCTCAAACAACATGATTTGAAAGCAGTCATCATATCTCCAACAACATGATGTGAAAGCAGTCATCACTTCTCCAACAACATGATGTGAAAGCAGTCATCACTGCTCAAACAACATGTGAAAGCAGTCATCATTTCTCCAACAACATGCTGTGAAAGCAGTCATCACTGCTCAAACAACATGATGTGAAAGCAGTCATCACTGCTCAAACAACATGATGTGAAAGCAGTCATCACTGCTCAAACAACATGATGTGAAAGCAGTCATCACTGCTCAAACAACATGATGTGAAAGCAGTCATTACTGCTCAAACAACATGATATGAAAGCAGTCATCACTGCTCAAATAACATGATGTGAAAGCAGTCATCACTGCTCCAACAACATGATGTGAAAGCAGTCATCACTTATCCAACAACATGATGTGAAAGCAGTCATCACTTCTCCAACAACATGATGTGAAAGCAGTCATCACTGCTCAAACAACATGTGAAAGCAGTCATCATTTCTCCAACAACATGATGTGAAAGCAGTCATCACTGCTCAAACAACATGATGTGAAAGCAGTCATCACTGCTCAAATAACATGATATGAAAGCAGTCATCACTGCTCAAACAACATGATATGAAAGCAGTCATCACTGCTCAAATAACATGATGTGAAAGCAGTCATCACTTCTCCAACAACATGATGTGAAAGCAGTCATCATTTCTCCAACAACATGATGTGAAAGCAGTCATCATTTCTCCAACAACATGATGTGAAAGCAGTCATCACTGCTCAAACAACATGATTTGAAAGCAGTCATCATTTCTCCAACAACATGATGTGAAAGCAGTCATCGCTTCTCCAACAACATGATGTGAAAGCAGTCATCGCTTCTCCAACAACATGATGTGAAAGCAGTCATCACTGCTCAAACAACATGATGTGAAAGCAGTCATCACTGCTCAAACAACATGATGTGAAAGCAGTCATCATTTCTCCAACAACATGATGTGAAAGCAGTCATCACTGCTCAAACAGCATGATGTGAAAGCAGTCATCACTGCTCAAACAACATGATGTGAAAGCAGTCATCACTGCTCAAATAACATGATATGAAAGCAGTCATCACTGCTCAAACAACATGATGTGAAAGCAGTCATCACTGCTCAAACAAAATGATATGAATGCAGTCATCACTGCTCAAATAACATGATGTGAAAGCAGTCATCACTTCTCCAACAACATGATGTGAAAGCAGTCATCACTTCTCCAACAACATGATGTGAAAGCAGTCATCACTTCTCCAACAACATGATGTGAAAGCAGTCATCACTTCTCCAACAACATGATGTGAAAGCAGTCATCACTGCTCAAACAACATGTGAAAGCAGTCATCATTTCTCCAACAACATGCTGTGAAAGCAGTCATCACTGCTCAAACAACATGATGTGAAAGCAGTCATCACTGCTCAAACAACATGATGTGAAAGCAGTCATCACTGCTCAAACAACATGATGTGAAAGCAGTCATCACTGCTCAAACAACATGATGTGAAAGCAGTCATTACTGCTCAAACAACATGATATGAAAGCTGTCATCACTGCTCAAATAACATGATGTGAAAGCAGTCATCACTGCTCCAACAACATGATGTGAAAGCAGTCATCACTTATCCAACAACATGATGTGAAAGCAGTCATCACTTCTCCAACAACATGATGTGAAAGCAGTCATCACTGCTCAAACAACATGTGAAAGCAGTCATCATTTCTCCAACAACATGATGTGAAAGCAGTCATCACTGCTCAAACAACATGATGTGAAAGCAGTCATCACTGCTCAAACAACATGATGTGAAAGCAGTCATCACTGCTCAAACAATATGATGTGAAAGCAGTCATTACTGCTCAAACAACATGATATGAAAGCAGTCATCACTGCTCAAATAACATGATGTGAAAGCAGTCATGACTTCTCCAACAACATGATGTGAAAGCAGTCATCATTTCTCCAACAACATGATGTGAAAGCAGTCATCACTGCTCAAACAACATGATGTGAAAGCAGTCATCATTTCTCCAACAACATGATGTGAAAGCAGTCATCATTCTCCAACAACATGATGTGAAAGCAGTCATCGCTTCTCCAACAACATGATGTGAAAGCAGTCATCGCTTCTCCAACAACATGATGTGAAAGCAGTCATCGCTTCTCCAACAAGATGATGTGAAAGCAGTCATCACTGCTCAAACAACATGATGTGAAAGCAGTCATCACTGCTCAAACAACATGATGTGAAAGCAGTCATCACTGCTCAAACAACATGATGTGAAAGCAGTCATTACTGCTCAAACAACATGATATGAAAGCAGTCATCACTGCTCAAATAACATGATGTGAAAGCAGTCATCACTGCTCCAACAACATGATGTGAAAGCAGTCATCACTTATCCAACAACATGATGTGAAAGCAGTCATCACTTCTCCAACAACATGATGTGAAAGCAGTCATCACTGCTCAAACAACATGTGAAAGCAGTCATCATTTCTCCAACAACATGATGTGAAAGCAGTCATCACTGCTCAAACAAGATGATGTGAAAGCAGTCATCACTGCTCAAACAACATGATGTGAAAGCAGTCATCACTGCTCAAACAACATGATGTGAAAGCAGTCATCACTGCTCAAACAATATGATGTGAAAGCAGTCATTACTGCTCAAACAACATGATGTGAAAGCAGTCATCACTGCTCAAACAACATGATGTGAAAGCAGTCATCACTGCTCAAATAACATGATATGAAAGCAGTCATCACTGCTCAAACAACATGATATGAAAGCAGTCATCACTGCTCAAATAACATGATGTGAAAGCAGTCATCACTTCTCCAACAACATGATGTGAAAGCAGTCATCATTTCTCCAACAACATGATGTGAAAGCAGTCATCATTTCTCCAACAACATGATGTGAAAGCAGTCATCACTGCTCAAACAGCATGATGTGAAAGCAGTCATCACTGCTCAAACAACATGATGTGAAAGCAGTCATCACTGCTCAAATAACATGATATGAAAGCAGTCATCACTGCTCAAACAACATGATGTGAAAGCAGTCATCACTGCTCAAACAACATGATATGAAAGCAGTCATCACTGCCCAAATAACATGATGTGAAAGCAGTCATCACTTCTCCAACAACATGATGTGAAAGCAGTCATCATTTCTCCAACAACATGATGTGAAAGCAGTCATCACTGCTCAAACAACATGATGTGAAAGCAGTCATCATTTCTCCAACAACATGATGTGAAAGCAGTCATCATTCTCCAACAACATGATGTGAAAGCAGTCATCGCTTCTCCAACAACATGATGTGAAAGCAGTCATCGCTTCTCCAACAACATGATGTGAAAGCAGTCATCGCTTCTCCAACAAGATGATGTGAAAGCAGTCATCACTGCTCAAACAACATGATGTGAAAGCAGTCATCACTGCTCAAACAACATGATGTGAAAGCAGTCATCACTGCTCAAACAACATGATGTGAAAGCAGTCATCACTGCTCAAATAACATGATATGAAAGCAGTCATCACTGCTCAAACAACATGATATGAAAGCAGTCATCACTGCTCAAATAACATGATGTGAAAGCAGTCATCACTTCTCCAACAACATGATGTGAAAGCAGTCATCATTTCTCCAACAACATGATGTGAAAGCAGTCATCATTTCTCCAACAACATGATGTGAAAGCAGTCATCACTGCTCAAACAACATGATTTGAAAGCAGTCATCATTTCTCCAACAACATGATGTGAAAGCAGTCATCGCTTCTCCAACAACATGATGTGAAAGCAGTCATCGCTTCTCCAACAACATGATGTGAAAGCAGTCATCGCTTCTCCAACAACATGATGTGAAAGCAGTCATCACTGCTCAAACAACATGATGTGAAAGCAGTCATCATTTCTCCAACAACATGATGTGAAAGCAGTCATCACTGCTCAAACAGCATGATGTGAAAGCAGTCATCACTGCTCAAACAACATGATGTGAAAGCAGTCATCACTGCTCAAATAACATGATATGAAAGCAGTCATCACTGCTCAAACAACATGATGTGAAAGCAGTCAGCACTGCTCAAACAACATGATATGAATGCAGTCATCACTGCTCAAATAACATGATGTGAAAGCAGTCATCACTTCTCCAACAACATGATGTGAAAGCAGTCATCACTTCTCCAACAACATGATGTGAAAGCAGTCATCACTTCTCCAACAACATGATGTGAAAGCAGTCATCACTTCTCCAACAACATGATGTGAAAGCAGTCATCACTGCTCAAACAACATGTGAAAGCAGTCATCATTTCTCCAACAACATGCTGTGAAAGCAGTCATCACTGCTCAAACAACATGATGTGAAAGCAGTCATCACTGCTCAAACAACATGATGTGAAAGCAGTCATCACTGCTCAAACAACATGATGTGAAAGCAGTCATCACTGCTCAAACAACATGATGTGAAAGCAGTCATTACTGCTCAAACAACATGATATGAAAGCAGTCATCACTGCTCAAATAACATGATGTGAAAGCAGTCATCACTGCTCCAACAACATGATGTGAAAGCAGTCATCACTTATCCAACAACATGATGTGAAAGCAGTCATCACTTCTCCAACAACATGATGTGAAAGCAGTCATCACTGCTCAAACAACATGTGAAAGCAGTCATCATTTCTCCAACAACATGATGTGAAAGCAGTCATCACTGCTCAAACAACATGATGTGAAAGCAGTCATCACTGCTCAAACAACATGATGTGAAAGCAGTCATCACTGCTCAAACAACATGATGTGAAAGCAGTCATCACTGCTCAAACAATATGATGTGAAAGCAGTCATTACTGCTCAAACAACATGATATGAAAGCAGTCATCACTGCTCAAATAACATGATGTGAAAGCAGTCATCACTTCTCCAACAACATGATGTGAAAGCAGTCATCATTTCTCCAACAACATGATGTGAAAGCAGTCATCACTGCTCAAACAACATGATGTGAAAGCAGTCATCATTTCTCCAACAACATGATGTGAAAGCAGTCATCATTCTCCAACAACATGATGTGAAAGCAGTCATCGCTTCTCCAACAACATGATGTGAAAGCAGTCATCGCTTCTCCAACAACATGATGTGAAAGCAGTCATCGCTTCTCCAACAAGATGATGTGAAAGCAGTCATCACTGCTCAAACAACATGATGTGAAAGCAGTCATCACTGCTCAAACAACATGATGTGAAAGCAGTCATCGCTTCTCCAACAACATGATGTGAAAGCAGTCATCGCTTCTCCAACAACATGATGTGAAAGCAGTCATCGCTTCTCCAACAAGATGATGTGAAAGCAGTCATCACTGCTCAAACAACATGATGTGAAAGCAGTCATCGCTTCTCCAACAACATGATGTGAAAGCAGTCATCGCTTCTCCAACAACATGATGTGAAAGCAGTCATCACTGCTCAAACAACATGATGTGAAAGCAGTCATCACTGCTCAAACAACATGATGTGAAAGCAGTCATCACTGCTCAAACAACATGATGTGAAAGCAGTCATCACTGCTCAAACAATATGATGTGAAAGCAGTCATTACTGCTCAAACAACATGATATGAAAGCAGTCATCACTGCTCAAATAACATGATGTGAAAGCAGTCATCACTTCTCCAACAACATGATGTGAAAGCAGTCATCATTTCTCCAACAACATGATGTGAAAGCAGTCATCACTGCTCAAACAACATGATGTGAAAGCAGTCATCATTTCTCCAACAACATGATGTGAAAGCAGTCATCATTCTCCAACAACATGATGTGAAAGCAGTCATCGCTTCTCCAACAACATGATGTGAAAGCAGTCATCGCTTCTCCAACAACATGATGTGAAAGCAGTCATCGCTTCTCCAACAAGATGATGTGAAAGCAGTCATCACTGCTCAAACAACATGATGTGAAAGCAGTCATCACTGCTCAAACAACATGATGTGAAAGCAGTCATCACTGCTCAAACAACATGATGTGAAAGCAGTCATCACTGCTCAAATAACATGATATGAAAGCAGTCATCACTGCTCAAACAACATTATATGAAAGCAGTCATCACTGCTCAAATAACATGATGTGAAAGCAGTCATCACTTCTCCAACAACATGATGTGAATGCAGTCATCATTTCTCCAACAACATGATGTGAAAGCAGTCATCATTTCTCCAACAACATGATGTGAAAGCAGTCATCACTGCTCAAACAACATGATTTGAAAGCAGTCATCATTTCTCCAACAACATGATGTGAAAGCAGTCATCATTACTCCAACAACATGATGTGAAAGCAGTCATCGCTTCTCCAACAACATGATGTGAAAGTAGTCATCGCTTCTCCAACAACATGATGTGAAAGCAGTCATCGCTTCTCCAACAAGATGATGTGAAAGCAGTCATCACTGCTCAAACAACATGATGTGAAAGCAGTCATCACTGCTCAAACAACATGATGTGAAAGCAGTAAAATTTCTCCAACAACATGATGTGAAAGCAGTCATCACTGCTCAAACAGCATGATGTGAAAGCAGTCATCACTGCTCAAACAACATGATGTGAAAGCAGTCATCACTGCTCAAATAACATGATATGAAAGCAGTCATCACTGCTCAAACAACATGATGTGAAAGCAGTCATCACTGCTCAAACAACATGATATGAAAGCAGTCATCACTGCTCAAATAACATGATGTGAAAGCAGTCATCACTTCTCCAACAACATGATGTGAAAGCAGTCATCACTTCTCCAACAACATGATGTGAAAGCAGTCATCACTTCTCCAACAACATGATGTGAAAGCAGTCATCACTTCTCCAACAACATGATGTGAAAGCAGTCATCACTGCTCAAACAACATGTGAAAGCAGTCATCATTTCTCCAACAACATGCTGTGAAAGCAGTCATCACTGCTCAAACAACATGATGTGAAAGCAGTCATCACTGCTCAAACAACATGATGTGAAAGCAGTCATCACTGCTCAAACAACATGATGTGAAAGCAGTCATCACTGCTCAAACAACATGATGTGAAAGCAGTCATTACTGCTCAAACAACATGATATGAAAGCAGTCATCACTGCTCAAATAACATGATGTGAAAGCAGTCATCACTTCTCCAACAACATGATGTGAAAGCAGTCATCATTTCTCCAACAACATGATGTGAAAGCAGTCATCATTTCTCCAACAACATGATGTGAAAGCAGTCATCACTGCTCAAACAACATGATGTGAAAGCAGTCATCATTTCTCCAACAACATGCTGTGAAAGCAGTCATCACTGCTCAAACAACATGATGTGAAAGCAGTCATCACTGCTCAAACAACATGATGTGAAAGCAGTCATCACTGCTCAAACAACATGATGTGAAAGCAGTCATCACTGCTCAAACAACATGATGTGAAAGCAGTCATTACTGCTCAAACAACATGATGTGAAAGCAGTCATCACTGCTCAAACAACATGATGTGAAAGCAGTCATCACTGCTCAAACAACATGATGTGAAAGCAGTCATCACTGCTCAAATAACATGATATGAAAGCAGTCATCACTGCTCAAACAACATGATGTGAAAGCAGTCAGCACTGCTCAAACAACATGATATGAATGCAGTCATCACTGCTCAAATAACATGATGTGAAAGCAGTCATCACTTCTCCAACAACATGATGTGAAAGCAGTCATCACTTCTCCAACAACATGATGTGAAAGCAGTCATCACTTCTCCAACAACATGATGTGAAAGCAGTCATCACTTCTCCAACAACATGATGTGAAAGCAGTCATCACTGCTCAAACAACATGTGAAAGCAGTCATCATTTCTCCAACAACATGCTGTGAAAGCAGTCATCACTGCTCAAACAACATGATGTGAAAGCAGTCATCACTGCTCAAACAACATGATGTGAAAGCAGTCATCACTGCTCAAACAACATGATGTGAAAGCAGTCATCACTGCTCAAACAACATGATGTGAAAGCAGTCATTACTGCTCAAACAACATGATATGAAAGCAGTCATCACTGCTCAAATAACATGATGTGAAAGCAGTCATCACTGCTCCAACAACATGATGTGAAAGCAGTCATCACTTATCCAACAACATGATGTGAAAGCAGTCATCACTTCTCCAACAACATGATGTGAAAGCAGTCATCACTGCTCAAACAACATGTGAAAGCAGTCATCATTTCTCCAACAACATGATGTGAAAGCAGTCATCACTGCTCAAACAACATGATGTGAAAGCAGTCATCACTGCTCAAACAACATGATGTGAAAGCAGTCATCACTGCTCAAACAACATGATGTGAAAGGAGTCATCACTGCTCAAACAATATGATGTGAAAGCAGTCATTACTGCTCAAACAACATGATATGAAAGCAGTCATCACTGCTCAAATAACATGATGTGAAAGCAGTCATCACTTCTCCAACAACATGATGTGAAAGCAGTCATCATTTCTCCAACAACATGATGTGAAAGCAGTCATCACTGCTCAAACAACATGATGTGAAAGCAGTCATCATTTCTCCAACAACATGATGTGAAAGCAGTCATCATTCTCCAACAACATGATGTGAAAGCAGTCATCGCTTCTCCAACAACATGATGTGAAAGCAGTCATCGCTTCTCCAACAACATGATGTGAAAGCAGTCATCGCTTCTCCAACAAGATGATGTGAAAGCAGTCATCACTGCTCAAACAACATGATGTGAAAGCAGTCATCACTGCTCAAACAACATGATGTGAAAGCAGTCATCACTGCTCAAACAACATGATGTGAAAGCAGTCATCACTGCTCAAATAACATGATATGAAAGCAGTCATCACTGCTCAAACAACATTATATGAAAGCAGTCATCACTGCTCAAATAACATGATGTGAAAGCAGTCATCACTTCTCCAACAACATGATGTGAATGCAGTCATCATTTCTCCAACAACATGATGTGAAAGCAGTCATCATTTCTCCAACAACATGATGTGAAAGCAGTCATCACTGCTCAAACAACATGATTTGAAAGCAGTCATCATTTCTCCAACAACATGATGTGAAAGCAGTCATCATTACTCCAACAACATGATGTGAAAGCAGTCATCGCTTCTCCAACAACATGATGTGAAAGTAGTCATCGCTTCTCCAACAACATGATGTGAAAGCAGTCATCGCTTCTCCAACAAGATGATGTGAAAGCAGTCATCACTGCTCAAACAACATGATGTGAAAGCAGTCATCACTGCTCAAACAACATGATGTGAAAGCAGTCATCATTTCTCCAACAACATGATGTGAAAGCAGTCATCACTGCTCAAACAGCATGATGTGAAAGCAGTCATCACTGCTCAAACAACATGATGTGAAAGCAGTCATCACTGCTCAAATAACATGATATGAAAGCAGTCATCACTGCTCAAACAACATGATGTGAAAGCAGTCATCACTGCTCAAACAACATGATATGAAAGCAGTCATCACTGCTCAAATAACATGATGTGAAAGCAGTCATCACTTCTCCAACAACATGATGTGAAAGCAGTCATCACTTCTCCAACAACATGATGTGAAAGCAGTCATCACTTCTCCAACAACATGATGTGAAAGCAGTCATCACTTCTCCAACAACATGATGTGAAAGCAGTCATCACTGCTCAAACAACATGTGAAAGCAGTCATCATTTCTCCAACAACATGCTGTGAAAGCAGTCATCACTGCTCAAACAACATGATGTGAAAGCAGTCATCACTGCTCAAACAACATGATGTGAAAGCAGTCATCACTGCTCAAACAACATGATGTGAAAGCAGTCATCACTGCTCAAACAACATGATGTGAAAGCAGTCATTACTGCTCAAACAACATGATATGAAAGCAGTCATCACTGCTCAAATAACATGATGTGAAAGCAGTCATCACTTCTCCAACAACATGATGTGAAAGCAGTCATCATTTCTCCAACAACATGATGTGAAAGCAGTCATCATTTCTCCAACAACATGATGTGAAAGCAGTCATCACTGCTCAAACAACATGATGTGAAAGCAGTCATCATTTCTCCAACAACATGATGTGAAAGCAGTCATCACTTCTCCAACAACATGATGTGAAAGCAGTCATCGCTTCTCCAACAACATGATGTGAAAGCAGTCATCGCTTCTCCAACAACATGATGTGAAAGCAGTCATCGCTTCTCCAACAAGATGATGTGAAAGCAGTCATCACTGCTCAAACAACATGATGTGAAAGCAGTCATCACTGCTCAAACAAAATGATGTGAAAGCAGTCATCGCTTCTACAACAACATGATGTGAAAGCAGTCATCACTGCTCAAACAACATGATGTGAAAGCAGTCATCACTGCTCAAACAACATGATGTGAAAGCAGTCATCACTTCTCCAACAACATGATGTGAAAGCAGTCATCACTGCTCAAACAACATGATGTGAAAGCAGTCATCACTGCTCAAACAACATGATGTGAAAGCAGTCATCACTGCTCAAACAACATGATGTGAAAGCAGTCATCACAGCTCAAACAACATGATGTGAAAGCAGTCATCACTTCTCCAACAACATGATGTGAAAGCAGTCATCACTGCTCAAACAACATGATGTGAAAGCAGTCATCACTGCTCAAACAACATGATGTGAAAGCAGTCATCACTGCTCAAATAACATGATGTGAAAGCAGTCATCACTGCTCAAATAACATGATATGAAAGCAGTCATCACTGCTCAAACAACATGATATGAAAGCAGTCATCACTGCTCAAATAACATGATGTGAAAGCAGTCATCACTTCTCCAACAACATGATGTGAAAGCAGTCATCATTTCTCCAACAACATGATGTGAAAGCAGTCATCATTTCTCCAACAACATGATGTGAAAGCAGTCATCACTGCTCAAACAACATGATGTGAAAGCAGTCATCACTTCTCCAACAACATGATGTGAAAGCAGTCATCACTTCTCCAACAACATGATGTGAAAGCAGTCATCACTTCTCCAACAACATGATGTGAAAGCAGTCATCATTTCTCCAACAACATGCTGTGAAAGCAGTCATCACTGCTCAAACAACATGATGTGAAAGCAGTCATCACTGCTCAAACAACATGATGTGAAAGCAGTCATCACTGCTCAAACAACATGATGTGAAAGCAGTCATTACTGCTCAAACAACATGATATGAAAGCAGTCATCACTGCTCAAATAACATGATGTGAAAGCAGTCATCACTTCTCCAACAACATGATGTGAAAGCAGTCATCATTTCTCCAACAACATGATGTGAAAGCAGTCATCATTTCTCCAACAACATGATGTGAAAGCAGTCATCACTGCTCAAACAACATGATGTGAAAGCAGTCATCATTTCTCCAACAACATGATGTGAAAGCAGTCATCACTTCTCCAACAACATGATGTGAAAGCAGTCATCGCTTCTCCAACAACATGATGTGAAAGCAGTCATCGCTTCTCCAACAACATGATGTGAAAGCAGTCATCGCTTCTCCAACAAGATGATGTGAAAGCAGTCATCACTGCTCAAACAACATGATGTGAAAGCAGTCATCACTGCTCAAACAAAATGATGTGAAAGCAGTCATCGCTTCTACAACAACATGATGTGAAAGCAGTCATCACTGCTCAAACAACATGATGTGAAAGCAGTCATCACTGCTCAAACAACATGATGTGAAAGCAGTCATCACTTCTCCAACAACATGATGTGAAAGCAGTCATCACTGCTCAAACAACATGATGTGAAAGCAGTCATCACTGCTCAAACAACATGATGTGAAAGCAGTCATCACTGCTCAAACAACATGATGTGAAAGCAGTCATCACTGCTCAAACAACATGATGTGAAAGCAGTCATCACAGCTCAAACAACATGATGTGAAAGCAGTCATCACTTCTCCAACAACATGATGTGAAAGCAGTCATCACTGCTCAAACAACATGATGTGAAAGCAGTCATCACTGCTCAAACAACATGATGTGAAAGCAGTCATCACTGCTCAAATAACATGATGTGAAAGCAGTCATCACTGCTCAAATAACATGATATCAAAGCAGTCATCACTGCTCAAACAACATGATATGAAAGCAGTCATCACTGCTCAAATAACATGATGTGAAAGCAGTCATCACTTCTCCAACAACATGATGTGAAAGCAGTCATCATTTCTCCAACAACATGATGTGAAAGCAGTCATCATTTCTCCAACAACATGATGTGAAAGCAGTCATCACTGCTCAAACAACATGATGTGAAAGCAGTCATCACAGCTCAAACAACATGATGTGAAAGCAGTCATCACTTCTCCAACAACATGATGTGAAAGCAGTCATCACTGCTCAAACAACATGATGTGAAAGCAGTCATCACTGCTCAAACAACATGATGTGAAAGCAGTCATCACTGCTCAAATAACATGATATGAAAGCAGTCATCACTGCTCAAACAACATGATGTGAAAGCAGTCATCACTGCTCAAACAACATGATGTGAAAGCAGTCATCACTTCTCCAACAACATGATGTGAAAGCAGTCATCACTTCTCCAACAACATGATGTGAAAGCAGTCATCACTTCTCCAACAACATGATGTGAAAGCAGTCATCATTTCTCCAACAACATGCTGTGAAAGCAGTCATCACTGCTCAAACAACATGATGTGAAAGCAGTCATCACTGCTCAAACAACATGATGTGAAAGCAGTCATCACTGCTCAAACAACATGATGTGAAAGCAGTCATTACTGCTCAAACAACATGATATGAAAGCAGTCATCACTGCTCAAATAACATGATGTGAAAGCAGTCATCACTTCTCCAACAACATGATGTGAAAGCAGTCATCATTTCTCCAACAACATGATGTGAAAGCAGTCATCATTTCTCCAACAACATGATGTGAAAGCAGTCATCACTGCTCAAACAACATGATGTGAAAGCAGTCATCATTTCTCCAACAACATGATGTGAAAGCAGTCATCACTTCTCCAACAACATGATGTGAAAGCAGTCATCGCTTCTCCAACAACATGATGTGAAAGCAGTCATCGCTTCTCCAACAACATGATGTGAAAGCAGTCATCGCTTCTCCAACAAGATGATGTGAAAGCAGTCATCACTGCTCAAACAACATGATGTGAAAGCAGTCATCACTGCTCAAACAAAATGATGTGAAAGCAGTCATCGCTTCTACAACAACATGATGTGAAAGCAGTCATCACTGCTCAAACAACATGATGTGAAAGCAGTCATCACTGCTCAAACAACATGATGTGAAAGCAGTCATCACTTCTCCAACAACATGATGTGAAAGCAGTCATCACTGCTCAAACAACATGATGTGAAAGCAGTCATCACTGCTCAAACAACATGATGTGAAAGCAGTCATCACTGCTCAAACAACATGATGTGAAAGCAGTCATCACTGCTCAAACAACATGATGTGAAAGCAGTCATCACAGCTCAAACAACATGATGTGAAAGCAGTCATCACTTCTCCAACAACATGATGTGAAAGCAGTCATCACTGCTCAAACAACATGATGTGAAAGCAGTCATCACTGCTCAAACAACATGATGTGAAAGCAGTCATCACTGCTCAAATAACATGATGTGAAAGCAGTCATCACTGCTCAAATAACATGATATCAAAGCAGTCATCACTGCTCAAACAACATGATATGAAAGCAGTCATCACTGCTCAAATAACATGATGTGAAAGCAGTCATCACTGCTCAAACAACATGATATGAAAGCAGTCATCACTGCTCAAATAACATGATGTGAAAGCAGTCATCACTTCTCCAACAACATGATGTGAAAGCAGTCATCATTTCTCCAACAACATGATGTGAAAGCAGTCATCATTTCTCCAACAACATGATGTGAAAGCAGTCATCGCTTCTCCAACAACAGGATGTGAAAGCAGTCATCGCTTCTCCAACAACATGATGTGAAAGCAGTCATCACTGCTCAAACAACATGATGTGAAAGCAGTCATCACTGCTCAAACAACATGATGTGAAAGCAGTCATCACTGCTCAAACAACATGATGTGAAAGCAGTCATCACTGCTCAAACAACATGATATGAAAGCAGTCATCACTGCTCAAATAACATGATGTGAAAGCAGTCATCACTGCTCAAACAACATGATATGAAAGCAGTCATCACTGCTCAAACAACATGATATGAAAGTAGTCATCACTGCTCAAATAACATGATGTGAAAGCAGTCATCACTGCTCAAACAACATGATGTGAAAGCAGTCATCACTTCTCCAACAACATGATGTGAAAGCAGTCATCACTTCTCCAACAACATGATGTGAAAGCAGTCATCACTGCTCAAACAACATGATATGAAAGCAGTCATCACTGCTCAAATAACATGATGTGAAAGCAGTCATCACTTCTCCAACAACATGATGTGAAAGCAGTCATCACTTCTCCAACAACATGATGTGAAAGCAGTCATCATTTCTCCAACAACATGATGTGAAAGCAGTCATCACTGCTCAAACAACATGATGTGAAAGCAGTCATCATTTCTCCAACAACATGATGTGAAAGCAGTCATCATTTCTCCAACAACATGATGTGAAAGCAGTCATCACTTCTCCAACAACATGATGTGAAAGCAGTCATCGCTTCTCCAACAACATGATGTGAAAGCAGTCATCGCTTCTCCAACAACATGATGTGAAAGCAGTCATCGCTTCTCCAACAAGATAATGTGAAAGCAGTCATCACTGCTCAAACAACATGATGTGAAAGCAGTCATCACTGCTCAAACAACATGATGTGAAAGCAGTCATCACTGCTCAAACAACATGATGTGAAAGCAGTCATCACTGCTCAAACAACATGATATGAAAGCAGTCATCACTGCTCAAATAACATGATGTGAAAGCAGTCATCACTTCTCCAACAACATGATGTGAAAGCAGTCATCATTTCTCCAACAACATGATGTGAAAGCAGTCATCATTTCTCCAACAACATGATGTGAAAGCAGTCATCACTGCTCAAACAACATGATGTGAAAGTAGTCATCATTTCTCCAACAACATGATGTGAAAGCAGTCATCACTGCTCAAACAACATGATGTGAAAGCAGTCATCACTGCTCAAACAACATGATGTGAAAGCAGTCATCACTGCTCAAATAACATGATGTGAAAGCAGTCATCACTGCTCAAATAACATGATATGAAAGCAGTCATCACTGCTCAAACAACATGATATGAAAGCAGTCATCACTGCTCAAATAACATGATGTGAAAGCAGTCATCACTTCTCCAACAACATGATGTGAAAGCAGTCATCATTTCTCCAACAACATGATGTGAAAGCAGTCATCATTTCTCCAACAACATGATGTGAAAGCAGTCATCACTGCTCAAACAACATGATGTGAAAGCAGTCATCACAGCTCAAACAACATGATGTGAAAGCAGTCATCACTTCTCCAACAACATGATGTGAAAGCAGTCATCACTGCTCAAACAACATGATGTGAAAGCAGTCATCACTGCTCAAACAACATGATGTGAAAGCAGTCATCACTGCTCAAATAACATGATATGAAAGCAGTCATCACTGCTCAAACAACATGATGTGAAAGCAGTCATCACTGCTCAAACAACATGATGTGAAAGCAGTCATCACTTCTCCAACAACATGATGTGAAAGCAGTCATCACTTCTCCAACAACATGATGTGAAAGCAGTCATCACTTCTCCAACAACATGATGTGAAAGCAGTCATCATTTCTCCAACAACATGCTGTGAAAGCAGTCATCACTGCTCAAACAACATGATGTGAAAGCAGTCATCACTGCTCAAACAACATGATGTGAAAGCAGTCATCACTGCTCAAACAACATGATGTGAAAGCAGTCATCACTGCTCAAACAACATGATGTGAAAGCAGTCATTACTGCTCAAACAACATGATATGAAAGCAGTCATCACTGCTCAAATAACATGATGTGAAAGCAGTCATCACTTCTCCAACAACATGATGTGAAAGCAGTCATCATTTCTCCAACAACATGATGTGAAAGCAGTCATCATTTCTCCAACAACATGATGTGAAAGCAGTCATCACTGCTCAAACAACATGATGTGAAAGCAGTCATCATTTCTCCAACAACATGATGTGAAAGCAGTCATCACTTCTCCAACAACATGATGTGAAAGCAGTCATCGCTTCTCCAACAACATGATGTGAAAGCAGTCATCGCTTCTCCAACAACATGATGTGAAAGCAGTCATCGCTTCTCCAACAAGATGATGTGAAAGCAGTCATCACTGCTCAAACAACATGATGTGAAAGCAGTCATCACTGCTCAAACAAAATGATGTGAAAGCAGTCATCGCTTCTACAACAACATGATGTGAAAGCAGTCATCACTGCTCAAACAACATGATGTGAAAGCAGTCATCACTGCTCAAACAACATGATGTGAAAGCAGTCATCACTTCTCCAACAACATGATGTGAAAGCAGTCATCACTGCTCAAACAACATGATGTGAAAGCAGTCATCACTGCTCAAACAACATGATGTGAAAGCAGTCATCACTGCTCAAACAACATGATGTGAAAGCAGTCATCACTGCTCAAACAACATGATGTGAAAGCAGTCATCACAGCTCAAACAACATGATGTGAAAGCAGTCATCACTTCTCCAACAACATGATGTGAAAGCAGTCATCACTGCTCAAACAACATGATGTGAAAGCAGTCATCACTGCTCAAACAACATGATGTGAAAGCAGTCATCACTGCTCAAATAACATGATGTGAAAGCAGTCATCACTGCTCAAATAACATGATATCAAAGCAGTCATCACTGCTCAAACAACATGATATGAAAGCAGTCATCACTGCTCAAATAACATGATGTGAAAGCAGTCATCACTGCTCAAACAACATGATATGAAAGCAGTCATCACTGCTCAAATAACATGATGTGAAAGCAGTCATCACTTCTCCAACAACATGATGTGAAAGCAGTCATCATTTCTCCAACAACATGATGTGAAAGCAGTCATCATTTCTCCAACAACATGATGTGAAAGCAGTCATCGCTTCTCCAACAACAGGATGTGAAAGCAGTCATCGCTTCTCCAACAACATGATGTGAAAGCAGTCATCACTGCTCAAACAACATGATGTGAAAGCAGTCATCACTGCTCAAACAACATGATGTGAAAGCAGTCATCACTGCTCAAACAACATGATGTGAAAGCAGTCATCACTGCTCAAACAACATGATATGAAAGCAGTCATCACTGCTCAAATAACATGATGTGAAAGCAGTCATCACTGCTCAAACAACATGATATGAAAGCAGTCATCACTGCTCAAACAACATGATATGAAAGTAGTCATCACTGCTCAAATAACATGATGTGAAAGCAGTCTTCACTGCTCAAACAACATGATGTGAAAGCAGTCATCACTTCTCCAACAACATGATGTGAAAGCAGTCATCACTTCTCCAACAACATGATGTGAAAGCAGTCATCACTGCTCAAACAACATGATATGAAAGCAGTCATCACTGCTCAAATAACATGATGTGAAAGCAGTCATCACTTCTCCAACAACATGATGTGAAAGCAGTCATCACTTCTCCAACAACATGATGTGAAAGCAGTCATCATTTCTCCAACAACATGATGTGAAAGCAGTCATCACTGCTCAAACAACATGATGTGAAAGCAGTCATCATTTCTCCAACAACATGATGTGAAAGCAGTCATCATTTCTCCAACAACATGATGTGAAAGCAGTCATCACTTCTCCAACAACATGATGTGAAAGCAGTCATCGCTTCTCCAACAACATGATGTGAAAGCAGTCATCGCTTCTCCAACAACATGATGTGAAAGCAGTCATCGCTTCTCCAACAAGATAATGTGAAAGCAGTCATCACTGCTCAAACAACATGATGTGAAAGCAGTCATCACTGCTCAAACAACATGATGTGAAAGCAGTCATCACTGCTCAAACAACATGATGTGAAAGCAGTCATCACTGCTCAAACAACATGATATGAAAGCAGTCATCACTGCTCAAATAACATGATGTGAATGCAGTCATCACTTCTCCAACAACATGATGTGAAAGCAGTCATCATTTCTCCAACAACATGATGTGAAAGCAGTCATCATTTCTCCAACAACATGATGTGAAAGCAGTCATCACTGCTCAAACAACATGATGTGAAAGTAGTCATCATTTCTCCAACAACATGATGTGAAAGCAGTCATCATTTCTCCAACAACATGATGTGAAAGCAGTCATCACTTCTCCAACAACAAGATGTGAAAGCAGTCATCGCTTCTCCAACAACATGATGTGAAAGCAGTCATCGCTTCTCCAACAACATGATGTGAAAGCAGTCATCACTGCTCAAACAACATGATGTGAAAGCAGTCATCACTGCTCAAAAAACATGATGTGAAAGCAGTCATCATTTCTCCAACAACATGATGTGAAAGCAGTCATCGCTTCTCCAACAACAGGATGTGAAACCAGTCATCGCTTCTCCAACAACATGATGTAAAAGCAGTCATCACTGCTCAAACAACATGATGTGAAAGCAGTCATCACTGCTCAAACAACATGATATGAAAGCAGTCATCACTGCTCAAACAACATGATATGAAAGTAGTCATCACTGCTCAAATAACATGATGTGAAAGCAGTCATCACTGCTCAAACAACATGATGTGAAAGCAGTCATCACTTCTCCAACAACATGATGTGAAAGCAGTCATCACTTCTCCAACAACATGATGTGAAATCAGTCATCACTGCTCAAACAACATGATATGAAAGCAGTCATCACTTCTCCAACACCATGATGTGAAAGCAGTGATCACTTCTCCAACAACATGATGTGAAAGCAGTCATCATTTCTCCAACAACATGATGTGAAAGCAGTCATCACTGCTCAAACAACATGATGTGAAAGCAGTCATCATTTCTCCAACAACATGATGTGAAAGCAGTCATCATTTCTCCAACAACATGATGTGAAAGCAGTCATCACTTCTCCAACAACATGATGTGAAAGCAGTCATCGCTTCTCCAACAACATGATGTGAAAGCAGTCATCGCTTCTCCAACAAGATAATGTGTTAGCAGTCATCACTGCTCAAACAACATGATGTGAAAGCAGTCATCACTGCTCAAACAACATGATGTGAAAGCAGTCATCACTGCTCAAACAACATGATGTGAAAGCAGTCATCACTGCTCAAACAACATGATATGAAAGCAGTCATCACTGCTCAAATAACATGAAGTGAAAGCAGTCATCACTTCTCCAACAACATGATGTGAAAGCAGTCATCACTTCTCCAACAACATGATGTGAAAGCAGTCATCATTTCTCCAACAACATGATGTGAAAGCAGTCATCACTGCTCAAACAACATGATGTGAAAGCAGTCATCATTTCTCCAACAACATGATGTGAAAGCAGTCATCATTTCTCCAACAACATGATGTGAAAGCAGTCATCACTTCTCCAACAACATGATGTGAAAGCAGTCATCGCTTCTCCAACAACATGATGTGAAAGCAGTCATCGCTTCTCCAACAACATGATGTGAAAGCAGTCATCGCTTCTCCAACAAGATAATGTGAAAGCAGTCATCACTGCTCAAACAACATGATGTGAAAGCAGTCATCACTGCTCAAACAACATGATGTGAAAGCAGTCATCACTGCTCAAACAACATGATGTGAAAGCAGTCATCACTGCTCAAACAACATGATATGAAAGCAGTCATCACTGCTCAAATAACATGATGTGAATGCAGTCATCACTTCTCCAACAACATGATGTGAAAGCAGTCATCATTTCTCCAACAACATGATGTGAAAGCAGTCATCATTTCTCCAACAACATGATGTGAAAGCAGTCATCACTGCTCAAACAACATGATGTGAAAGTAGTCATCATTTCTCCAACAACATGATGTGAAAGCAGTCATCATTTCTCCAACAACATGATGTGAAAGCAGTCATCACTTCTCCAACAACAAGATGTGAAAGCAGTCATCGCTTCTCCAACAACATGATGTGAAAGCAGTCATCGCTTCTCCAACAACATGATGTGAAAGCAGTCATCACTGCTCAAACAACATGATGTGAAAGCAGTCATCACTGCTCAAAAAACATGATGTGAAAGCAGTCATCATTTCTCCAACAACATGATGTGAAAGCAGTCATCGCTTCTCCAACAACAGGATGTGAAACCAGTCATCGCTTCTCCAACAACATGATGTAAAAGCAGTCATCACTGCTCAAACAACATGATGTGAAAGCAGTCATCACTGCTCAAACAACATGATATGAAAGCAGTCATCACTGCTCAAACAACATGATATGAAAGTAGTCATCACTGCTCAAATAACATGATGTGAAAGCAGTCATCACTGCTCAAACAACATGATGTGAAAGCAGTCATCACTTCTCCAACAACATGATGTGAAAGCAGTCATCACTTCTCCAACAACATGATGTGAAAGCAGTCATCACTGCTCAAACAACATGATATGAAAGCAGTCATCACTGCTCAAAAAACATGATGTGAAAGCAGTCATCACTTCTCCAACAACATGATGTGAAAGCAGTGATCACTTCTCCAACAACATGATGTGAAAGCAGTCATCATTTCTCCAACAACATGATGTGAAAGCAGTCATCACTGCTCAAACAACATGATGTGAAAGCAGTCATCATTTCTCCAACAACATGATGTGAAAGCAGTCATCATTTCTCCAACAACATGATGTGAAAGCAGTCATCACTTCTCCAACAACATGATGTGAAAGCAGTCATCGCTTCTCCAACAACATGATGTGAAAGCAGTCATCGCTTCTCCAACAAGATAATGTGAAAGCAGTCATCACTGCTCAAACAACATGATGTGAAAGCAGTCATCACTTCTCCAACAACATGATGTGAAAGCAGTCATCACTTCTCCAACAACATGATGTGAAAGCAGTCATCACTGCTCAAACAACATGATATGAAAGCAGTCATCACTGCTCAAATAACATGATGTGAAAGCAGTCATCACTTCTCCAACAACATGATGTGAAAGCAGTGATCACTTCTCCAACAACATGATGTGAAAGCAGTCATCATTTCTCCAACAACATGATGTGAAAGCAGTCATCACTGCTCAAACAACATGATGTGAAAGCAGTCATCATTTCTCCAACAACATGATGTGAAAGCAGTCATCACTGCTCAAACAACATGATATGAAAGCAGTCATCACTGCTCAAACAACATGATATGAAAGCAGTCATCACTGCTCAAATAACATGATGTGAAAGCAGTCATCACTTCTCCAACAACATGATGTGAAAGCAGTGATCACTTCTCCAACAACATGATGTGAAAGCAGTCATCATTTCTCCAACAACATGATGTGAAAGCAGTCATCACTGCTCAAACAACATGATGTGAAAGCAGTCATCATTTCTCCAACAACATGATGTGAAAGCAGTCATCATTTCTCCAACAACATGATGTGAAAGCAGTCATCACTTCTCCAACAACATGATGTGAAAGCAGTCATCGCTTCTCCAACAACATGATGTGAAAGCAGTCATCGCTTCTCCAACAAGATGATGTGAAAGCAGTCATCACTGCTCAAACAACATGATGTGAAAGCAGTCATCACTGCTCAAAAAACATGATGTGAAAGCAGTCATCATTTCTCCAACAACATGATGTGAAAGCAGTCATCGCTTCTCCAACAACAGGATGTGAAACCAGTCATCGCTTCTCCAACAACATGATGTGAAAGCAGTCATCACTGCTCAAACAACATGATGTGAAAGCAGTCATCACTGCTCAAACAACATGATGTGAAAGCAGTCATCACTGCTCAAACAACATGATGTGAAAGCAGTCATCACTGCTCAAACAACATGATATGAAAGCAGTCATCACTGCTCAAATAACATGATGTGAAAGCAGTCATCACCGCTCAAACAACATGATATGAAAGCAGTCATCACTGCTCAAACAACATGATATGAAAGTAGTCATCACTGCTCAAACAACATGATGTGAAAGCAGTCATCACTGCTCAAACAACATGATGTGAAAGCAGTCATCACTTCTCCAACAACATGATGTGAAAGCAGTCATCACTTCTCCAACAACATGATGTGAAAGCAGTCATCACTGCTCAAACAACATGATATGAAAGCAGTCATCACTGCTCAAATAACATGATGTGAAAGCAGTCATCACTTCTCCAACAACATGATGTGAAAGCAGTCATCACTTCTCCAACAACATGATGTGAAAGCAGTCATCATTTCTCCAACAACATGATGTGAAAGCAGTCATCACTGTTCAAACAACATGATGTGAAAGCAGTCATCATTTCTCCAACAACATGATGTGAAAGCAGTCATCATTTCTCCAACAACATGATGTGAAAGCAGTCATCACTTCTCCAACAACATGATGTGAAAGCAGTCATCGCTTCTCCAACAACATGATGTGAAAGCAGTCATCGCTTCTCCAACAAGATAATGTGAAAGCAGTCATCACTGCTCAAACAACATGATGTGAAAGCAGTCATCACTGCTCAAACAACATGATGTGAAAGCAGTCATCACTGCTCAAACAACATGATGTGAAAGCAGTCATCACTGCTCAAACAACATGATATGAAAGCAGTCAACACTTCTCAAATAACATGATGTGAAAGCAGTCATCACTTCTCCAACAACATGATGTGAAAGCAGTCATCATTTCTCCAACAACATGATGTGAATGCAGTCATCATTTCTCCAACAACATGATGTGAAAGCAGTCATCGCTTCTCCAACAACAGGATGTGAAAGCAGTCATCGCTTCTCCAACAACATGATGTGAAAGCAGTCATCGCTGCTCAAACAACATGATGTGAAAGCAGTCATCACTGCTCAAACAACATGATGTGAAAGCAGTCATGACTGCTCAAACAACATGATGTGAAAGCAGTCATCACTGCTCAAATAACATGATGTGAAAGCAGTCATCACTGCTCAAACAACATGATATGAAAGCAGTCATCACTGCTCAAACAAGATGATATGAAAGTAGTCATCACTGCTCAAATAACATGATGTGAAAGCAGTCATCACTGCTCAAACAACATGATGTGAAAGCAGTCATCACTTCTCCAACAACATGATGTGAAAGCAGTCATCACTTCTCCAACAACATGATGTGAAAGCAGTCATCACTGCTCAAACAACATGATATGAAAGCAGTCATCACTGCTCAAATAACATGATGTGAAAGCAGTCATCACTTCTCTAACAACATGATGTGAAAGCAGTCATCACTTCTCCAACAACATGATGTGAAAGCAGTCATCATTTCTCCAACAACATGATGTGAAAGCAGTCATCACTGCTCAAACAACATGATGTGAAAGCAGTCATCATTTCTCCAACAACATGATGTGAAAGCAGTCATCATTTCTCCAACAACATGATGTGAAAGCAGTCATCACTTCTCCAACAACATGATGTGAAAGCAGTCATCGCTTCTCCAACAACATGTGAAAGCAGTCATCGCTTCTCCAACAAGATAATGTGAAAGCAGTCATCACTGCTCAAACAACATGATGTGAAAGCAGTCATCACTGCTCAAACAACATGATATGAAAGCAGTCATCACTGCTCAAATAACATGATGTGAAAGCAGTCATCACTTCTCCAACAACATGATGTGAAAGCAGTCATCATTTCTCCAACAACATGATGTGAAAGCAGTCATCATTTCTCCAACAACATGATGTGAAAGCAGTCATCGCTTCTCCAACAACAGGATGTGAAAGCAGTCATCGCTTCTCCAACAACATGATGTGAAAGCAGTCATCACTGCTCAAACAACATGATGTGAAAGCAGTCATCGCTTCTCCAACAACAGGATGTGAAAGCAGTCATCGCTTCTCCAACAACATGATGTGAAAGCAATCATCACTGCTCAAACAACATGATGTGAAAGCAGTCATCACTGCTCAAATAACATGATATGAAAGCAGTCATCACTGCTCAAACAACATGATGTGAAAGCAGTCATCACTGCTCAAACAACATGATGTGAAAGCAGTCATCACTTCTCCAACAACATGATGTGAAAGCAGTCATCACTTCTCCAACAACATGATGTGAAAGCAGTCATCACTTCTCCAACAACATGATGTGAAAGCAGTCATCATTTCTCCAACAACATGCTGTGAAAGCAGTCATCACTGCTCAAACAACATGATGTGAAAGCAGTCATCACTGCTCAAACAACATGATGTGAAAGCAGTCATCACTGCTCAAACAACATGATGTGAAAGCAGTCATCACTGCTCAAACAACATGATGTGAAAGCAGTCATTACTGCTCAAACAACATGATATGAAAGCAGTCATCACTGCTCAAATAACATGATGTGAAAGCAGTCATCACTTCTCCAACAACATGATGTGAAAGCAGTCATCATTTCTCCAACAACATGATGTGAAAGCAGTCATCATTTCTCCAACAACATGATGTGAAAGCAGTCATCACTTCTCCAACAACATGATGTGAAAGCAGTCATCGCTTCTCCAACAACATGATGTGAAAGCAGTCATCGCTTCTCCAACAACATGATGTGAAAGCAGTCATCGCTTCTCCAACAAGATGATGTGAAAGCAGTCATCACTGCTCAAACAACATGATGTGAAAGCAGTCATCACTGCTCAAACAAAATGATGTGAAAGCAGTCATCGCTTCTACAACAACATGATGTGAAATCAGTCATCACTGCTCAAACAACATGATGTGAAAGCAGTCATCACTGCTCAAACAACATGATGTGAAAGCAGTCATCACTTCTCCAACAACATGATGTGAAAGCAGTCATCACTGCTCAAACAACATGATGTGAAAGCAGTCATCACTGCTCAAACAACATGATGTGAAAGCAGTCATCACTGCTCAAACAACATGATGTGAAAGCAGTCATCACTGCTCAAACAACATGATGTGAAAGCAGTCATCACAGCTCAAACAACATGATGTGAAAGCAGTCATCACTTCTCCAACAACATGATGTGAAAGCAGTCATCACTGCTCAAACAACATGATGTGAAAGCAGTCATCACTGCTCAAACAACATGATGTGAAAGCAGTCATCACTGCTCAAATAACATGATGTGAAAGCAGTCATCACTGCTCAAATAACATGATATCAAAGCAGTCATCACTGCTCAAACAACATGATATGAAAGCAGTCATCACTGCTCAAATAACATGATGTGAAAGCAGTCATCACTGCTCAAACAACATGATATGAAAGCAGTCATCACTGCTCAAATAACATGATGTGAAAGCAGTCATCACTTCTCCAACAACATGATGTGAAAGCAGTCATCATTTCTCCAACAACATGATGTGAAAGCAGTCATCATTTCTCCAACAACATGATGTGAAAGCAGTCATCACTGCTCAAACAACATGATGTGAAAGCAGTCATCACTTCTCCAACAACATGATGTGAAAGCAGTCATCACTTCTCCAACAACATGATGTGAAAGCAGTCATCACTGCTCAAACAACATGATATGAAAGCAGTCATCACTGCTCAAATAACATGATGTGAAAGCAGTCATCACTGCTCAAACAACATGATATGAAAGCAGTCATCACTGCTCAAATAACATGATGTGAAAGCAGTCATCACTTCTCCAACAACATGATGTGATAGCAGTCATCATTTCTCCAACAACATGATGTGAAAGCAGTCATCGCTTCTCCAACAACATGATGTGAAAGCAGTCATCACTGCTCAAACAACATGATGTGAAAGCAGTCATCACTGCTCAAAAAACATGATGTGAAAGCAGTCATCATTTCTCCAACAACATGATGTGAAAGCAGTCATCGCTTCTCCAACAACAGGATGTGAAACCAGTCATCGCTTCTCCAACAACATGATGTAAAAGCAGTCATCACTGCTCAAACAACATGATGTGAAAGCAGTCATCACTGCTCAAACAACATGATATGAAAGCAGTCATCACTGCTCAAACAACATGATATGAAAGTAGTCATCACTGCTCAAATAACATGATGTGAAAGCAGTCATCACTGCTCAAACAACATGATGTGAAAGCAGTCATCACTTCTCCAACAACATGATGTGAAAGCAGTCATCACTTCTCCAACAACATGATGTGAAAGCAGTCATCACTGCTCAAACAACATGATGTGAAAGCAGTCATCACTGCTCAAAAAACATGATGTGAAAGCAGTCATCATTTCTCCAACAACAGGATGTGAAACCAGTCATCGCTTCTCCAACAACAGGATGTGAAACCAGTCATCGCTTCTCCAACAACATGATGTAAAAGCAGTCATCACTGCTCAAACAACATGATGTGAAAGCAGTCATCACTGCTCAAACAACATGATATGAAAGCAGTCATCACTGCTCAAACAACATGATATGAAAGTAGTCATCACTGCTCAAATAACATGATGTGAAAGCAGTCATCACTGCTCAAACAACATGATGTGAAAGCAGTCATCACTTCTCCAACAACATGATGTGAAAGCAGTCATCACTTCTCCAACAACATGATGTGAAAGCAGTCATCACTGCTCAAACAACATGATATGAAAGCAGTCATCACTGCTCAAATAACATGATGTGAAAGCAGTCATCACTTCTCCAACAACATGATGTGAAAGCAGTGATCACTTCTCCAACAACATGATGTGAAAGCAGTCATCATTTCTCCAACAACATGATGTGAAAGCAGTCATCACTGCTCAAACAACATGATGTGAAAGCAGTCATCATTTCTCCAACAACATGATGTGAAAGCAGTCATCATTTCTCCAACAACATGATGTGAAAGCAGTCATCACTTCTCCAACAACATGATGTGAAAGCAGTCATCGCTTCTCCAACAACATGATGTGAAAGCAGTCATCGCTTCTCCAACAAGATAATGTGAAAGCAGTCATCACTGCTCAAACAACATGATGTGAAAGCAGTCATCACTGCTCAAACAACATGATGTGAAAGCAGTCATCACTGCTCAAACAACATGATGTGAAAGCAGTCATCACTGCTCAAACAACATGATATGAAAGCAGTCATCACTGCTCAAATAACATGATGTGAAAGCAGTCATCACTTCTCCAACAACATGATGTGAAAGCAGTCATCATTTCTCCAACAACATGATGTGAAAGCAGTCATCATTTCTCCAACAACATGATGTGAAAGCAGTCATCACTGCTCAAACAACATGATGTGAAAGTAGTCATCATTTCTCCAACAACATGATGTGAAAGCAGTCATCATTTCTCCAACAACATGATGTGAAAGCAGTCATCACTTCTCCAACAACAAGATGTGAATGCAGTCATCGATTCTCCAACAACATGATGTGAAAGCAGTCATCGCTTCTCCAACAACATGATGTGAAAGCAGTCATCACTGCTCAAACAACATGATGTGAAAGCAGTCATCACTGCTCAAAAAACATGATGTGAAAGCAGTCATCATTTCTCCAACAACATGATGTGAAAGCAGTCATCGCTTCTCCAACAACAGGATGTGAAACCAGTCATCGCTTCTCCAACAACATGATGTGAAAGCAGTCATCACTGCTCAAACAACATGATGTGAAAGCAGTCATCACTGCTCAAACAACATGATGTGAAAGCAGTCATCACTGCTCAAACAACATGATGTGAAAGCAGTCATCACTGCTCAAACAACATGATATGAAAGCAGTCATCACTGCTCAAATAACATGATGTGAAAGCAGTCATCACCGCTCAAACAACATGATATGAAAGCAGTCATCACTGCTCAAACAACATGATATGAAAGTAGTCATCACTGCTCAAATAACATGATGTGAAAGCAGTCATCACTGCTCAAACAACATGATGTGAAAGCAGTCATCACTTCTCCAACAACATGATGTGAAAGCAGTCATCACTTCTCCAACAACATGATGTGAAAGCAGTCATCACTTCTCCAACAACATGATGTGAAAGCAGTCATCACTGCTCAAACAACATGATGTGAAAGCAGTCATCACTGCTCAAACAACATGATGTGAAAGCAGTCATCACTTCTCCAACAACATGATGTGAAAGCAGTCATCACTTCTCCAACAACATGATGTGAAAGCAGTCATCACTGCTCAAACAACATGATATGAAAGCAGTCATCACTGCTCAAATAACATGATGTGAAAGCAGTCATCACTTCTCCAACAACATGATGTGAAAGCAGTCATCACTTCTCCAACAACATGATGTGAAAGCAGTCATCATTTCTCCAACAACATGATGTGAAAGCAGTCATCACTGTTCAAACAACATGATGTGAAAGCAGTCATCATTTCTCCAACAACATGATGTGAAAGCAGTCATCATTTCTCCAACAACATGATGTGAAAGCAGTCATCACTTCTCCAACAACATGATGTGAAAGCAGTCATCGCTTCTCCAACAACATGATGTGAAAGCAGTCATCGCTTCTCCAACAAGATAATGTGAAAGCAGTCATCACTGCTCAAACAACATGATGTGAAAGCAGTCATCACTGCTCAAACAACATGATGTGAAAGCAGTCATCACTGCTCAAACAACATGATGTGAAAGCAGTCATCACTGCTCAAACAACATGATATGAAAGCAGTCAACACTTCTCAAATAACATGATGTGAAAGCAGTCATCACTTCTCCAACAACATGATGTGAAAGCAGTCATCATTTCTCCAACAACATGATGTGAATGCAGTCATCATTTCTCCAACAACATGATGTGAAAGCAGTCATCGCTTCTCCAACAACAGGATGTGAAAGCAGTCATCGCTTCTCCAACAACATGATGTGAAAGCAGTCATCGCTGCTCAAACAACATGATGTGAAAGCAGTCATCACTGCTCAAACAACATGATGTGAAAGCAGTCATGACTGCTCAAACAACATGATGTGAAAGCAGTCATCACTGCTCAAATAACATGATGTGAAAGCAGTCATCACTGCTCAAACAACATGATATGAAAGCAGTCATCACTGCTCAAACAACATGATATGAAAGTAGTCATCACTGCTCAAATAACATGATGTGAAAGCAGTCATCACTGCTCAAACAACATGATGTGAAAGCAGTCATCACTTCTCCAACAACATGATGTGAAAGCAGTCATCACTTCTCCAACAACATGATGTGAAAGCAGTCATCACTGCTCAAACAACATGATATGAAAGCAGTCATCACTGCTCAAATAACATGATGTGAAAGCAGTCATCACTTCTCCAACAACATGATGTGAAAGCAGTCATCACTTCTCCAACAACATGATGTGAAAGCAGTCATCATTTCTCCAACAACATGATGTGAAAGCAGTCATCACTGCTCAAACAACATGATGTGAAAGCAGTCATCATTTCTCCAACAACATGATGTGAAAGCAGTCATCATTTCTCCAACAACATGATGTGAAAGCAGTCATCACTTCTCCAACAACATGATGTGAAAGCAGTCATCGCTTCTCCAACAACATGTGAAAGCAGTCATCGCTTCTCCAACAAGATAATGTGAAAGCAGTCATCACTGCTCAAACAACATGATGTGAAAGCAGTCATCACTGCTCAAACAACATGATATGAAAGCAGTCATCACTGCTCAAATAACATGATGTGAAAGCAGTCATCACTTCTCCAACAACATGATGTGAAAGCAGTCATCATTTCTCCAACAACATGATGTGAAAGCAGTCATCATTTCTCCAACAACATGATGTGAAAGCAGTCATCGCTTCTCCAACAACAGGATGTGAAAGCAGTCATCGCTTCTCCAACAACATGATGTGAAAGCAGTCATCACTGCTCAAACAACATGATGTGAAAGCAGTCATCGCTTCTCCAACAACAGGATGTGAAAGCAGTCATCGCTTCTCCAACAACATGATGTGAAAGCAGTCATCACTGCTCAAACAACATGATGTGAAAGCAGTCATCACTGCTCAAATAACATGATATGAAAGCAGTCATCACTGCTCAAACAACATGATGTGAAAGCAGTCATCACTGCTCAAACAACATGATGTGAAAGCAGTCATCACTTCTCCAACAACATGATGTGAAAGCAGTCATCACTTCTCCAACAACATGATGTGAAAGCAGTCATCACTTCTCCAACAACATGATGTGAAAGCAGTCATCATTTCTCCAACAACATGCTGTGAAAGCAGTCATCACTGCTCAAACAACATGATGTGAAAGCAGTCATCACTGCTCAAACAACATGATGTGAAAGCAGTCATCACTGCTCAAACAACATGATGTGAAAGCAGTCATCACTGCTCAAACAACATGATGTGAAAGCAGTCATTACTGCTCAAACAACATGATATGAAAGCAGTCATCACTGCTCAAATAACATGATGTGAAAGCAGTCATCACTTCTCCAACAACATGATGTGAAAGCAGTCATCATTTCTCCAACAACATGATGTGAAAGCAGTCATAATTTCTCCAACAACATGATGTGAAAGCAGTCATCACTGCTCAAACAACATGATGTGAAAGCAGTCATCATTTCTCCAACAACATGATGTGAAAGCAGTCATCACTTCTCCAACAACATGATGTGAAAGCAGTCATCGCTTCTCCAACAACATGATGTGAAAGCAGTCATCGCTTCTCCAACAACATGATGTGAAAGCAGTCATCGCTTCTCCAACAAGATGATGTGAAAGCAGTCATCACTGCTCAAACAACATGATGTGAAAGCAGTCATCACTGCTCAAACAAAATGATGTGAAAGCAGTCATCGCTTCTACAACAACATGATGTGAAAGCAGTCATCACTGCTCAAACAACATGATGTGAAAGCAGTCATCACTGCTCAAACAACATGATGTGAAAGCAGTCATCACTTCTCCAACAACATGATGTGAAAGCAGTCATCACTGCTCAAACAACATGATGTGAAAGCAGTCATCACTGCTCAAACAACATGATGTGAAAGCAGTCATCACTGCTCAAACAACATGATGTGAAAGCAGTCATCACTGCTTAAACAACATGATGTGAAAGCAGTCATCACAGCTCAAACAACATGATGTGAAAGCAGTCATCACTTCTCCAACAACATGATGTGAAAGCAGTCATCACTGCTCAAACAACATGATGTGAAAGCAGTCATCACTGCTCAAACAACATGATGTGAAAGCAGTCATCACTGCTCAAATAACATGATGTGAAAGCAGTCATCACTGCTCAAATAACATGATATCAAAGCAGTCATCACTGCTCAAACAACATGATATGAAAGCAGTCATCACTGCTCAAATAACATGATGTGAAAGCAGTCATCACTGCTCAAACAACATGATATGAAAGCAGTCATCACTGCTCAAATAACATGATGTGAAAGCAGTCATCACTTCTCCAACAACATGATGTGAAAGCAGTCATCATTTCTCCAACAACATGATGTGAAAGCAGTCATCATTTCTCCAACAACATGATGTGAAAGCAGTCATCACTGCTCAAACAACATGATGTGAAAGCAGTCATCACTTCTCCAACAACATGATGTGAAAGCAGTCATCACTTCTCCAACAACATGATGTGAAAGCAGTCATCACTGCTCAAACAACATGATATGAAAGCAGTCATCACTGCTCAAATAACATGATGTGAAAGCAGTCATCACTTCTCCAACAACATGATGTGAAAGCAGTCATCACTTCTCCAACAACATGATGTGAAAGCAGTCATCATTTCTCCAACAACATGATGTGAAAGCAGTCATCACTGCTCAAACAACATGATGTGAAAGCAGTCATCATTTCTCCAACAACATGATGTGAAAGCAGTCATCATTTCTCCAACAACATGATGTGAAAGCAGTCATCACTTCTCCAACAACATGATGTGAAAGCAGTCATCGCTTCTCCAACAACATGATGTGAAAGCAGTCATCGCTTCTCCAACAACATGATGTGAAAGCAGTCATCGCTTCTCCAACAAGATAATGTGAAAGCAGTCATCACTGCTCAAACAACATGATGTGAAAGCAGTCATCACTGCTCAAACAACATGATGTGAAAGCAGTCATCACTGCTCAAACAACATGATGTGAAAGCAGTCATCACTGCTCAAACAACATGATATGAAAGCAGTCATCACTGCTCAAATAACACAATGTGAATGCAGTTATCACTTCTCCAACAACATGATGTGAAAGCAGTCATCATTTCTCCAACAACATGATGTGAAAGCAGTCATCATTTCTCCAACAACATGATGTGAAAGCAGTCATCACTGCTCAAACAACATGATGTGAAAGTAGTCATCATTTCTCCAACAACATGATGTGAAAGCAGTCATCATTTCTCCAACAACATGATGTGAAAGCAGTCATCACTTCTCCAACAACAAGATGTGAAAGCAGTCATCGCTTCTCCAACAACATGATGTGAAAGCAGTCATCGCTTCTCCAACAACATGATGTGAAAGCAGTCATCACTGCTCAAACAACATGATGTGAAAGCAGTCATCACTGCTCAAAAAACATGATGTGAAAGCAGTCATCATTTCTCCAACAACATGATGTGAAAGCAGTCATCGCTTCTCCAACAACAGGATGTGAAACCAGTCATCGCTTCTCCAACAACATGATGTAAAAGCAGTCATCACTGCTCAAACAACATGATGTGAAAGCAGTCATCACTGCTCAAACAACATGATATGAAAGCAGTCATCACTGCTCAAACAACATGATATGAAAGTAGTCATCACTGCTCAAATAACATGATGTGAAAGCAGTCATCACTGCTCAAACAACATGATGTGAAAGCAGTCATCACTTCTCCAACAACATGATGTGAAAGCAGTCATCACTTCTCCAACAACATGATGTGAAAGCAGTCATCACTGCTCAAACAACATGATATGAAAGCAGTCATCACTGCTCAAATAACATGATGTGAAAGCAGTCATCACTTCTCCAACAACATGATGTGAAAGCAGTGATCACTTCTCCAACAACATGATGTGAAAGCAGTCATCATTTCTCCAACAACATGATGTGAAAGCAGTCATCACTGCTCAAACAACATGATGTGAAAGCAGTCATCATTTCTCCAACAACATGATGTGAAAGCAGTCATCATTTCTCCAACAACATGATGTGAAAGCAGTCATCACTTCTCCAACAACATGATGTAAAAGCAGTCATCGCTTCTCCAACAACATGATGTGAAAGCAGTCATCGCTTCTCCAACAAGATAATGTGAAAGCAGTCATCACTGCTCAAACAACATGATGTGAAAGCAGTCATCACTGCTCAAACAACATGATGTGAAAGCAGTCATCACTGCTCAAACAACATGATGTGAAAGCAGTCATCACTGCTCAAACAACATGATATGAAAGCAGTCATCACTGCTCAAATAACATGATGTGAAAGCAGTCATCACTTCTCCAACAACATGATGTGAAAGCAATCATCATTTCTCCAACAACATGATGTGAAAGCAGTCATCATTTCTCCAACAACATGATGTGAAAGCAGTCATCACTGCTCAAACAACATGATGTGAAAGTAGTCGTCATTTCTCCAACAACATGATGTGAAAGCAGTCATCATTTCTCCAACAACATGATGTGAAAGCAGTCATCACTTCTCCAACAACAAGATGTGAATGCAGTCATCGATTCTCCAACAACATGATGTGAAAGCAGTCATCGCTTCTCCAACAACATGATGTGAAAGCAGTCATCACTGCTCAAACAACATGATGTGAAAGCAGTCATCACTGCTCAAAAAACATGATGTGAAAGCAGTCATCATTTCTCCAACAACATGATGTGAAAGCAGTCATCGCTTCTCCAACAACAGGATGTGAAACCAGTCATCGCTTCTCCAACAACATGATGTGAAAGCAGTCATCACTGCTCAAACAACATGATGTGAAAGCAGTCATCACTGCTAGAACAACATGATGTGAAAGCAGTCATCACTGCTCAAACAACATGATGTGAAAGCAGTCATCACTGCTCAAACAACATGATATGAAAGCAGTCATCACTGCTCAAATAACATGATGTGAAAGCAGTCATCACCGCTCAAACAACATGATATGAAAGCAGTCATCACTGCTCAAACAACATGATATGAAAGTAGTCATCACTGCTCAAATAACATGATGTGAAAGCAGTCATCACTGCTCAAACAACATGATGTGAAAGCAGTCATCACTTCTCCAACAACATGATGTGAAAGCAGTCATCACTTCTCCAACAACATGATGTGAAAGCAGTCATCACTTCTCCAACAACATGATGTGAAAGCAGTCATCACTGCTCAAACAACATGATGTGAAAGCAGTCATCACTGCTCAAACAACATGATGTGAAAGCAGTCATCACTTCTCCAACAACATGATGTGAAAGCAGTCATCACTTCTCCAACAACATGATGTGAAAGCAGTCATCACTGCCAAACAACATGATATGAAAGCAGTCATCACTGCTCAAATAACATGATGTGAAAGCAGTCATCACTTCTCCAACAACATGATGTGAAAGCAGTCATCACTTCTCCAACAACATGATGTGAAAGCAGTCATCATTTCTCCAACAACATGATGTGAAAGCAGTCATCACTGTTCAAACAACATGATGTGAAAGCAGTCATCATTTCTCCAACAACATGATGTGAAAGCAGTCATCATTTCTCCAACAACATGATGTGAAAGCAGTCATCACTTCTCCAACAACATGATGTGAAAGCAGTCATCGCTTCTCCAACAACATGATGTGAAAGCAGTCATCGCTTCTCCAACAAGATAATGTGAAAGCAGTCATCACTGCTCAAACAACATGATGTGAAAGCAGTCATCACTGCTCAAACAACATGATGTGAAAGCAGTCATCACTGCTCAAACAACATGATGTGAAAGCAGTCATCACTGCTCAAACAACATGATATGAAAGCAGTCAACACTTCTCAAATAACATGATGTGAAAGCAGTCATCACTTCTCCAACAACATGATGTGAAAGCAGTCATCATTTCTCCAACAACATGATGTGAATGCAGTCATCATTTCTCCAACAACATGATGTGAAAGCAGTCATCGCTTCTCCAACAACAGGATGTGAAAGCAGTCATCGCTTCTCCAACAACATGATGTGAAAGCAGTCATCGCTGCTCAAACAACATGATGTGAAAGCAGTCATCACTGCTCAAACAACATGATGTGAAAGCAGTCATGACTGCTCAAACAACATGATGTGAAAGCAGTCATCACTGCTCAAATAACATGATGTGAAAGCAGTCATCACTGCTCAAACAACATGATATGAAAGCAGTCATCACTGCTCAAACAACATGATATGAAAGTAGTCATCACTGCTCAAATAACATGATGTGAAAGCAGTCATCACTGCTCAAACAACATGATGTGAAAGCAGTCATCACTTCTCCAACAACATGATGTGAAAGGAGTCATCACTTCTCCAACAACATGATGTGAAAGCAGTCATCACTGCTCAAACAACATGATATGAAAGCAGTCATCACTGCTCAAATAACATGATGTGAAAGCAGTCATCACTTCTCCAACAACATGATGTGAAAGCAGTCATCACTTCTCCAACAACATGATGTGAAAGCAGTCATCATTTCTCCAACAACATGATGTGAAAGCAGTCATCACTGCTCAAACAACATGATGTGAAAGCAGTCATCGCTTCTCCAACAACATGTGAAAGCAGTCATCGCTTCTCCAACAAGATAATGTGAAAGCAGTCATCACTGCTCAAACAACATGATGTGAAAGCAGTCATCACTGCTCAAACAACATGATATGAAAGCAGTCATCACTGCTCAAATAACATGATGTGAAAGCAGTCATCACTTCTCCAACAACATGATGTGAAAGCAGTCATCATTTCTCCAACAACATGATGTGAAAGCAGTCATCATTTCTCCAACAACATGATGTGAAAGCAGTCATCGCTTCTCCAACAACAGGATGTGAAAGCAGTCATCGCTTCTCCAACAACATGATGTGAAAGCAGTCATCACTGCTCAAACAACATGATGTGAAAGCAGTCATCACTGCTCAAACAACATGATGTGAAAGCAGTCATCACTGCTCAAACAACATGATGTGAAAGCAGTCATCACTGCTCAAACAACATGATATGAAAGCAGTCATCACTGCTCAAATAACATGATGTGAAAGCAGTCATCACTGCTCAAACAACATGATATGAAAGCAGTCATCACTGCTCAAACAACATGATGTGAAAGCAGTCATCATTTCTCCAACAACATGATGTGAAAGCAGTCATCATTTCTCCAACAACATGATGTGAAAGCAGTCATCACTTCTCCAACAACATGATGTGAAAGCAGTCATCGCTTCTCCAACAACATGATGTGAAAGCAGTCATCGCTTCTCCAACAAGATAATGTGAAAGCAGTCATCACTGCTCAAACAACATGATGTGAAAGCAGTCATCACTGCTCAAACAACATGATGTGAAAGCAGTCATCACTGCTCAAACAACATGATGTGAAAGCAGTCATCACTGCTCAAACAACATGATATGAAAGCAGTCAACACTTCTCAAATAACATGATGTGAAAGCAGTCATCACTTCTCCAACAACATGATGTGAAAGTAGTCATCATTTCTCCAACAACATGATGTGAATGCAGTCATCATTTCTCCAACAACATGATGTGAAAGCAGTCATCGCTTCTCCAACAACAGGATGTGAAAGCAGTCATCGCTTCTCCAACAACATGATGTGAAAGCAGTCATCGCTGCTCAAACAACATGATGTGAAAGCAGTCATCACTGCTCAAACAACATGATGTGAAAGCAGTCATGACTGCTCAAACAACATGATGTGAAAGCAGTCATCACTGCTCAAACAACATGATATGAAAGCAGTCATCACTGCTCAAATAACATGATGTGAAAGCAGTCATCACTGCTCAAACAACATGATATGAAAGCAGTCATCACTGCTCAAATAACATGATGTGAAAGCAGTCATCACTGCTCAAACAACATGATATGAAAGCAGTCATCACTGCTCAAACAACATGATATGAAAGTAGTCATCACTGCTCAAAAAACATGATGTGAAAGCAGTCATCATTTCTCCAACAACATGATGTGAAAGCAGTCATCATTTCTCCAACAACATGATGTGAAAGCAGTCATCACTTCTCCAACAACAAGATGTGAAAGCAGTCATCGATTCTCCAACAACATGATGTGAAAGCAGTCATCGCTTCTCCAACAACATGATGTGAAAGCAGTCATCACTGCTCAAACAACATGATGTGAAAGCAGTCATCACTGCTCAAAAAACATGATGTGAAAGCAGTCATCATTTCTCCAACAACATGATGTGAAAGCAGTCATCGCTTCTCCAACAACAGGATGTGAAACCAGTCATCGCTTCTCCAACAACATGATGTGAAAGCAGTCATCACTGCTCAAACAACATGATGTGAAAGCAGTCATCACTGCTCAAACAACATGATGTGAAAGCAGTCATCACTGCTCAAACAACATGATGTGAAAGCAGTCATCACTTCTCCAACAACATGATGTGAAAGCAGTCATCATTTCTCCAACAACATGATGTGAAAGCAGTCATCATTTCTCCAACAACATGATGTGAAAGCAGTCATCACTGCTCAAACAACATGATGTGAAAGTAGTCATCATTTCTCCAACAACATGATGTGAAAGCAGTCATCATTTCTCCAACAACATGATGTGAAAGCAGTCATCACTTCTCCAACAACAAGATGTGAAAGCAGTCATCGATTCTCCAACAACATGATGTGAAAGCAGTCATCGCTTCTCCAACAACATGATGTGAAAGCAGTCATCACTGCTCAAACAACATGATGTGAAAGCAGTCATCACTGCTCAAAAAACATGATGTGAAAGCAGTCATCATTTCTCCAACAACATGATGTGAAAGCAGTCATCGCTTCTCCAACAACAGGATGTGAAACCAGTCATCGCTTCTCCAACAACATGATGTGAAAGCAGTCATCACTGCTCAAACAACATGATGTGAAAGCAGTCATCACTGCTCAAACAACATGATGTGAAAGCAGTCATCACTGCTCAAACAACATGATGTGAAAGCAGTCATCACTGCTCAAACAACATGATATGAAAGCAGTCATCACTGCTCAAATAACATGATGTGAAAGCAGTCATCACCGCTCAAACAACATGATATGAAAGCAGTCATCACTGCTCAAACAACATGATATGAAAGTAGTCATCACTGCTCAAATAACATGATGTGAAAGCAGTCATCACTGCTCAAACAACATGATGTGAAAGCAGTCATCACTTCTCCAACAACATGATGTGAAAGCAGTCATCACTTCTCCAACAACATGATGTGAAAGCAGTCATCACTTCTCCAACAACATGATGTGAAAGCAGTCATCACTGCTCAAACAACATGATGTGAAAGCAGTCATCACTGCTCAAACAACATGATGTGAAAGCAGTCATCACTTCTCCAACAACATGATGTGAAAGCAGTCATCACTTCTCCAACAACATGATGTGAAAGCAGTCATCACTGCTCAAACAACATGATATGAAAGCAGTCATCACTGCTCAAATAACATGATGTGAAAGCAGTCATCACTTCTCCAACAACATGATGTGAAAGCAGTCATCACTTCTCCAACAACATGATGTGAAAGCAGTCATCATTTCTCCAACAACATGATGTGAAAGCAGTCATCACTGTTCAAACAACATGATGTGAAAGCAGTCATAATTTCTCCAACAACATGATGTGAAAGCAGTCATCATTTCTCCAACAACATGATGTGAAAGCAGTCATCACTTCTCCAACAACATGATGTGAAAGCAGTCATCGCTTCTCCAACAACATGATGTGAAAGCAGTCATCGCTTCTCCAACAAGATAATGTGAAAGCAGTCATCACTGCTCAAACAACATGATGTGAAAGCAGTCATCACTGCTCAAACAACATGATGTGAAAGCAGTCATCACTGCTCAAACAACATGATATGAAAGCAGTCAACACTTCTCAAATAACATGATGTGAAAGCAGTCATCACTTCTCCAACAACATGATGTGAAAGCAGTCATCACTGCTCAAAAAACATGATGTGAAAGCAGTCATCATTTCTCCAACAACATGATGTGAAAGCAGTCATCGCTTCTCCAACAACAGGATGTGAAACCAGTCATCGCTTCTCCAACAACATGATGTGAAAGCAGTCATCACTGCTCAAACAACATGATGTGAAAGCAGTCATCACTGCTCAAACAACATGATGTGAAAGCAGTCATCACTGCTCAAACAACATGATGTGAAAGCAGTCATCACTGCTCAAACAACATGATATGAAAGCAGTCATCACTGCTCAAATAACATGATGTGAAAGCAGTCATCACCGCTCAAACAACATGATATGAAAGCAGTCATCACTGCTCAAACAACATGATATGAAAGTAGTCATCACTGCTCAAATAACATGATGTGAAAGCAGTCATCACTGCTCAAACAACATGATGTGAAAGCAGTCATCACTTCTCCAACAACATGATGTGAAAGCAGTCATCACTTCTCCAACAACATGATGTGAAAGCAGTCATCACTTCTCCAACAACATGATGTGAAAGCAGTCATCACTGCTCAAACAACATGATGTGAAAGCAGTCATCACTGCTCAAACAACATGATGTGAAAGCAGTCATCACTTCTCCAACAACATGATGTGAAAGCAGTCATCACTTCTCCAACAACATGATGTGAAAGCAGTCATCACTGCCAAACAACATGATATGAAAGCAGTCATCACTGCTCAAATAACATGATGTGAAAGCAGTCATCACTTCTCCAACAACATGATGTGAAAGCAGTCATCACTTCTCCAACAACATGATGTGAAAGCAGTCATCATTTCTCCAACAACATGATGTGAAAGCAGTCATCACTGTTCAAACAACATGATGTGAAAGCAGTCATCATTTCTCCAACAACATGATGTGAAAGCAGTCATCATTTCTCCAACAACATGATGTGAAAGCAGTCATCACTTCTCCAACAACATGATGTGAAAGCAGTCATCGCTTCTCCAACAACATGATGTGAAAGCAGTCATCGCTTCTCCAACAAGATAATGTGAAAGCAGTCATCACTGCTCAAACAACATGATGTGAAAGCAGTCATCACTGCTCAAACAACATGATGTGAAAGCAGTCATCACTGCTCAAACAACATGATGTGAAAGCAGTCATCACTGCTCAAACAACATGATATGAAAGCAGTCAACACTTCTCAAATAACATGATGTGAAAGCAGTCATCACTTCTCCAACAACATGATGTGAAAGCAGTCATCATTTCTCCAACAACATGATGTGAATGCAGTCATCACTTCTCCAACAACATGATGTGAAAGCAGTCATCACTGCCAAACAACATGATATGAAAGCAGTCATCACTGCTCAAATAACATGATGTGAAAGCAGTCATCACTTCTCCAACAACATGATGTGAAAGCAGTCATCACTTCTCCAACAACATGATGTGAAAGCAGTCATCATTTCTCCAACAACATGATGTGAAAGCAGTCATCACTGTTCAAACAACATGATGTGAAAGCAGTCATCATTTCTCCAACAACATGATGTGAAAGCAGTCATCATTTCTCCAACAACATGATGTGAAAGCAGTCATCACTTCTCCAACAACATGATGTGAAAGCAGTCATCGCTTCTCCAACAACATGATGTGAAAGCAGTCATCGCTTCTCCAACAAGATAATGTGAAAGCAGTCATCACTGCTCAAACAACATGATGTGAAAGCAGTCATCACTGCTCAAACAACATGATGTGAAAGCAGTCATCACTGCTCAAACAACATGATGTGAAAGCAGTCATCACTGCTCAAACAACATGATATGAAAGCAGTCAACACTTCTCAAATAACATGATGTGAAAGCAGTCATCACTTCTCCAACAACATGATGTGAAAGCAGTCATCATTTCTCCAACAACATGATGTGAATGCAGTCATCATTTCTCCAACAACATGATGTGAAAGCAGTCATCGCTTCTCCAACAACAGGATGTGAAAGCAGTCATCGCTTCTCCAACAACATGATGTGAAAGCAGTCATCGCTGCTCAAACAACATGATGTGAAAGCAGTCATCACTGCTCAAACAACATGATGTGAAAGCAGTCATGACTGCTCAAACAACATGATGTGAAAGCAGTCATCACTGCTCAAATAACATGATGTGAAAGCAGTCATCACTGCTCAAACAACATGATATGAAAGCAGTCATCACTGCTCAAACAACATGATATGAAAGTAGTCATCACTGCTCAAATAACATGATGTGAAAGCAGTCATCACTTCTCCAACAACATGATGTGAAAGCAGTCATCACTTCTCCAACAACATGATGTGAAAGCAGTCATCACTGCTCAAACAACATGATATGAAAGCAGTCATCACTGCTCAAATAACATGATGTGAAAGCAGTCATCACTTCTCCAACAACATGATGTGAAAGCAGTCATCACTTCTCCAACAACATGATGTGAAAGCAGTCATCATTTCTCCAACAACATGATGTGAAAGCAGTCATCACTGCTCAAACAACATGATGTGAAAGCAGTCATCGCTTCTCCAACAACATGTGAAAGCAGTCATCGCTTCTCCAACAAGATAATGTGAAAGCAGTCATCACTGCTCAAACAACATGATGTGAAAGCAGTCATCACTGCTCAAACAACATGATATGAAAGCAGTCATCACTGCTCAAATAACATGATGTGAAAGCAGTCATCACTTCTCCAACAACATGATGTGAAAGCAGTCATCATTTCTCCAACAACATGATGTGAAAGCAGTCATCATTTCTCCAACAACATGATGTGAAAGCAGTCATCGCTTCTCCAACAACAGGATGTGAAAGCAGTCATCGCTTCTCCAACAACATGATGTGAAAGCAGTCATCACTGCTCAAACAACATGATGTGAAAGCAGTCATCACTGCTCAAACAACATGATGTGAAAGCAGTCATCACTGCTCAAACAACATGATGTGAAAGCAGTCATCACTGCTCAAACAACATGATATGAAAGCAGTCATCACTGCTCAAATAACATGATGTGAAAGCAGTCATCACTGCTCAAACAACATGATATGAAAGCAGTCATCACTGCTCAAACAACATGATGTGAAAGCAGTCATCATTTCTCCAACAACATGATGTGAAAGCAGTCATCATTTCTCCAACAACATGATGTGAAAGCAGTCATCACTTCTCCAACAACATGATGTGAAAGCAGTCATCGCTTCTCCAACAACATGATGTGAAAGCAGTCATCGCTTCTCCAACAAGATAATGTGAAAGCAGTCATCACTGCTCAAACAACATGATGTGAAAGCAGTCATCACTGCTCAAACAACATGATGTGAAAGCAGTCATCACTGCTCAAACAACATGATGTGAAAGCAGTCATCACTGCTCAAACAACATGATATGAAAGCAGTCAACACTTCTCAAATAACATGATGTGAAAGCAGTCATCACTTCTCCAACAACATGATGTGAAAGTAGTCATCATTTCTCCAACAACATGATGTGAATGCAGTCATCATTTCTCCAACAACATGATGTGAAAGCAGTCATCGCTTCTCCAACAACAGGATGTGAAAGCAGTCATCGCTTCTCCAACAACATGATGTGAAAGCAGTCATCGCTGCTCAAACAACATGATGTGAAAGCAGTCATCACTGCTCAAACAACATGATGTGAAAGCAGTCATGACTGCTCAAACAACATGATGTGAAAGCAGTCATCACTGCTCAAACAACATGATATGAAAGCAGTCATCACTGCTCAAATAACATGATGTGAAAGCAGTCATCACTGCTCAAACAACATGATATGAAAGCAGTCATCACTGCTCAAATAACATGATGTGAAAGCAGTCATCACTGCTCAAACAACATGATATGAAAGCAGTCATCACTGCTCAAACAACATGATATGAAAGTAGTCATCACTGCTCAAAAAACATGATGTGAAAGCAGTCATCATTTCTCCAACAACATGATGTGAAAGCAGTCATCATTTCTCCAACAACATGATGTGAAAGCAGTCATCACTTCTCCAACAACAAGATGTGAATGCAGTCATCGATTCTCCAACAACATGATGTGAAAGCAGTCATCGCTTCTCCAACAACATGATGTGAAAGCAGTCATCACTGCTCAAACAACATGATGTGAAAGCAGTCATCACTGCTCAAAAAACATGATGTGAAAGCAGTCATCATTTCTCCAACAACATGATGTGAAAGCAGTCATCGCTTCTCCAACAACAGGATGTGAAACCAGTCATCGCTTCTCCAACAACATGATGTGAAAGCAGTCATCACTGCTCAAACAACATGATGTGAAAGCAGTCATCACTGCTCAAACAACATGATGTGAAAGCAGTCATCACTGCTCAAACAACATGATGTGAAAGCAGTCATCACTTCTCCAACAACATGATGTGAAAGCAGTCATCATTTCTCCAACAACATGATGTGAAAGCAGTCATCATTTCTCCAACAACATGATGTGAAAGCAGTCATCACTGCTCAAACAACATGATGTGAAAGTAGTCATCATTTCTCCAACAACATGATGTGAAAGCAGTCATCATTTCTCCAACAACATGATGTGAAAGCAGTCATCACTTCTCCAACAACAAGATGTGAAAGCAGTCATCGATTCTCCAACAACATGATGTGAAAGCAGTCATCGCTTCTCCAACAACATGATGTGAAAGCAGTCATCACTGCTCAAACAACATGATGTGAAAGCAGTCATCACTGCTCAAAAAACATGATGTGAAAGCAGTCATCATTTCTCCAACAACATGATGTGAAAGCAGTCATCGCTTCTCCAACAACAGGATGTGAAACCAGTCATCGCTTCTCCAACAACATGATGTGAAAGCAGTCATCACTGCTCAAACAACATGATGTGAAAGCAGTCATCACTGCTCAAACAACATGATGTGAAAGCAGTCATCACTGCTCAAACAACATGATGTGAAAGCAGTCATCACTGCTCAAACAACATGATATGAAAGCAGTCATCACTGCTCAAATAACATGATGTGAAAGCAGTCATCACCGCTCAAACAACATGATATGAAAGCAGTCATCACTGCTCAAACAACATGATATGAAAGTAGTCATCACTGCTCAAATAACATGATGTGAAAGCAGTCATCACTGCTCAAACAACATGATGTGAAAGCAGTCATCACTTCTCCAACAACATGATGTGAAAGCAGTCATCACTTCTCCAACAACATGATGTGAAAGCAGTCATCACTTCTCCAACAACATGATGTGAAAGCAGTCATCACTGCTCAAACAACATGATGTGAAAGCAGTCATCACTGCTCAAACAACATGATGTGAAAGCAGTCATCACTTCTCCAACAACATGATGTGAAAGCAGTCATCACTTCTCCAACAACATGATGTGAAAGCAGTCATCACTGCTCAAACAACATGATATGAAAGCAGTCATCACTGCTCAAATAACATGATGTGAAAGCAGTCATCACTTCTCCAACAACATGATGTGAAAGCAGTCATCACTTCTCCAACAACATGATGTGAAAGCAGTCATCATTTCTCCAACAACATGATGTGAAAGCAGTCATCACTGTTCAAACAACATGATGTGAAAGCAGTCATAATTTCTCCAACAACATGATGTGAAAGCAGTCATCATTTCTCCAACAACATGATGTGAAAGCAGTCATCACTTCTCCAACAACATGATGTGAAAGCAGTCATCGCTTCTCCAACAACATGATGTGAAAGCAGTCATCGCTTCTCCAACAAGATAATGTGAAAGCAGTCATCACTGCTCAAACAACATGATGTGAAAGCAGTCATCACTGCTCAAACAACATGATGTGAAAGCAGTCATCACTGCTCAAACAACATGATATGAAAGCAGTCAACACTTCTCAAATAACATGATGTGAAAGCAGTCATCACTTCTCCAACAACATGATGTGAAAGCAGTCATCATTTCTCCAACAACATGATGTGAATGCAGTCATCATTTCTCCAACAACATGATGTGAAAGCAGTCATCGCTTCTCCAACAACAGGATGTGAAAGCAGTCATCGCTTCTCCAACAACATGATGTGAAAGCAGTCATCGCTGCTCAAACAACATGATGTGAAAGCAGTCATCACTGCTCAAACAACATGATGTGAAAGCAGTCATGACTGCTCAAACAACATGATGTGAAAGCAGTCATCACTGCTCAAACAACATGATATGAAAGCAGTCATCACTGCTCAAATAACATGATGTGAAAGCAGTCATCACTGCTCAAACAACATGATATGAAAGCAGTCATCACTGCTCAAACAACATGATATGAAAGTAGTCATCACTGCTCAAATAACATGATGTGAAAGCAGTCATCACTGCTCAAACAACATGATGTGAAAGCAGTCATCACTTCTCCAACAACATGATGTGAAAGCAGTCATCACTTCTCCAACAACATGATGTGAAAGCAGTCATCACTGCTCAAACAACATGATATGAAAGCAGTCATCACTGCTCAAATAACATGATGTGAAAGCAGTCATCACTTCTCCAACAACATGATGTGAAAGCAGTCATCACTTCTCCAACAACATGATGTGAAAGCAGTCATCGCTTCTCCAACAACAGGATGTGAAAGCAGTCATCGCTTCTCCAACAACATGATGTGAAAGCAGTCATCGCTGCTCAAACAACATGATGTGAAAGCAGTCATCACTGCTCAAACAACATGATGTGAAAGCAGTCATGACTGCTCAAACAACATGATGTGAAAGCAGTCATCACTGCTCAAACAACATGATATTAAAGCAGTCATCACTGCTCAAATAACATGATGTGAAAGCAGTCATCACTGCTCAAACAACATGATATGAAAGCAGTCATCACTGCTCAAACAACATGATATGAAAGTAGTCATCACTGCTCAAATAACATGATGTGAAAGCAGTCATCACTGCTCAAACAACATGATGTGAAAGCAGTCATCACTGCTCAAACAACATGATGTGAAAGCAGTCATCACTGCTCAAACAACATGATGTGAAAGCAGTCATCACTGCTCAAACAACATGATATGAAAGCAGTCAACACTTCTCAAATAACATGATGTGAAAGCAGTCATCACTTCTCCAACAACATGATGTGAAAGCAGTCATCATTTCTCCAACAACATGATGTGAATGCAGTCATCATTTCTCCAACAACATGATGTGAAAGCAGTCATCGCTTCTCCAACAACAGGATGTGAAAGCAGTCATCGCTTCTCCAACAACATGATGTGAAAGCAGTCATCGCTGCTCAAACAACATGATGTGAAAGCAGTCATCACTGCTCAAACAACATGATGTGAAAGCAGTCATGACTGCTCAAACAACATGATGTGAAAGCGGTCATCACTGCTCAAATAACATGATGTGAAAGCAGTCATCACTGCTCAAACAACATGATATGAAAGCAGTCATCACTGCTCAAACAACATGATATGAAAGTAGTCATCACTGCTCAAATAACATGATGTGAAAGCAGTCATCACTGCTCAAACAACATGATGTGAAAGCAGTCATCACTTCTCCAACAACATGATGTGAAAGCAGTCATCACTTCTCCAACAACATGATGTGAAAGCAGTCATCACTGCTCAAACAACATGATATGAAAGCAGTCATCACTGCTCAAATAACATGATGTGAAAGCAGTCATCACTTCTCCAACAACATGATGTGAAAGCAGTCATCACTTCTCCAACAACATGATGTGAAAGCAGTCATCATTTCTCCAACAACATGATGTGAAAGCAGTCATCACTGCTCAAACAACATGATGTGAAAGCAGTCATCGCTTCTCCAACAACATGTGAAAGCAGTCATCGCTTCTCCAACAAGATAATGTGAAAGCAGTCATCACTGCTCAAACAACATGATGTGAAAGCAGTCATCACTGCTCAAACAACATGATATGAAAGCAGTCATCACTGCTCAAATAATATGATGTGAAAGCAGTCATCACTTCTCCAACAACATGATGTGAAAGCAGTCATCATTTCTCCAACAACATGATGTGAAAGCAGTCATCATTTCTCCAACAACATGATGTGAAAGCAGTCATCGCTTCTCCAACAACAGGATGTGAAAGCAGTCATCGCTTCTCCAACAACATGATGTGAAAGCAGTCATCACTGCTCAAACAACATGATGTGAAAGCAGTCATCACTGCTCAAACAACATGATGTGAAAGCAGTCATCACTGCTCAAACAACATGATGTGAAAGCAGTCATCACTGCTCAAACAACATGATATGAAAGCAGTCATCACTGCTCAAATAACATGATGTGAAAGCAGTCATCACTGCTCAAACAACATGATATGAAAGCAGTCATCACTGCTCAAACAACATGATGTGAAAGCAGTCATCATTTCTCCAACAACATGATGTGAAAGCAGTCATCATTTCTCCAACAACATGATGTGAAAGCAGTCATCACTTCTCCAACAACATGATGTGAAAGCAGTCATCGCTTCTCCAACAACATGATGTGAAAGCAGTCATCGCTTCTCCAACAAGATAATGTGAAAGCAGTCATCACTGCTCAAACAACATGATGTGAAAGCAGTCATCACTGCTCAAACAACATGATGTGAAAGCAGTCATCACTGCTCAAACAACATGATGTGAAAGCAGTCATCACTGCTCAAACAACATGATATGAAAGCAGTCAACACTTCTCAAATAACATGATGTGAAAGCAGTCATCACTTCTCCAACAACATGATGTGAAAGTAGTCATCATTTCTCCAACAACATGATGTGAATGCAGTCATATTTCTCCAACAACATGATGTGAAAGCAGTCATCGCTTCTCCAACAACAGGATGTGAAAGCAGTCATCGCTTCTCCAACAACATGATGTGAAAGCAGTCATCGCTGCTCAAACAACATGATGTGAAAGCAGTCATCACTGCTCAAACAACATGATGTGAAAGCAGTCATGACTGCTCAAACAACATGATGTGAAAGCAGTCATCACTGCTCAAACAACATGATATGAAAGCAGTCATCACTGCTCAAATAACATGATGTGAAAGCAGTCATCACTGCTCAAACAACATGATATGAAAGCAGTCATCACTGCTCAAATAACATGATGTGAAAGCAGTCATCACTGCTCAAACAACATGATATGAAAGCAGTCATCACTGCTCAAACAACATGATATGAAAGTAGTCATCACTGCTCAAAAAACATGATGTGAAAGCAGTCATCATTTCTCCAACAACATGATGTGAAAGCAGTCATCATTTCTCCAACAACATGATGTGAAAGCAGTCATCACTTCTCCAACAACAAGATGTGAAAGCAGTCATCGATTCTCCAACAACATGATGTGAAAGCAGTCATCGCTTCTCCAACAACATGATGTGAAAGCAGTCATCACTGCTCAAACAACATGATGTGAAAGCAGTCATCACTGCTCAAAAAACATGATGTGAAAGCAGTCATCATTTCTCCAACAACATGATGTGAAAGCAGTCATCGCTTCTCCAACAACAGGATGTGAAACCAGTCATCGCTTCTCCAACAACATGATGTGAAAGCAGTCATCACTGCTCAAACAACATGATGTGAAAGCAGTCATCACTGCTCAAACAACATGATGTGAAAGCAGTCATCACTTCTCCAACAACATGATGTGAAAGCAGTCATCATTTCTCCAACAACATGATGTGAAAGCAGTCATCATTTCTCCAACAACATGATGTGAAAGCAGTCATCACTGCTCAAACAACATGATGTGAAAGTAGTCATCATTTCTCCAACAACATGATGTGAAAGCAGTCATCATTTCTCCAACAACATGATGTGAAAGCAGTCATCACTTCTCCAACAACAAGATGTGAAAGCAGTCATCGATTCTCCAACAACATGATGTGAAAGCAGTCATCACTGCTCAAAAAACATGATGTGAAAGCAGTCATCATTTCTCCAACAACATGATGTGAAAGCAGTCATCGCTTCTCCAACAACAGGATGTGAAACCAGTCATCGCTTCTCCAACAACATGATGTGAAAGCAGTCATCACTGCTCAAACAACATGATGTGAAAGCAGTCATCACTGCTCAAACAACATGATGTGAAAGCAGTCATCACTGCTCAAACAACATGATGTGAAAGCAGTCATCACTGCTCAAACAACATGATATGAAAGCAGTCATCACTGCTCAAATAACATGATGTGAAAGCAGTCATCACCGCTCAAACAACATGATATGAAAGCAGTCATCACTGCTCAAACAACATGATATGAAAGTAGTCATCACTGCTCAAATAACATGATGTGAAAGCAGTCATCACTGCTCAAACAACATGATGTGAAAGCAGTCATCACTTCTCCAACAACATGATGTGAAAGCAGTCATCACTTCTCCAACAACATGATGTGAAAGCAGTCATCACTTCTCCAACAACATGATGTGAAAGCAGTCATCACTGCTCAAACAACATGATGTGAAAGCAGTCATCACTGCTCAAACAACATGATGTGAAAGCAGTCATCACTTCTCCAACAACATGATGTGAAAGCAGTCATCACTTCTCCAACAACATGATGTGAAAGCAGTCATCACTGCTCAAACAACATGATATGAAAGCAGTCATCACTGCTCAAATAACATGATGTGAAAGCAGTCATCACTTCTCCAACAACATGATGTGAAAGCAGTCATCACTTCTCCAACAACATGATGTGAAAGCAGTCATCATTTCTCCAACAACATGATGTGAAAGCAGTCATCACTGTTCAAACAACATGATGTGAAAGCAGTCATAATTTCTCCAACAACATGATGTGAAAGCAGTCATCATTTCTCCAACAACATGATGTGAAAGCAGTCATCACTTCTCCAACAACATGATGTGAAAGCAGTCATCGCTTCTCCAACAACATGATGTGAAAGCAGTCTTCGCTTCTCCAACAAGATAATGTGAAAGCAGTCATCACTGCTCAAACAACATGATGTGAAAGCAGTCATCACTGCTCAAACAACATGATGTGAAAGCAGTCATCACTGCTCAAACAACATGATATGAAAGCAGTCAACACTTCTCAAATAACATGATGTGAAAGCAGTCATCACTTCTCCAACAACATGATGTGAAAGCAGTCATCATTTCTCCAACAACATGATGTGAATGCAGTCATCATTTCTCCAACAACATGATGTGAAAGCAGTCATCGCTTCTCCAACAACAGGATGTGAAAGCAGTCATCGCTTCTCCAACAACATGATGTGAAAGCAGTCATCGCTGCTCAAACAACATGATGTGAAAGCAGTCATCACTGCTCAAACAACATGATGTGAAAGCAGTCATGACTGCTCAAACAACATGATGTGAAAGCAGTCATCACTGCTCAAACAACATGATATGAAAGCAGTCATCACTGCTCAAATAACATGATGTGAAAGCAGTCATCACTGCTCAAACAACATGATATGAAAGCAGTCATCACTGCTCAAACAACATGATATGAAAGTAGTCATCACTGCTCAAATAACATGATGTGAAAGCAGTCATCACTGCTCAAACAACATGATGTGAAAGCAGTCATCACTTCTCCAACAACATGATGTGAAAGCAGTCATCACTTCTCCAACAACATGATGTGAAAGCAGTCATCACTGCTCAAACAACATGATATGAAAGCAGTCATCACTGCTCAAATAACATGATGTGAAAGCAGTCATCACTTCTCCAACAACATGATGTGAAAGCAGTCATCACTTCTCCAACAACATGATGTGAAAGCAGTCATCATTTCTCCAACAACATGATGTGAAAGCAGTCATCACTGCTCAAACAACATGATGTGAAAGCAGTCATCATTTCTCCAACAACATGATGTGAAAGCAGTCATCATTTCTCCAACAACATGATGTGAAAGCAGTCATCACTGCTCAAACAACATGATATGAAAGCAGTCAACACTTCTCAAATAACATGATGTGAAAGCAGTCATCACTTCTCCAACAACATGATGTGAAAGCAGTCATCATTTCTCCAACAACATGATGTGAATGCAGTCATCATTTCTCCAACAACATGATGTGAAAGCAGTCATCGCTTCTCCAACAACAGGATGTGAAAGCAGTCATCGCTTCTCCAACAACATGATGTGAAAGCAGTCATCGCTGCTCAAACAACATGATGTGAAAGCAGTCATCACTGCTCAAACAACATGATGTGAAAGCAGTCATGACTGCTCAAACAACATGATGTGAAAGCAGTCATCACTGCTCAAACAACATGATATGAAAGCAGTCATCACTGCTCAAATAACATGATGTGAAAGCAGTCATCACTGCTCAAACAACATGATATGAAAGCAGTCATCACTGCTCAAACAACATGATATGAAAGTAGTCATCACTGCTCAAATAACATGATGTGAAAGCAGTCATCACTGCTCAAACAACATGATGTGAAAGCAGTCATCACTTCTCCAACAACATGATGTGAAAGCAGTCATCACTTCTCCAACAACATGATGTGAAAGCAGTCATCACTGCTCAAACAACATGATATGAAAGCAGTCATCACTGCTCAAATAACATGATGTGAAAGCAGTCATCACTTCTCCAACAACATGATGTGAAAGCAGTCATCACTTCTCCAACAACATGATGTGAAAGCAGTCATCATTTCTCCAACAACATGATGTGAAAGCAGTCATCACTGCTCAAACAACATGATGTGAAAGCAGTCATCATTTCTCCAACAACATGATGTGAAAGCAGTCATCATTTCTCCAACAACATGATGTGAAAGCAGTCATCACTGCTCAAACAACATGATATGAAAGCAGTCAACACTTCTCAAATAACATGATGTGAAAGCAGTCATCACTTCTCCAACAACATGATGTGAAAGCAGTCATCATTTCTCCAACAACATGATGTGAATGCAGTCATCATTTCTCCAACAACATGATGTGAAAGCAGTCATCGCTTCTCCAACAACAGGATGTGAAAGCAGTCATCGCTTCTCCAACAACATGATGTGAAAGCAGTCATCGCTGCTCAAACAACATGATGTGAAAGCAGTCATCACTGCTCAAACAACATGATGTGAAAGCAGTCATGACTGCTCAAACAACATGATGTGAAAGCAGTCATCACTGCTCAAACAACATGATATGAAAGCAGTCATCACTGCTCAAATAACATGATGTGAAAGCAGTCATCACTGCTCAAACAACATGATATGAAAGCAGTCATCACTGCTCAAACAACATGATATGAAAGTAGTCATCACTGCTCAAATAACATGATGTGAAAGCAGTCATCACTGCTCAAACAACATGATGTGAAAGCAGTCATCACTTCTCCAACAACATGATGTGAAAGCAGTCATCACTTCTCCAACAACATGATGTGAAAGCAGTCATCACTGCTCAAACAACATGATATGAAAGCAGTCATCACTGCTCAAATAACATGATGTGAAAGCAGTCATCACTTCTCCAACAACATGATGTGAAAGCAGTCATCACTTCTCCAACAACATGATGTGAAAGCAGTCATCATTTCTCCAACAACATGATGTGAAAGCAGTCATCACTGCTCAAACAACATGATGTGAAAGCAGTCATCATTTCTCCAACAACATGATGTGAAAGCAGTCATCATTTCTCCAACAACATGATGTGAAAGCAGTCATCACTTCTCCAACAACATGATGTGAAAGCAGTCATCGCTTCTCCAACAACATGTGAAAGCAGTCATCGCTTCTCCAACAAGATAATGTGAAAGCAGTCATCACTGCTCAAACAACATGATGTGAAAGCAGTCATCACTGCTCAAACAACATGATATGAAAGCAGTCATCACTGCTCAAATAACATGATGTGAAAGCAGTCATCACTTCTCCAACAACATGATGTGAAAGCAGTCATCATTTCTCCAACAACATGATGTGAAAGCAGTCATCATTTCTCCAACAACATGATGTGAAAGCAGTCATCGCTTCTCCAACAACAGGATGTGAAAGCAGTCATCGCTTCTCCAACAACATGATGTGAAAGCAGTCATCACTGCTCAAACAACATGATGTGAAAGCAGTCATCACTGCTCAAACAACATGATGTGAAAGCAGTCATCACTGCTCAAACAACATGATGTGAAAGCAGTCATCACTGCTCAAACAACATGATGTGAAAGCAGTCATCACTGCTCAAATAACATGATGTGAAAGCAGTCATCACTGCTCAAACAACATGATATGAAAGCAGTCATCACTGCTCAAACAACATGATGTGAAAGCAGTCATCATTTCTCCAACAACATGATGTGAAAGCAGTCATCATTTCTCCAACAACATGATGTGAAAGCAGTCATCACTTCTCCAACAACATGATGTGAAAGCAGTCATCGCTTCTCCAACAACATGATGTGAAAGCAGTCATCGCTTCTCCAACAAGATAATGTGAAAGCAGTCATCACTGCTCAAACAACATGATGTGAAAGCAGTCATCACTGCTCAAACAACATGATGTGAAAGCAGTCATCACTGCTCAAACAACATGATGTGAAAGCAGTCATCACTGCTCAAACAACATGATATGAAAGCAGTCAACACTTCTCAAATAACATGATGTGAAAGCAGTCATCACTTCTCCAACAACATGATGTGAAAGCAGTCATCATTTCTCCAACAACATGATGTGAATGCAGTCATCATTTCTCCAACAACATGATGTGAAAGCAGTCATCGCTTCTCCAACAACAGGATGTGAAAGCAGTCATCGCTTCTCCAACAACATGATGTGAAAGCAGTCATCGCTGCTCAAACAACATGATGTGAAAGCAGTCATCACTGCTCAAACAACATGATGTGAAAGCAGTCATGACTGCTCAAACAACATGATGTGAAAGCAGTCATCACTGCTCAAACAACATGATATGAAAGCAGTCATCACTGCTCAAATAACATGATGTGAAAGCAGTCATCACTGCTCAAACAACATGATATGAAAGCAGTCATCACTGCTCAAACAACATGATATGAAAGTAGTCATCACTGCTCAAAAAACATGATGTGAAAGCAGTCATCATTTCTCCAACAACATGATGTGAAAGCAGTCATCACTTCTCCAACAACAAGATGTGAAAGCAGTCATCGATTCTCCAACAACATGATGTGAAAGCAGTCATCGCTTCTCCAACAACATGATGTGAAAGCAGTCATCACTGCTCAAACAACATGATGTGAAAGCAGTCATCACTGCTCAAAAAACATGATGTGAAAGCAGTCATCATTTCTCCAACAACATGATGTGAAAGCAGTCATCGCTTCTCCAACAACAGGATGTGAAACCAGTCATCGCTTCTCCAACAACATGATGTGAAAGCAGTCATCACTGCTCAAACAACATGATGTGAAAGCAGTCATCACTGCTCAAACAACATGATGTGAAAGCAGTCATCACTGCTCAAACAACATGATGTGAAAGCAGTCATCACTGCTCAAACAACATGATATGAAAGCAGTCATCACTGCTCAAATAACATGATGTGAAAGCAGTCATCACCGCTCAAACAACATGATATGAAAGCAGTCATCACTGCTCAAACAACATGATATGAAAGTAGTCATCACTGCTCAAATAACATGATGTGAAAGCAGTCATCACTGCTCAAACAACATGATGTAAAAGCAGTCATCACTTCTCCAACAACATGATGTGAAAGCAGTCATCACTTCTCCAACAACATGATGTGAAAGCAGTCATCACTTCTCCAACAACATGATGTGAAAGCAGTCATCACTGCTCAAACAACATGATGTGAAAGCAGTTATCACTGCTCAAACAACATGATGTGAAAGCAGTCATCACTTCTCCAACAACATGATGTGAAAGCAGTCATCACTTCTCCAACAACATGATGTGAAAGCAGTCATCACTGCTCAAACAACATGATATGAAAGCAGTCATCACTGCTCAAATAACATGATGTGAAAGCAGTCATCACTTCTCCAACAACATGATGTGAAAGCAGTCATCACTTCTCCAACAACATGATGTGAAAGCAGTCATCATTTCTCCAACAACATGATGTGAAAGCAGTCATCACTGTTCAAACAACATGATGTGAAAGCAGTCATCATTTCTCCAACAACATGATGTGAAAGCAGTCATCATTTCTCCAACAACATGATGTGAAAGCAGTCATCACTTCTCCAACAACATGATGTGAAAGCAGTCATCGCTTCTCCAACAACATGATGTGAAAGCAGTCATCGCTTCTCCAACAAGATAATGTGAAAGCAGTCATCACTGCTCAAACAACATGATGTGAAAGCAGTCATCACTGCTCAAACAACATGATGTGAAAGCAGTCATCACTGCTCAAACAACATGATGTGAAAGCAGTCATCACTGCTCAAACAACATGATATGAAAGCAGTCAACACTTCTCAAATAACATGATGTGAAAGCAGTCATCACTTCTCCAACAACATGATGTGAAAGCAGTCATCATTTCTCCAACAACATGATGTGAATGCAGTCATCATTTCTCCAACAACATGATGTGAAAGCAGTCATCGCTTCTCCAACAACAGGATGTGAAAGCAGTCATCGCTTCTCCAACAACATGATGTGTAAGCAGTCATCGCTGCTCAAACAACATGATGTGAAAGCAGTCATCACTGCTCAAACAACATGATGTGAAAGCAGTCATGACTGCTCAAACAACATGATGTGAAAGCAGTCATCACTGCTCAAACAACATGATATGAAAGCAGTCATCACTGCTCAAATAACATGATGTGAAAGCAGTCATCACTGCTCAAACAACATGATATGAAAGCAGTCATCACTGCTCAAATAACATGATGTGAAAGCAGTCATCACTTCTCCAACAACATGATGTGAAAGCAGTCATCACTTCTCCAACAACATGATGTGAAAGCAGTCATCATTTCTCCAACAACATGATGTGAAAGCAGTCATCACTGCTCAAACAACATGATGTGAAAGCAGTCATCATTTCTCCAACAACATGATGTGAAAGCAGTCATCATTTCTCCAACAACATGATGTGAAAGCAGTCATCGCTTCTCCAACAAGATAATGTGAAAGCAGTCATCACTGCTCAAACAACATGATGTGAAAGCAGTCATCACTGCTCAAACAACATGATGTGAAAGCAGTCATCACTGCTCAAACAACATGATGTGAAAGCAGTCATCACTGCTCAAACAACATGATATGAAAGCAGTCAACACTTCTCAAATAACATGATGTGAAAGCAGTCATCACTTCTCCAACAACATGATGTGAAAGCAGTCATCATTTCTCCAACAACATGATGTGAATGCAGTCATCATTGCTCAAACAACATGATGTGAAAGCAGTCATCGCTTCTCCAACAACAGGATGTGAAAGCAGTCATCGCTTCTCCAACAACATGATGTGAAAGCAGTCATCGCTGCTCAAACAACATGATGTGAAAGCAGTCATCACTGCTCAAACAACATGATGTGAAAGCAGTCATGACTGCTCAAACAACATGATGTGAAAGCAGTCATCACTGCTCAAACAACATGATATTAAAGCAGTCATCACTGCTCAAATAACATGATGTGAAAGCAGTCATCACTGCTCAAACAACATGATATGAAAGCAGTCATCACTGCTCAAACAACATGATATGAAAGTAGTCATCACTGCTCAAATAACATGATGTGAAAGCAGTCATCACTGCTCAAACAACATGATGTGAAAGCAGTCATCACTTCTCCAACAACATGATGTGAAAGCAGTCATCACTTCTCCAACAACATGATGTGAAAGCAGTCATCACTGCTCAAACAACATGATATGAAAGCAGTCATCACTGCTCAAATAACATGATGTGAAAGCAGTCATCACTTCTCCAACAACATGATGTGAAAGCAGTCATCACTTCTCCAACAACATGATGTGAAAGCAGTCATCATTTCTCCAACAACATGATGTGAAAGCAGTCATCATTTCTCCAACAACATGATGTGAAAGCAGTCATCACTTCTCCAACAACATGATGTGAAAGCAGTCATCGCTTCTCCAACAACATGTGAAAGCAGTCATCGCTTCTCCAACAAGATAATGTGAAAGCAGTCATCACTGCTCAAACAACATGATGTGAAAGCAGTCATCACTGCTCAAACAACATGATATGAAAGCAGTCATCACTGCTCAAATAACATGATGTGAAAGCAGTCATCACTTCTCCAACAACATGATGTGAAAGCAGTCATCATTTCTCCAACAACATGATGTGAAAGCAGTCATCATTTCTCCAACAACATGATGTGAAAGCAGTCATCGCTTCTCCAACAACAGGATGTGAAAGCAGTCATCGCTTCTCCAACAACATGATGTGAAAGCAGTCATCACTGCTCAAACAACATGATGTGAAAGCAGTCATCACTGCTCAAACAACATGATGTGAAAGCAGTCATCACTGCTCAAAAAACATGATGTGAAAGCAGTCATCACTGCTCAAACAACATGATATGAAAGCAGTCATCACTGCTCAAATAACATGATGTGAAAGCAGTCATCACTGCTCAAACAACATGATATGAAAGCAGTCATCACTGCTCAAACAACATGATATGAAAGCAGTCAACACTTCTCAAATAACATGATGTGAAAGCAGTCATCACTTCTCCAACAACATGATGTGAAAGCAGTCATCATTTCTCCAACAACATGATGTGAATGCAGTCATCATTTCTCCAACAACATGATGTGAAAGCAGTCATCGCTTCTCCAACAACAGGATGTGAAAGCAGTCATCGCTTCTCCAACAACATGATGTGAAAGCAGTCATCGCTGCTCAAACAACATGATGTGAAAGCAGTCATCACTGCTCAAACAACATGATGTGAAAGCAGTCATGACTGCTCAAACAACATGATGTGAAAGCAGTCATCACTGCTCAAACAACATGATATGAAAGCAGTCATCACTGCTCAAATAACATGATGTGAAAGCAGTCATCACTGCTCAAACAACATGATATGAAAGCAGTCATCTCTGCTCAAACAACATGATATGAAAGTAGTCATCACTGCTCAAAAAACATGATGTGAAAGCAGTCATCATTTCTCCAACAACATGATGTGAAAGCAGTCATCATTTCTCCAACAACATGATGTGAAAGCAGTCATCACTTCTCCAACAACAAGATGTGAAAGCAGTCATCGATTCTCCAACAACATGATGTGAAAGCAGTCATCGCTTCTCCAACAACATGATGTGAAAGCAGTCATCACTGCTCAAACAACATGATGTGAAAGCAGTCATCACTGCTCAAAAAACATGATGTGAAAGCAGTCATCATTTCTCCAACAACATGATGTGAAAGCAGTCATCGCTTCTCCAACAACAGGATGTGAAACCAGTCATCGCTTCTCCAACAACATGATGTGAAAGCAGTCATCACTGCTCAAACAACATGATGTGAAAGCAGTCATCACTGCTCAAACAACATGATGTGAAAGCAGTCATCACTGCTCAAACAACATGATGTGAAAGCAGTCATCACTGCTCAAACAACATGATATGAAAGCAGTCATCACTGCTCAAATAACATGATGTGAAAGCAGTCATCACCGCTCAAACAACATGATATGAAAGCAGTCATCACTGCTCAAACAACATGATATGAAAGTAGTCATCACTGCTCAAATAACATGATGTGAAAGCAGTCATCACTGCTCAAACAACATGATGTAAAAGCAGTCATCACTTCTCCAACAACATGATGTGAAAGCAGTCATCACTTCTCCAACAACATGATGTGAAAGCAGTCATCACTTCTCCAACAACATGATGTGAAAGCAGTCATCACTGCTCAAACAACATGATGTGAAAGCAGTCATCACTGCTCAAACAACATGATGTGAAAGCAGTCATCACTTCTCCAACAACATGATGTGAAAGCAGTCATCACTTCTCCAACAACATGATGTGAAAGCAGTCATCACTGCTCAAACAACATGATATGAAAGCAGTCATCACTGCTCAAATAACATGATGTGAAAGCAGTCATCACTTCTCCAACAACATGATGTGAAAGCAGTCATCACTTCTCCAACAACATGATGTGAAAGCAGTCATCATTTCTCCAACAACATGATGTGAAAGCAGTCATCACTGTTCAAACAACATGATGTGAAAGCAGTCATCATTTCTCCAACAACATGATGTGAAAGCAGTCATCATTTCTCCAACAACATGATGTGAAAGCAGTCATCACTTCTCCAACAACATGATGTGAAAGCAGTCATCGCTTCTCCAACAACATGATGTGAAAGCAGTCATCGCTTCTCCAACAAGATAATGTGAAAGCAGTCATCACTGCTCAAACAACATGATGTGAAAGCAGTCATCACTGCTCAAACAACATGATGTGAAAGCAGTCATCACTGCTCAAACAACATGATGTGAAAGCAGTCATCACTGCTCAAACAACATGATATGAAAGCAGTCAACACTTCTCAAATAACATGATGTGAAAGCAGTCATCATTTCTCCAACAACATGATGTGAAAGCAGTCATCGCTTCTCCAACAACAGGATGTGAAACCAGTCATCGCTTCTCCAACAACATGATGTGAAAGCAGTCATCACTGCTCAAACAACATGATGTGAAAGCAGTCATCACTGCTCAAACAACATGATGTGAAAGCAGTCATCACTGCTCAAACAACATGATGTGAAAGCAGTCATCACTGCTCAAACAACATGATATGAAAGCAGTCATCACTGCTCAAATAACATGATGTGAAAGCAGTCATCACCGCTCAAACAACATGATATGAAAGCAGTCATCACTGCTCAAACAACATGATATGAAAGTAGTCATCACTGCTCAAATAACATGATGTGAAAGCAGTCATCACTGCTCAAACAACATGATGTAAAAGCAGTCATCACTTCTCCAACAACATGATGTGAAAGCAGTCATCACTTCTCCAACAACATGATGTGAAAGCAGTCATCACTTCTCCAACAACATGATGTGAAAGCAGTCATCACTGCTCAAACAACATGATGTGAAAGCAGTCATCACTGCTCAAACAACATGATGTGAAAGCAGTCATCACTTCTCCAACAACATGATGTGAAAGCAGTCATCACTTCTCCAACAACATGATGTGAAAGCAGTCATCACTGCTCAAACAACATGATATGAAAGCAGTCATCACTGCTCAAATAACATGATGTGAAAGCAGTCATCACTTCTCCAACAACATGATGTGAAAGCAGTCATCACTTCTCCAACAACATGATGTGAAAGCAGTCATCATTTCTCCAACAACATGATGTGAAAGCAGTCATCACTGTTCAAACAACATGATGTGAAAGCAGTCATCATTTCTCCAACAACATGATGTGAAAGCAGTCATCATTTCTCCAACAACATGATGTGAAAGCAGTCATCACTTCTCCAACAACATGATGTGAAAGCAGTCATCGCTTCTCCAACAACATGATGTGAAAGCAGTCATCGCTTCTCCAACAAGATAATGTGAAAGCAGTCATCACTGCTCAAACAACATGATGTGAAAGCAGTCATCACTGCTCAAACAACATGATGTGAAAGCAGTCATCACTGCTCAAACAACATGATGTGAAAGCAGTCATCACTGCTCAAACAACATGATATGAAAGCAGTCAACACTTCTCAAATAACATGATGTGAAAGCAGTCATCATTTCTCCAACAACATGATGTGAATGCAGTCATCATTTCTCCAACAACATGATGTGAAAGCAGTCATCGCTTCTCCAACAACAGGATGTGAAAGCAGTCATCGCTTCTCCAACAACATGATGTGAAAGCAGTCATCGCTGCTCAAACAACATGATGTGAAAGCAGTCATCACTGCTCAAACAACATGATGTGAAAGCAGTCATGACTGCTCAAACAACATGATGTGAAAGCAGTCATCACTGCTCAAACAACATGATATGAAAGCAGTCATCACTGCTCAAACAACATGATATGAAAGCAGTCAACACTTCTCAAATAACATGATGTGAAAGCAGTCATCACTGCTCAAACAACATGATATGAAAGCAGTCATCACTGCTCAAACAACATGATATGAAAGCAGTCAACACTTCTCAAATAACATGATGTGAAAGCAGTCATCACTTCTCCAACAACATGATGTGAAAGCAGTCATCATTTCTCCAACAACATGATGTGAATGCAGTCATCATTTCTCCAACAACATGATGTGAAAGCAGTCATCGCTTCTCCAACAACAGGATGTGAAAGCAGTCATCGCTTCTCCAACAACATGATGTGAAAGCAGTCATCGCTGCTCAAACAACATGATGTGAAAGCAGTCATCACTGCTCAAACAACATGATGTGAAAGCAGTCATGACTGCTCAAACAACATGATGTGAAAGCAGTCATCACTGCTCAAACAACATGATATGAAAGCAGTCATCACTGCTCAAATAACATGATGTGAAAGCAGTCATCACTGCTCAAACAACATGATATGAAAGCAGTCATCTCTGCTCAAACAACATGATATGAAAGTAGTCATCACTGCTCAAAAAACATGATGTGAAAGCAGTCATCATTTCTCCAACAACATGATGTGAAAGCAGTCATCATTTCTCCAACAACATGATGTGAAAGCAGTCATCACTTCTCCAACAACAAGATGTGAAAGCAGTCATCGATTCTCCAACAACATGATGTGAAAGCAGTCATCGCTTCTCCAACAACATGATGTGAAAGCAGTCATCACTGCTCAAACAACATGATGTGAAAGCAGTCATCACTGCTCAAAAAACATGATGTGAAAGCAGTCATCATTTCTCCAACAACATGATGTGAAAGCAGTCATCGCTTCTCCAACAACAGGATGTGAAACCAGTCATCGCTTCTCCAACAACATGATGTGAAAGCAGTCATCACTGCTCAAACAACATGATGTGAAAGCAGTCATCACTGCTCAAACAACATGATGTGAAAGCAGTCATCACTGCTCAAACAACATGATGTGAAAGCAGTCATCACTGCTCAAACAACATGATATGAAAGCAGTCATCACTGCTCAAATAACATGATGTGAAAGCAGTCATCACCGCTCAAACAACATGATATGAAAGCAGTCATCACTGCTCAAACAACATGATATGAAAGTAGTCATCACTGCTCAAATAACATGATGTGAAAGCAGTCATCACTGCTCAAACAACATGATGTAAAAGCAGTCATCACTTCTCCAACAACATGATGTGAAAGCAGTCATCACTTCTCCAACAACATGATGTGAAAGCAGTCATCACTTCTCCAACAACATGATGTGAAAGCAGTCATCACTGCTCAAACAACATGATGTGAAAGCAGTCATCACTGCTCAAACAACATGATGTGAAAGCAGTCATCACTTCTCCAACAACATGATGTGAAAGCAGTCATCACTTCTCCAACAACATGATGTGAAAGCAGTCATCACTGCTCAAACAACATGATATGAAAGCAGTCATCACTGCTCAAATAACATGATGTGAAAGCAGTCATCACTTCTCCAACAACATGATGTGAAAGCAGTCATCACTTCTCCAACAACATGATGTGAAAGCAGTCATCATTTCTCCAACAACATGATGTGAAAGCAGTCATCACTGTTCAAACAACATGATGTGAAAGCAGTCATCATTTCTCCAACAACATGATGTGAAAGCAGTCATCATTTCTCCAACAACATGATGTGAAAGCAGTCATCACTTCTCCAACAACATGATGTGAAAGCAGTCATCGCTTCTCCAACAACATGATGTGAAAGCAGTCATCGCTTCTCCAACAAGATAATGTGAAAGCAGTCATCACTGCTCAAACAACATGATGTGAAAGCAGTCATCACTGCTCAAACAACATGATGTGAAAGCAGTCATCACTGCTCAAACAACATGATGTGAAAGCAGTCATCACTGCTCAAACAACATGATATGAAAGCAGTCAACACTTCTCAAATAACATGATGTGAAAGCAGTCATCATTTCTCCAACAACATGATGTGAAAGCAGTCATCGCTTCTCCAACAACAGGATGTGAAACCAGTCATCGCTTCTCCAACAACATGATGTGAAAGCAGTCATCACTGCTCAAACAACATGATGTGAAAGCAGTCATCACTGCTCAAACAACATGATGTGAAAGCAGTCATCACTGCTCAAACAACATGATGTGAAAGCAGTCATCACTGCTCAAACAACATGATATGAAAGCAGTCATCACTGCTCAAATAACATGATGTGAAAGCAGTCATCACCGCTCAAACAACATGATATGAAAGCAGTCATCACTGCTCAAACAACATGATATGAAAGTAGTCATCACTGCTCAAATAACATGATGTGAAAGCAGTCATCACTGCTCAAACAACATGATGTAAAAGCAGTCATCACTTCTCCAACAACATGATGTGAAAGCAGTCATCACTTCTCCAACAACATGATGTGAAAGCAGTCATCACTTCTCCAACAACATGATGTGAAAGCAGTCATCACTGCTCAAACAACATGATGTGAAAGCAGTCATCACTGCTCAAACAACATGATGTGAAAGCAGTCATCACTTCTCCAACAACATGATGTGAAAGCAGTCATCACTTCTCCAACAACATGATGTGAAAGCAGTCATCACTGCTCAAACAACATGATATGAAAGCAGTCATCACTGCTCAAATAACATGATGTGAAAGCAGTCATCACTTCTCCAACAACATGATGTGAAAGCAGTCATCACTTCTCCAACAACATGATGTGAAAGCAGTCATCATTTCTCCAACAACATGATGTGAAAGCAGTCATCACTGTTCAAACAACATGATGTGAAAGCAGTCATCATTTCTCCAACAACATGATGTGAAAGCAGTCATCATTTCTCCAACAACATGATGTGAAAGCAGTCATCACTTCTCCAACAACATGATGTGAAAGCAGTCATCGCTTCTCCAACAACATGATGTGAAAGCAGTCATCGCTTCTCCAACAAGATAATGTGAAAGCAGTCATCACTGCTCAAACAACATGATGTGAAAGCAGTCATCACTGCTCAAACAACATGATGTGAAAGCAGTCATCACTGCTCAAACAACATGATGTGAAAGCAGTCATCACTGCTCAAACAACATGATATGAAAGCAGTCAACACTTCTCAAATAACATGATGTGAAAGCAGTCATCATTTCTCCAACAACATGATGTGAATGCAGTCATCATTTCTCCAACAACATGATGTGAAAGCAGTCATCGCTTCTCCAACAACAGGATGTGAAAGCAGTCATCGCTTCTCCAACAACATGATGTGAAAGCAGTCATCGCTGCTCAAACAACATGATGTGAAAGCAGTCATCACTGCTCAAACAACATGATGTGAAAGCAGTCATGACTGCTCAAACAACATGATGTGAAAGCAGTCATCACTGCTCAAACAACATGATATGAAAGCAGTCATCACTGCTCAAATAACATGATGTGAAAGCAGTCATCACTGCTCAAACAACATGATATGAAAGCAGTCATCTCTGCTCAAACAACATGATATGAAAGTAGTCATCACTGCTCAAAAAACATGATGTGAAAGCAGTCATCATTTCTCCAACAACATGATGTGAAAGCAGTCATCATTTCTCCAACAACATGATGTGAAAGCAGTCATCACTTCTCCAACAACAAGATGTGAAAGCAGTCATCGATTCTCCAACAACATGATGTGAAAGCAGTCATCGCTTCTCCAACAACATGATGTGAAAGCAGTCATCACTGCTCAAACAACATGATGTGAAAGCAGTCATCACTGCTCAAAAAACATGATGTGAAAGCAGTCATCATTTCTCCAACAACATGATGTGAAAGCAGTCATCGCTTCTCCAACAACAGGATGTGAAACCAGTCATCGCTTCTCCAACAACATGATGTGAAAGCAGTCATCACTGCTCAAACAACATGATGTGAAAGCAGTCATCACTGCTCAAACAACATGATGTGAAAGCAGTCATCACTGCTCAAACAACATGATGTGAAAGCAGTCATCACTGCTCAAACAACATGATATGAAAGCAGTCATCACTGCTCAAATAACATGATGTGAAAGCAGTCATCACCGCTCAAACAACATGATATGAAAGCAGTCATCACTGCTCAAACAACATGATATGAAAGTAGTCATCACTGCTCAAATAACATGATGTGAAAGCAGTCATCACTGCTCAAACAACATGATGTAAAAGCAGTCATCACTTCTCCAACAACATGATGTGAAAGCAGTCATCACTTCTCCAACAACATGATGTGAAAGCAGTCATCACTTCTCCAACAACATGATGTGAAAGCAGTCATCACTGCTCAAACAACATGATGTGAAAGCAGTCATCACTGCTCAAACAACATGATGTGAAAGCAGTCATCACTTCTCCAACAACATGATGTGAAAGCAGTCATCACTTCTCCAACAACATGATGTGAAAGCAGTCATCACTGCTCAAACAACATGATATGAAAGCAGTCATCACTGCTCAAATAACATGATGTGAAAGCAGTCATCACTTCTCCAACAACATGATGTGAAAGCAGTCATCACTTCTCCAACAACATGATGTGAAAGCAGTCATCATTTCTCCAACAACATGATGTGAAAGCAGTCATCACTGTTCAAACAACATGATGTGAAAGCAGTCATCATTTCTCCAACAACATGATGTGAAAGCAGTCATCATTTCTCCAACAACATGATGTGAAACCAGTCATCACTTCTCCAACAACATGATGTGAAAGCAGTCATCGCTTCTCCAACAACATGATGTGAAAGCAGTCATCGCTTCTCCAACAAGATAATGTGAAAGCAGTCATCACTGCTCAAACAACATGATGTGAAAGCAGTCATCACTGCTCAAACAACATGATGTGAAAGCAGTCATCATTTCTCCAACAACATGATGTGAAAGCAGTCATCATTTCTCCAACAACATGATGTGAAACCAGTCATCACTTCTCCAACAACATGATGTGAAAGCAGTCATCGCTTCTCCAACAACATGATGTGAAAGCAGTCATCGCTTCTCCAACAAGATAATGTGAAAGCAGTCATCACTGCTCAAACAACATGATGTGAAAGCAGTCATCACTGCTCAAACAACATGATGTGAAAGCAGTCATCACTGCTCAAACAACATGATGTGAAAGCAGTCATCACTGCTCAAACAACATGATATGAAAGCAGTCAACACTTCTCAAATAACATGATGTGAAAGCAGTCATCATTTCTCCAACAACATGATGTGAAAGCAGTCATCGCTTCTCCAACAACAGGATGTGAAACCAGTCATCGCTTCTCCAACAACATGATGTGAAAGCAGTCATCACTGCTCAAACAACATGATGTGAAAGCAGTCATCACTGCTCAAACAACATGATGTGAAAGCAGTCATCACTGCTCAAACAACATGATGTGAAAGCAGTCATCACTGCTCAAACAACATGATATGAAAGCAGTCATCACTGCTCAAATAACATGATGTGAAAGCAGTCATCACCGCTCAAACAACATGATATGAAAGCAGTCATCACTGCTCAAACAACATGATATGAAAGTAGTCATCACTGCTCAAATAACATGATGTGAAAGCAGTCATCACTGCTCAAACAACATGATGTAAAAGCAGTCATCACTTCTCCAACAACATGATGTGAAAGCAGTCATCACTTCTCCAACAACATGATGTGAAAGCAGTCATCACTTCTCCAACAACATGATGTGAAAGCAGTCATCACTGCTCAAACAACATGATGTGAAAGCAGTCATCACTGCTCAAACAACATGATGTGAAAGCAGTCATCACTTCTCCAACAACATGATGTGAAAGCAGTCATCACTTCTCCAACAACATGATGTGAAAGCAGTCATCACTGCTCAAACAACATGATATGAAAGCAGTCATCACTGCTCAAATAACATGATGTGAAAGCAGTCATCACTTCTCCAACAACATGATGTGAAAGCAGTCATCACTTCTCCAACAACATGATGTGAAAGCAGTCATCATTTCTCCAACAACATGATGTGAAAGCAGTCATCACTGTTCAAACAACATGATGTGAAAGCAGTCATCATTTCTCCAACAACATGATGTGAAAGCAGTCATCATTTCTCCAACAACATGATGTGAAAGCAGTCATCACTTCTCCAACAACATGATGTGAAAGCAGTCATCGCTTCTCCAACAACATGATGTGAAAGCAGTCATCGCTTCTCCAACAAGATAATGTGAAAGCAGTCATCACTGCTCAAACAACATGATGTGAAAGCAGTCATCACTGCTCAAACAACATGATGTGAAAGCAGTCATCACTGCTCAAACAACATGATGTGAAAGCAGTCATCACTGCTCAAACAACATGATATGAAAGCAGTCAACACTTCTCAAATAACATGATGTGAAAGCAGTCATCACTTCAACAACATGATGTGAAAGCAGTCATCATTTCTCCAACAACATGATGTGAATGCAGTCATCATTTCTCCAACAACATGATGTGAAAGCAGTCATCGCTTCTCCAACAACAGGATGTGAAAGCAGTCATCGCTTCTCCAACAACATGATGTGAAAGCAGTCATCGCTGCTCAAACAACATGATGTGAAAGCAGTCATCACTGCTCAAACAACATGATGTGAAAGCAGTCATGACTGCTCAAACAACATGATGTGAAAGCAGTCATCACTGCTCAAACAACATGATATGAAAGCAGTCATCACTGCTCAAATAACATGATGTGAAAGCAGTCATCACTGCTCAAACAACATGATATGAAAGCAGTCATCACTGCTCAAACAACATGATATGAAAGTAGTCATCACTGCTCAAATAACATGATGTGAAAGCAGTCATCACTGCTCAAACAACATGATGTGAAAGCAGTCATCACTTCTCCAACACCATGATGTGAAAGCAGTCATCACTTCTCCAACAACATGATGTGAAAGCAGTCATCATTTCTCCAACAACATGATGTGAAAGCAGTCATCACTGTTCAAACAACATGATGTGAAAGCAGTCATCATTTCTCCAACAACATGATGTGAAAGCAGTCATCATTTCTCCAACAACATGATGTGAAAGCAGTCATCACTTCTCCAACAACATGATGTGAAAGCAGTCATCGCTTCTCCAACAACATGATGTGAAAGCAGTCATCGCTTCTCCAACAAGATAATGTGAAAGCAGTCATCACTGCTCAAACAACATGATGTGAAAGCAGTCATCACTGCTCAAACAACATGATGTGAAAGCAGTCATCACTGCTCAAACAACATGATGTGAAAGCAGTCATCACTGCTCAAACAACATGATATGAAAGCAGTCAACACTTCTCAAATAACATGATGTGAAAGCAGTCATCATTTCTCCAACAACATGATGTGAATGCAGTCATCATTTCTCCAACAACATGATGTGAAAGCAGTCATCGCTTCTCCAACAACAGGATGTGAAAGCAGTCATCGCTTCTCCAACAACATGATGTGAAAGCAGTCATCGCTGCTCAAACAACATGATGTGAAAGCAGTCATCACTGCTCAAACAACATGATGTGAAAGCAGTCATGACTGCTCAAACAACATGATGTGAAAGCAGTCATCACTGCTCAAACAACATGATATGAAAGCAGTCATCACTGCTCAAATAACATGATGTGAAAGCAGTCATCACTGCTCAAACAACATGATATGAAAGCAGTCATCTCTGCTCAAACAACATGATATGAAAGCAGTCATCGCTTCTCCAACAACAGGATGTGAAACCAGTCATCGCTTCTCCAACAACATGATGTGAAAGCAGTCATCACTGCTCAAACAACATGATGTGAAAGCAGTCATCACTGCTCAAACAACATGATGTGAAAGCAGTCATCACTGCTCAAACAACATGATGTGAAAGCAGTCATCACTGCTCAAACAACATGATATGAAAGCAGTCATCACTGCTCAAATAACATGATGTGAAAGCAGTCATCACCGCTCAAACAACATGATATGAAAGCAGTCATCACTGCTCAAACAACATGATATGAAAGTAGTCATCACTGCTCAAATAACATGATGTGAAAGCAGTCATCACTGCTCAAACAACATGATGTAAAAGCAGTCATCACTTCTCCAACAACATGATGTGAAAGCAGTCATCACTTCTCCAACAACATGATGTGAAAGCAGTCATCACTTCTCCAACAACATGATGTGAAAGCAGTCATCACTGCTCAAACAACATGATGTGAAAGCAGTCATCACTGCTCAAACAACATGATGTGAAAGCAGTCATCACTTCTCCAACAACATGATGTGAAAGCAGTCATCACTTCTCCAACAACATGATGTGAAAGCAGTCATCACTGCTCAAACAACATGATATGAAAGCAGTCATCACTGCTCAAATAACATGATGTGAAAGCAGTCATCACTTCTCCAACAACATGATGTGAAAGCAGTCATCACTTCTCCAACAACATGATGTGAAAGCAGTCATCATTTCTCCAACAACATGATGTGAAAGCAGTCATCACTGTTCAAACAACATGATGTGAAAGCAGTCATCATTTCTCCAACAACATGATGTGAAAGCAGTCATCATTTCTCCAACAACATGATGTGAAACCAGTCATCACTTCTCCAACAACATGATGTGAAAGCAGTCATCGCTTCTCCAACAACATGATGTGAAAGCAGTCATCGCTTCTCCAACAAGATAATGTGAAAGCAGTCATCACTGCTCAAACAACATGATGTGAAAGCAGTCATCACTGCTCAAACAACATGATGTGAAAGCAGTCATCATTTCTCCAACAACATGATGTGAAAGCAGTCATCATTTCTCCAACAACATGATGTGAAACCAGTCATCACTTCTCCAACAACATGATGTGAAAGCAGTCATCGCTTCTCCAACAACATGATGTGAAAGCAGTCATCGCTTCTCCAACAAGATAATGTGAAAGCAGTCATCACTGCTCAAACAACATGATGTGAAAGCAGTCATCACTGCTCAAACAACATGATGTGAAAGCAGTCATCACTGCTCAAACAACATGATGTGAAAGCAGTCATCACTGCTCAAACAACATGATATGAAAGCAGTCAACACTTCTCAAATAACATGATGTGAAAGCAGTCATCATTTCTCCAACAACATGATGTGAAAGCAGTCATCGCTTCTCCAACAACAGGATGTGAAACCAGTCATCGCTTCTCCAACAACATGATGTGAAAGCAGTCATCACTGCTCAAACAACATGATGTGAAAGCAGTCATCACTGCTCAAACAACATGATGTGAAAGCAGTCATCACTGCTCAAACAACATGATGTGAAAGCAGTCATCACTGCTCAAACAACATGATATGAAAGCAGTCATCACTGCTCAAATAACATGATGTGAAAGCAGTCATCACCGCTCAAACAACATGATATGAAAGCAGTCATCACTGCTCAAACAACATGATATGAAAGTAGTCATCACTGCTCAAATAACATGATGTGAAAGCAGTCATCACTGCTCAAACAACATGATGTAAAAGCAGTCATCACTTCTCCAACAACATGATGTGAAAGCAGTCATCACTTCTCCAACAACATGATGTGAAAGCAGTCATCACTTCTCCAACAACATGATGTGAAAGCAGTCATCACTGCTCAAACAACATGATGTGAAAGCAGTCATCACTGCTCAAACAACATGATGTGAAAGCAGTCATCACTTCTCCAACAACATGATGTGAAAGCAGTCATCACTTCTCCAACAACATGATGTGAAAGCAGTCATCACTGCTCAAACAACATGATATGAAAGCAGTCATCACTGCTCAAATAACATGATGTGAAAGCAGTCATCACTTCTCCAACAACATGATGTGAAAGCAGTCATCACTTCTCCAACAACATGATGTGAAAGCAGTCATCATTTCTCCAACAACATGATGTGAAAGCAGTCATCACTGTTCAAACAACATGATGTGAAAGCAGTCATCATTTCTCCAACAACATGATGTGAAAGCAGTCATCATTTCTCCAACAACATGATGTGAAAGCAGTCATCACTTCTCCAACAACATGATGTGAAAGCAGTCATCGCTTCTCCAACAACATGATGTGAAAGCAGTCATCGCTTCTCCAACAAGATAATGTGAAAGCAGTCATCACTGCTCAAACAACATGATGTGAAAGCAGTCATCACTGCTCAAACAACATGATGTGAAAGCAGTCATCACTGCTCAAACAACATGATGTGAAAGCAGTCATCACTGCTCAAACAACATGATATGAAAGCAGTCAACACTTCTCAAATAACATGATGTGAAAGCAGTCATCACTTCAACAACATGATGTGAAAGCAGTCATCATTTCTCCAACAACATGATGTGAATGCAGTCATCATTTCTCCAACAACATGATGTGAAAGCAGTCATCGCTTCTCCAACAACAGGATGTGAAAGCAGTCATCGCTTCTCCAACAACATGATGTGAAAGCAGTCATCGCTGCTCAAACAACATGATGTGAAAGCAGTCATCACTGCTCAAACAACATGATGTGAAAGCAGTCATGACTGCTCAAACAACATGATGTGAAAGCAGTCATCACTGCTCAAACAACATGATATGAAAGCAGTCATCACTGCTCAAATAACATGATGTGAAAGCAGTCATCACTGCTCAAACAACATGATATGAAAGCAGTCATCACTGCTCAAACAACATGATATGAAAGTAGTCATCACTGCTCAAATAACATGATGTGAAAGCAGTCATCACTGCTCAAACAACATGATGTGAAAGCAGTCATCACTTCTCCAACACCATGATGTGAAAGCAGTCATCACTTCTCCAACAACATGATGTGAAAGCAGTCATCACTGCTCAAACAACATGATATGAAAGCAGTCATCACTGCTCAAATAACATGATGTGAAAGCAGTCATCACTTCTCCAACAACATGATGTGAAAGCAGTCATCACTTCTCCAACAACATGATGTGAAAGCAGTCATCATTTCTCCAACAACATGATGTGAAAGCAGTCATCACTGCTCAAACAACATGATGTGAAAGCAGTCATCACTGCTCAAACAACATGATATGAAAGTAGTCATCACTGCTCAAATAACATGATGTGAAAGCAGTCATCACCGCTCAAACAACATGATATGAAAGCAGTCATCACTGCTCAAACAACATGATATGAAAGTAGTCATCACTGCTCAAATAACATGATGTGAAAGCAGTCATCACTGCTCAAACAACATGATGTAAAAGCAGTCATCACTTCTCCAACAACATGATGTGAAAGCAGTCATCACTTCTCCAACAACATGATGTGAAAGCAGTCATCACTTCTCCAACAACATGATGTGAAAGCAGTCATCACTGCTCAAACAACATGATGTGAAAGCAGTCATCACTGCTCAAACAACATGATGTGAAAGCAGTCATCACTTCTCCAACAACATGATGTGAAAGCAGTCATCACTTCTCCAACAACATGATGTGAAAGCAGTCATCACTGCTCAAACAACATGATATGAAAGCAGTCATCACTGCTCAAATAACATGATGTGAAAGCAGTCATCACTTCTCCAACAACATGATGTGAAAGCAGTCATCACTTCTCCAACAACATGATGTGAAAGCAGTCATCATTTCTCCAACAACATGATGTGAAAGCAGTCATCACTGTTCAAACAACATGATGTGAAAGCAGTCATCATTTCTCCAACAACATGATGTGAAAGCAGTCATCATTTCTCCAACAACATGATGTGAAAGCAGTCATCACTTCTCCAACAACATGATGTGAAAGCAGTCATCGCTTCTCCAACAACATGATGTGAAAGCAGTCATCGCTTCTCCAACAAGATAATGTGAAAGCAGTCATCACTGCTCAAACAACATGATGTGAAAGCAGTCATCACTGCTCAAACAACATGATGTGAAAGCAGTCATCACTGCTCAAACAACATGATGTGAAAGCAGTCATCACTGCTCAAACAACATGATATGAAAGCAGTCAACACTTCTCAAATAACATGATGTGAAAGCAGTCATCATTTCTCCAACAACATGATGTGAAAGCAGTCATCGCTTCTCCAACAACAGGATGTGAAACCAGTCATCGCTTCTCCAACAACATGATGTGAAAGCAGTCATCACTGCTCAAACAACATGATGTGAAAGCAGTCATCACTGCTCAAACAACATGATGTGAAAGCAGTCATCACTGCTCAAACAACATGATGTGAAAGCAGTCATCACTGCTCAAACAACATGATATGAAAGCAGTCATCACTGCTCAAATAACATGATGTGAAAGCAGTCATCACCGCTCAAACAACATGATATGAAAGCAGTCATCACTGCTCAAACAACATGATATGAAAGTAGTCATCACTGCTCAAATAACATGATGTGAAAGCAGTCATCACTGCTCAAACAACATGATGTAAAAGCAGTCATCACTTCTCCAACAACATGATGTGAAAGCAGTCATCACTTCTCCAACAACATGATGTGAAAGCAGTCATCACTTCTCCAACAACATGATGTGAAAGCAGTCATCACTGCTCAAACAACATGATGTGAAAGCAGTCATCACTGCTCAAACAACATGATGTGAAAGCAGTCATCACTTCTCCAACAACATGATGTGAAAGCAGTCATCACTTCTCCAACAACATGATGTGAAAGCAGTCATCACTGCTCAAACAACATGATATGAAAGCAGTCATCACTGCTCAAATAACATGATGTGAAAGCAGTCATCACTTCTCCAACAACATGATGTGAAAGCAGTCATCACTTCTCCAACAACATGATGTGAAAGCAGTCATCATTTCTCCAACAACATGATGTGAAAGCAGTCATCACTGTTCAAACAACATGATGTGAAAGCAGTCATCATTTCTCCAACAACATGATGTGAAAGCAGTCATCATTTCTCCAACAACATGATGTGAAAGCAGTCATCACTTCTCCAACAACATGATGTGAAAGCAGTCATCGCTTCTCCAACAACATGATGTGAAAGCAGTCATCGCTTCTCCAACAAGATAATGTGAAAGCAGTCATCACTGCTCAAACAACATGATGTGAAAGCAGTCATCACTGCTCAAACAACATGATGTGAAAGCAGTCATCACTGCTCAAACAACATGATGTGAAAGCAGTCATCACTGCTCAAACAACATGATATGAAAGCAGTCAACACTTCTCAAATAACATGATGTGAAAGCAGTCATCACTTCAACAACATGATGTGAAAGCAGTCATCATTTCTCCAACAACATGATGTGAATGCAGTCATCATTTCTCCAACAACATGATGTGAAAGCAGTCATCGCTTCTCCAACAACAGGATGTGAAAGCAGTCATCGCTTCTCCAACAACATGATGTGAAAGCAGTCATCGCTGCTCAAACAACATGATGTGAAAGCAGTCATCACTGCTCAAACAACATGATGTGAAAGCAGTCATGACTGCTCAAACAACATGATGTGAAAGCAGTCATCACTGCTCAAACAACATGATATGAAAGCAGTCATCACTGCTCAAATAACATGATGTGAAAGCAGTCATCACTGCTCAAACAACATGATATGAAAGCAGTCATCACTGCTCAAACAACATGATATGAAAGTAGTCATCACTGCTCAAATAACATGATGTGAAATCAGTCATCACTGCTCAAACAACATGATGTGAAAGCAGTCATCACTTCTCCAACACCATGACGTTAAAGCAGTCATCACTTCTCCAACAACATGATGTGAAAGCAGTCATCACTGCTCAAACAACATGATATGAAAGCAGTCATCACTGCTCAAATAACATGATGTGAAAGCAGTCATCACTTCTCCAACAACATGATGTGAAAGCAGTCATCACTTCTCCAACAACATGATGTGAAAGCAGTCATCATTTCTCCAACAACATGATGTGAAAGCAGTCATCACTGCTCAAACAACATGATGTGAAAGCAGTCATCATTTCTCCAACAACATGATGTGAAAGCAGTCATCATTTCTCCAACAACATGATGTGAAAGCAGTCATCACTTCTCCAACAACATGATGTGAAAGCAGTCATCGCTTCTCCAACAACATGTGAAAGCAGTCATCGCTTCTCCAACAAGATAATGTGAAAGCAGTCATCACTGCTCAAACAACATGATGTGAAAGCAGTCATCACTGCTCAAACAACATGATATGAAAGCAGTCATCACTGCTCAAATAACATGATGTGAAAGCAGTCATCACTTCTCCAACAACATGATGTGAAAGCAGTCATCATTTCTCCAACAACATGATGTGAAAGCAGTCATCATTTCTCCAACAACATGATGTGAAAGCAGTCATCGCTTCTCCAACAACAGGATGTGAAAGCAGTCATCGCTTCTCCAACAACATGATGTGAAAGCAGTCATCACTGCTCAAACAACATGATGTGAAAGCAGTCATCACTGCTCAAACAACATGATGTGAAAGCAGTCATCACTGCTCAAACAACATGATGTGAAAGCAGTCATCACTGCTCAAACAACATGATATGAAAGCAGTCATCACTGCTCAAATAACATGATGTGAAAGCAGTCATCACTGCTCAAACAACATGATATGAAAGCAGTCATCACTGCTCAAACAACATGATGTGAAAGCAGTCATCATTTCTCCAACAACATGATGTGAAAGCAGTCATCATTTCTCCAACAACATGATGTGAAAGCAGTCATCACTTCTCCAACAACATGATGTGAAAGCAGTCATCGCTTCTCCAACAACATGATGTGAAAGCAGTCATCGCTTCTCCAACAAGATAATGTGAAAGCAGTCATCACTGCTCAAACAACATGATGTGAAAGCAGTCATCACTGCTCAAACAACATGATGTGAAAGCAGTCATCACTGCTCAAACAACATGATGTGAAAGCAGTCATCACTGCTCAAACAACATGATATGAAAGCAGTCAACACTTCTCAAATAACATGATGTGAAAGCAGTCATCACTTCTCCAACAACATGATGTGAAAGCAGTCATCATTTCTCCAACAACATGATGTGAATGCAGTCATCATTTCTCCAACAACATGATGTGAAAGCAGTCATCGCTTCTCCAACAACAGGATGTGAAAGCAGTCATCGCTTCTCCAACAACATGATGTGAAAGCAGTCATCGCTGCTCAAACAACATGATGTGAAAGCAGTCATCACTGCTCAAACAACATGATGTGAAAGCAGTCATGACTGCTCAAACAACATGATGTGAAAGCAGTCATCACTGCTCAAACAACATGATATGAAAGCAATCATCACTGCTCAAATAACATGATGTGAAAGCAGTCATCACTGCTCAAACAACATGATATGAAAGCAGTCATCACTGCTCAAACAACATGATATGAAAGTAGTCATCACTGCTCAAATAACATGATGTGAAAGCAGTCATCACTGCTCAAACAACATGATGTGAAAGCAGTCATCACTTCTCCAACAACATGATGTGAAAGCAGTCATCACTTCTCCAACAACATGATGTGAAAGCAGTCATCACTGCTCAAACAACATGATATGAAAGCAGTCATCACTGCTCAAATAACATGATGTGAAAGCAGTCATCACTTCTCCAACAACATGATGTGAAAGCAGTCATCACTTCTCCAACAACATGATGTGAAAGCAGTCATCATTTCTCCAACAACATGATGTGAAAGCAGTCATCACTGCTCAAACAACATGATGTGAAAGCAGTCATCATTTCTCCAACAACATGATGTGAAAGCAGTCATCATTTCTCCAACAACATGATGTGAAAGCAGTCATCACTTCTCCAACAACATGATGTGATAGCAGTCATCGCTTCTCCAACAACATGTGAAAGCAGTCATCGCTTCTCCAACAAGATAATGTGAAAGCAATCATCACTGCTCAAACAACATGATGTGAAAGCAGTCATCACTGCTCAAACAACATGATATGAAAGCAGTCATCACTGCTCAAACAACATGATGTGAAAGCAGTCATCACTGCTCAAACAACATGATATGAAAGCAGTCATCACTGCTCAAATAACATGATGTGAAAGCAGTCATCACTGCTCAAACAACATGATATGAAAGCAGTCATCACTGCTCAAACAACATGATATGAAAGTAGTCATCACTGCTCAAATAACATGATGTGAAAGCACTCATCACTGCTCAAACAACATGATGTGAAAGCAGTCATCACTTCTCCAACAACATGATGTGAAAGCAGTCATCACTTCTCCAACAACATGATGTGAAAGCAGTCATCACTGCTCAAACAACATGATATGAAAGCAGTCATCACTGCTCAAATAACATGATGTGAAAGCAGTCATCACTGCTCAAACAACATGATATGAAAGCAGTCATCACTGCTCAAATAACATGATGTGAAAGCAGTCATCACTTCTCCAACAACATGATGTGAAAGCAGTCATCACTTCTCCAACAACATGATGTGAAAGCAGTCATCATTTCTCCAACAACATGATGTGAAAGCAGTCATCATTTCTCCAACAACATGATGTGAAAGCAGTCATCGCTTCTCCAACAACATGATGTGAAAGCAGTCATCGCTTCTCCAACAACATGATGTGAAAGCAGTCATCGCTTCTCCAACAAGATAATGTGAAAGCAGTCATCAATGCTCAAACAACATGATGTGAAAGCAGTCATCACTGCTCAAACAACATGATGTGAAAGCAGTCATCATTTCTCCAACAACATGATGTGAAAGCAGTCATCATTTCTCCAACAACATGATGTGAAAGCAGTCATCACTTCTCCAACAACATGATGTGATAGCAGTCATCGCTTCTCCAACAACATGTGAAAGCAGTCATCGCTTCTCCAACAAGTTAATGTGAAAGCAGTCATCACTGCTCAAACAACATGATGTGAAAGCAGTCATCACTGCTCAAACAACATGATATGAAAGCAGTCATCACTGCTCAAATAAGATGATGTGAAAGCAGTCATCACTTCTCCAACAACATGATGTGAAAGCAGTCATCATTTCTCCAACAACATGATGTGAAAGCAGTCATCATTTCTCCAACAACATGATGTGAAAGCAGTCATCGCTTCTCCAACAACAGGATGTGAAAGCAGTCATCGCTTCTCCAACAACATGATGTGAAAGCAGTCATCACTGCTCAAACAACATGATGTGAAAGCAGTCATCACTGCTCAAACAACATGATGTGAAAGCAGTCATCACTGCTCAAACAACATGATGTGAAAGCAGTCATCACTGCTCAAACAACATGATATGAAAGCAGTCATCACTGCTCAAATAACATGATGTGAAAGCAGTCATCACTGCTCAAACAACATGATATGAAAGCAGTCATCACTGCTCAAACAACATGATATGAAAGTAGTCATCACTGCTCAAATAACATGATGTGAAAGCACTCATCACTGCTCAAACAACATGATGTGAAAGCAGTCATCACTTCTCCAACAACATGATGTGAAAGCAGTCATCACTTCTCCAACAACATGATGTGAAAGCAATCATCACTGCTCAAACAACATGATATGAAAGCAGTCATCACTGCTCAAATAACATGATGTGAAAGCAGTCATCACTGCTCAAACAACATGATGTGAAAGCAGTCATCATTTCTCCAACAACATGATGTGAAAGCAGTCATCATTTCTCCAACAACATGATGTGAAAGCAGTCATCACTTCTCCAACAACATGATGTGAAAGCAGTCATCGCTTCTCCAACAACATGATGTGAAAGCAGTCATCGCTTCTCCAACAACATGATGTGAAAGCAGTCATCGCTTCTCCAACAAGATAATGTGAAAGCAGTCATCACTGCTCAAACAACATGATGTGAAAGCAGTCATCACTGCTCAAACAACATGATGTGAAAGCAGTCATCACTGCTCAAACAACATGATGTGAAAGCAGTCATCACTGCTCAAACAACATGATATGAAAGCAGTCATCACTGCTCAAATAACATGATGTGAAAGCAGTCATCACTTCTCCAACAACATGATGTGAAAGCAGTCATCATTTCTCCAACAACATGATGTGAAAGCAGTCATCATTTCTCCAACAACATGATGTGAAAGCAGTCATCACTGCTCAAACAACATGATGTGAAAGTAGTCATCATTTCTCCAACAACATGATGTGAAAGCAGTCATCATTTCTCCAACAACATGATGTGAAAGCAGTCATCACTTCTCCAACAACAAGATGTGAAAGCAGTCATCGCTTCTCCAACAACATGATGTGAAAGCAGTCATCGCTTCTCCAACAACATGATGTGAAAGCAGTCATCACTGCTCAAAAAACATGATGTGAAAGCAGTCATCATTTCTCCAACAACATGATGTGAAAGCAGTCATCATTTCTCCAACAACATGATGTGAAAGCAGTCATCACTTCTCCAACAACAAGATGTGAAAGCAGTCATCGATTCTCCAACAACATGATGTGAAAGCAGTCATCGCTTCTCCAACAACATGATGTGAAAGCAGTCATCACTGCTCAAACAACATGATGTGAAAGCAGTCATCACTGCTCAAAAAACATGATGTGAAAGCAGTCATCATTTCTCCAACAACATGATGTGAAAGCAGTCATCGCTTCTCCAACAACAGGATGTGAAACCAGTCATCGCTTCTCCAACAACATGATGTGAAAGCAGTCATCACTGCTCAAACAACATGATGTGAAAGCAGTCATCACTGCTCAAACAACATGATGTGAAAGCAGTCATCACTGCTCAAACAACATGATGTGAAAGCAGTCATCACTGCTCAAACAACATGATATGAAAGCAGTCATCACTGCTCAAATAACATGATGTGAAAGCAGTCATCACCGCTCAAACAACATGATATGAAAGCAGTCATCACTGCTCAAACAACATGATATGAAAGTAGTCATCACTGCTCAAATAACATGATGTGAAAGCAGTCATCACTGCTCAAACAACATGATGTAAAAGCAGTCATCACTTCTCCAACAACATGATGTGAAAGCAGTCATCACTTCTCCAACAACATGATGTGAAAGCAGTCATCACTTCTCCAACAACATGATGTGAAAGCAGTCATCACTGCTCAAACAACATGATTTGAAAGCAGTCATCACTGCTCAAACAACATGATGTGAAAGCAGTCATCACTTCTCCAACAACATGATGTGAAAGCAGTCATCACTTCTCCAACAACATGATGTGAAAGCAGTCATCACTGCTCAAACAACATGATATGAAAGCAGTCATCACTGCTCAAATAACATGATGTGAAAGCAGTCATCACTTCTCCAACAACATGATGTGAAAGCAGTCATCACTTCTCCAACAACATGATGTGAAAGCAGTCATCATTTCTCCAACAACATGATGTGAAAGCAGTCATCACTGTTCAAACAACATGATGTGAAAGCAGTCATCATTTCTCCAACAACATGATGTGAAAGCAGTCATCATTTCTCCAACAACATGATGTGAAAGCAGTCATCACTTCTCCAACAACATGATGTGAAAGCAGTCATCGCTTCTCCAACAACATGATGTGAAAGCAGTCATCGCTTCTCCAACAAGATAATGTGAAAGCAGTCATCACTGCTCAAACAACATGATGTGAAAGCAGTCATCACTGCTCAAACAACATGATGTGAAAGCAGTCATCACTGCTCAAACAACAAGATGTGAAAGCAGTCATCACTGCTCAAACAACATGATATGAAAGCAGTCAACACTTCTCAAATAACATGATGTGAAAGCAGTCATCACTTCTCCAACAACATGATGTGAAAGCAGTCATCATTTCTCCAACAACATGATGTGAATGCAGTCATAATTTCTCCAACAACATGATGTGAAAGCAGTCATCGCTTCTCCAACAACAGGATGTGAAAGCAGTCATCGCTTCTCCAACAACATGATGTGAAAGCAGTCATCGCTGCTCAAACAACATGATGTGAAAGCAGTCATCACTGCTCAAACAACATGATGTGAAAGCAGTCATGACTGCTCAAACAACATGATGTGAAAGCAGTCATCACTGCTCAAACAACATGATATGAAAGCAGTCATCACTGCTCAAATAACATGATGTGAAAGCAGTCATCACTGCTCAAACAACATGATATGAAAGCAGTCATCACTGCTCAAACAACATGATATGAAAGTAGTCATCACTGCTCAAATAACATGATGTGAAAGCAGTCATCACTGCTCAAACAACATGATGTGAAAGCAGTCATCACTTCTCCAACAACATGATGTGAAAGCAGTCATCACTTCTCCAACAACATGATGTGAAAGCAGTCATCACTGCTCAAACAACATGATATGAAAGCAGTCATCACTGCTCAAATAACATGATGTGAAAGCAGTCATCACTTCTCCAACAACATGATGTGAAAGCAGTCATCACTTCTCCAACAACATGATGTGAAAGCAGTCATCATTTCTCCAACAACATGATGTGAAAGCAGTCATCACTGCTCAAACAACATGATGTGAAAGCAGTCATCATTTCTCCAACAACATGATGTGAAAGCAGTCATCATTTCTCCAACAACATGATGTGAAAGCAGTCATCACTTCTCCAACAACATGATGTGAAAGCAGTCATCGCTTCTCCAACAACATGTGAAAGCAGTCATCGCTTCTCCAACAAGATAATGTGAAAGCAGTCATCACTGCTCAAACAACATGATGTGAAAGCAGTCATCACTGCTCAAACAACATGATATGAAAGCAGTCATCACTGCTCAAATAACATGATGTGAAAGCAGTCATCACTTCTCCAACAACATGATGTGAAAGCAGTCATCATTTCTCCAACAACATGATGTGAAAGCAGTCATCATTTCTCCAACAACATGATGTGAAAGCAGTCATCGCTTCTCCAACAACAGGATGTGAAAGCAGTCATCGCTTCTCCAACAACATGATGTGAAAGCAGTCATCACTGCTCAAACAACATGATGTGAAAGCAGTCATCACTGCTCAAACAACATGATGTGAAAGCAGTCATCACTGCTCAAACAACATGATGTGAAAGCAGTCATCACTGCTCAAACAACATGATATGAAAGCAGTCATCACTGCTCAAATAACATGATGTGAAAGCAGTCATCACTGCTCAAACAACATGATATGAAAGCAGTCATCACTGCTCAAACAACATGATGTGAAAGCAGTCATCATTTCTCCAACAACATGATGTGAAAGCAGTCATCATTTCTCCAACAACATGATGTGAAAGCAGTCATCACTTCTCCAACAACATGATGTGAAAGCAGTCATCGCTTCTCCAACAACATGATGTGAAAGCAGTCATCGCTTCTCCAACAAGATAATGTGAAAGCAGTCATCACTGCTCAAACAACATGATGTGAAAGCAGTCATCACTGCTCAAACAACATGATGTGAAAGCAGTCATCACTGCTCAAACAACATGATGTGAAAGCAGTCATCACTGCTCAAACAACATGATATGAAAGCAGTCAACACTTCTCAAATAACATGATGTGAAAGCAGTCATCACTTCTCCAACAACATGATGTGAAAGCAGTCATCATTTCTCCAACAACATGATGTGAATGCAGTCATCATTTCTCCAACAACATGATGTGAAAGCAGTCATCGCTTCTCCAACAACAGGATGTGAAAGCAGTCATCGCTTCTCCAACAACATGATGTGAAAGCAGTCATCGCTGCTCAAACAACATGATGTGAAAGCAGTCATCACTGCTCAAACAACATGATGTGAAAGCAGTCATGACTGCTCAAACAACATGATGTGAAAGCAGTCATCACTGCTCAAACAACATGATATGAAAGCAGTCATCACTGCTCAAATAACATGATGTGAAAGCAGTCATCACTGCTCAAACAACATGATATGAAAGCAGTCATCACTGCTCAAACAACATGATATGAAAGTAGTCATCACTGCTCAAATAACATGATGTGAAAGCAGTCATCACTGCTCAAACAACATGATGTGAAAGCAGTCATCACTTCTCCAACAACATGATGTGAAAGCAGTCATCACTTCTCCAACAACATGATGTGAAAGCAGTCATCACTGCTCAAACAACATGATATGAAAGCAGTCATCACTGCTCAAATAACATGATGTGAAAGCAGTCATCACTTCTCCAACAACATGATGTGAAAGCAGTCATCACTTCTCCAACAACATGATGTGAAAGCAGTCATCATTTCTCCAACAACATGATGTGAAAGCAGTCATCACTGCTCAAACAACATGATGTGAAAGCAGTCATCATTTCTCCAACAACATGATGTGAAAGCAGTCATCATTTCTCCAACAACATGATGTGAAAGCAGTCATCACTTCTCCAACAACATGATGTGATAGCAGTCATCGCTTCTCCAACAACATGTGAAAGCAGTCATCGCTTCTCCAACAAGATAATGTGAAAGCAGTCATCACTGCTCAAACAACATGATGTGAAAGCAGTCATCACTGCTCAAACAACATGATATGAAAGCAGTCATCACTGCTCAAATAACATGATGTGAAAGCAGTCATCACTTCTCCAACAACATGATGTGAAAGCAGTCATCATTTCTCCAACAACATGATGTGAAAGCAGTCATCATTTCTCCAACAACATGATGTGAAAGCAGTCATCGCTTCTCCAACAACAGGATGTGAAAGCAGTCATCGCTTCTCCAACAACATGATGTGAAAGCAGTCATCACTGCTCAAACAACATGATGTGAAAGCAGTCATCACTGCTCAAACAACATGATGTGAAAGCAGTCATCACTGCTCAAACAACATGATGTGAAAGCAGTCATCACTGCTCAAACAACATGATATGAAAGCAGTCATCACTGCTCAAATAACATGATGTGAAAGCAGTCATCACTGCTCAAACAACATTATATGAAAGCAGTCATCACTGCTCAAACAACATGATATGAAAGTAGTCATCACTGCTCAAATAACATGATGTGAAAGCACTCATCACTGCTCAAACAACATGATGTGAAAGCAGTCATCACTTCTCCAACAACATGATGTGAAAGCAGTCATCACTTCTCCAACAACATGATGTGAAAGCAGTCATCACTGCTCAAACAACATGATATGAAAGCAGTCATCACTGCTCAAATAACATGATGTGAAAGCAGTCATCACTTCTCCAACAAGATGATGTGAAAGCAGTCATCACTTCTCCAACAACATGATGTGAAAGCAGTCATCATTTCTCCAACAACATGATGTGAAAGCAGTCATCACTGCTCAAACAACATGATGTGAAAGCAGTCATCATTTCTCCAACAACATGATGTGAAAGCAGTCATCATTTCTCCAACAACATGATTTGAAAGCAGTCATCACTTCTCCAACAACATGATGTGAAAGCAGTCATCGCTTCTCCAACAACATGATGTGAAAGCAGTCATCGCTTCTCCAACAACATGATGTGAAAGCAGTCATCGCTTCTCCAACAAGATAATGTGAAAGCAGTCATCACTGCTCAAACAACATGATGTGAAAGCAGTCATCACTGCTCAAACAACATGATGTGAAAGCAGTCATCACTGCTCAAACAACATGATGTGAAAGCAGTCATCACTGCTCAAACAACATGATATGAAAGCAGTCATCACTGCTCAAATAACATGATGTGAAAGCAGTCATCACTTCTCCAACAACATGATGTGAAAGCAGTCATCATTTCTCCAACAACATGATGTGAAAGCAGTCATCATTTCTCCAACAACATGATGTGAAAGCAGTCATCACTGCTCAAACAACATGATGTGAAAGTAGTCATCATTTCTCCAACAACATGATGTGAAAGCAGTCATAATTTCTCCAACAACATGATGTGAAAGCAGTCATCACTTCTCCAACAACAAGATGTGAAAGCAGTCATCGCTTCTCCAACAACATGATGTGAAAGCAGTCATCGCTTCTCCAACAACATGATGTGAAAGCAGTCATCACTGCTCAAACAACATGATGTGAAAGCAGTCATCACTGCTCAAAAAACATGATGTGAAAGCAGTCATCATGTCTCCAACAACATGATGTGAAAGCAGTCATCGCTTCTCCAACAACAGGATGTGAAACCAGTCATCGCTTCTCCAACAACATGATGTAAAAGCAGTCATCACTGCTCAAACAACATGATGTGAAAGCAGTCATCACTGCTCAAACAACATGATATGAAAGCAGTCATCACTGCTCAAACAACATGATATGAAAGTAGTCATCACTGCTCAAATAACATGATGTGAAAGCAGTCATCACTGCTCAAACAACATGATGTGAAAGCAGTCATCACTTCTCCAACAACATGATGTGAAAGCAGTCATCACTTCTCCAACAACATGATGTGAAAGCAGTCATCACTGCTCAAACAACATGATATGAAAGCAGTCATCACTGCTCAAATAACATGATGTGAAAGCAGTCATCACTTCTCCAACAACATGATGTGAAAGCAGTGATCACTTCTCCAACAACATGATGTGAAAGCAGTCATCATTTCTCCAACAACATGATGTGAAAGCAGTCATCACTGCTCAAACAACATGATGTGAAAGCAGTCATCATTTCTCCAACAACATGATGTGAAACAGTCATCATTTCTCCAACAACATGATGTGAAAGCAGTCATCACTTCTCCAACAACATGATGTGAAAGCAGTCATCGCTTCTCCAACAACATGATGTGAAAGCAGTCATCGCTTCTCCAACAAGATAATGTGAAAGCAGTCATCACTGCTCAAACAACATGATGTGAAAGCAGTCATCACTGCTCAAACAACATGATGTGAAAGCAGTCATCACTGCTCAAACAACATGATGTGAAAGCAGTCATCACTGCTCAAACAACATGATATGAAAGCAGTCATCACTGCTCAAATAACATGATGTGAAAGCAGTCATCACTTCTCCAACAACATGATGTGAAAGCAGTCATCACTGCTCAAACAACATGATGTGAAAGCAGTCATCACTGCTCAAAAAACATGATGTGAAAGCAGTCATCATGTCTCCAACAACATGATGTGAAAGCAGTCATCGCTTCTCCAACAACAGGATGTGAAACCAGTCATCGCTTCTCCAACAACATGATGTAAAAGCAGTCATCACTGCTCAAACAACATGATGTGAAAGCAGTCATCACTGCTCAAACAACATGATATGAAAGCAGTCATCACTGCTCAAACAACATGATATGAAAGTAGTCATCACTGCTCAAATAACATGATGTGAAAGCAGTCATCACTGCTCAAACAACATGATGTGAAAGCAGTCATCACTTCTCCAACAACATGATGTGAAAGCAGTCATCACTTCTCCAACAACATGATGTGAAAGCAGTCATCACTGCTCAAACAACATGATATGAAAGCAGTCATCACTGCTCAAATAACATGATGTGAAAGCAGTCATCACTTCTCCAACAACATGATGTGAAAGCAGTGATCACTTCTCCAACAACATGATGTGAAAGCAGTCATCATTTCTCCAACAACATGATGTGAAAGCAGTCATCACTGCTCAAACAACATGATGTGAAAGCAGTCATCATTTCTCCAACAACATGATGTGAAACAGTCATCATTTCTCCAACAACATGATGTGAAAGCAGTCATCACTTCTCCAACAACATGATGTGAAAGCAGTCATCGCTTCTCCAACAACATGATGTGAAAGCAGTCATCGCTTCTCCAACAAGATAATGTGAAAGCAGTCATCACTGCTCAAACAACATGATGTGAAAGCAGTCATCACTGCTCAAACAACATGATGTGAAAGCAGTCATCACTGCTCAAACAACATGATGTGAAAGCAGTCATCACTGCTCAAACAACATGATATGAAAGCAGTCATCACTGCTCAAATAACATGATGTGAAAGCAGTCATCACTTCTCCAACAACATGATGTGAAAGCAGTCATCATTTCTCCAACAACATGATGTGAAAGCAGTCATCATTTCTCCAACAACATGATGTGAAAGCAGTCATCACTGCTCAAACAACATGATGTGAAAGTAGTCATCATTTCTCCAACAACATGATGTGAAAGCAGTCATCATTTCTCCAACAACATGATGTGAAAGCAGTCACCACTTCTCCAACAACAAGATGTGAAAGCAGTCATCGCTTCTCCAACAACATGATGTGAAAGCAGTCATCGCTTCTCCAACAACATGATGTGAAAGCAGTCATCACTGCTCAAACAACATGATGTGAAAGCAGTCATCACTGCTCAAAAAACATGATGTGAAAGCAGTCATCATTTCTCCAACAACATGATGTGAAAGCAGTCATCGCTTCTCCAACAACAGGATGTGAAACCAGTCATCGCTTCTCCAACAACATGATGTGAAAGCAGTCATCACTGCTCAAACAACATGATGTGAAAGCAGTCATCACTGCTCAAACAACATGATGTGAAAGCAGTCATCACTGCTCAAACAACATGATGTGAAAGCAGTCATCACTGCTCAAACAACATGATGTGAAAGCAGTCATCACTGCTCAAACAACATGATGTGAAAGCAGTCATCACTGCTCAAACAACATGATATGAAAGCAGTCATCACTGCTCAAATAACATGATGTGAAAGCAGTCATCACTTCTCCAACAACATGATGTGAAAGCAGTCATCATTTCTCCAACAACATGATGTGAAAGCAGTCATCATTTCTCCAACAACATGATGTGAAAGCAGTCATCACTGCTCAAACAACATGATGTGAAAGTAGTCATCATTTCTCCAACAACATGATGTGAAAGCAGTCATAATTTCTCCAACAACATGATGTGAAAGCAGTCATCACTTCTCCAACAACAAGATGTGAAAGCAGTCATCGCTTCTCCAACAACATGATGTGAAAGCAGTCATCGCTTCTCCAACAACATGATGTGAAAGCAGTCATCACTGCTCAAACAACATGATGTGAAAGCAGTCATCACTGCTCAAAAAACATGATGTGAAAGCAGTCATCATGTCTCCAACAACATGATGTGAAAGCAGTCATCGCTTCTCCAACAACAGGATGTGAAACCAGTCATCGCTTCTCCAACAACATGATGTAAAAGCAGTCATCACTGCTCAAACAACATGATGTGAAAGCAGTCATCACTGCTCAAACAACATGATATGAAAGCAGTCATCACTGCTCAAACAACATGATATGAAAGTAGTCATCACTGCTCAAATAACATGATGTGAAAGCAGTCATCACTGCTCAAACAACATGATGTGAAAGCAGTCATCACTTCTCCAACAACATGATGTGAAAGCAGTCATCACTTCTCCAACAACATGATGTGAAAGCAGTCATCACTGCTCAAACAACAAGATATGAAAGCAGTCATCACTGCTCAAATAACATGATGTGAAAGCAGTCATCACTTCTCCAACAACATGATGTGAAAGCAGTGATCACTTCTCCAACAACATGATGTGAAAGCAGTCATCATTTCTCCAACAACATGATGTGAAAGCAGTCATCACTGCTCAAACAACATGATGTGAAAGCAGTCATCATTTCTCCAACAACATGATGTGAAACAGTCATCATTTCTCCAACAACATGATGTGAAAGCAGTCATCACTTCTCCAACAACATGATGTGAAAGCAGTCATCGCTTCTCCAACAACATGATGTGAAAGCAGTCATCGCTTCTCCAACAAGATAATGTGAAAGCAGTCATCACTGCTCAAACAACATGATGTGAAAGCAGTCATCACTGCTCAAGCAACATGATGTGAAAGCAGTCATCACTGCTCAAACAACATGATGTGAAAGCAGTCATCACTGCTCAAACAACATGATATGAAAGCAGTCATCACTGCTCAAATAACATGATGTGAAAGCAGTCATCACTTCTCCAACAACATGATGTGAAAGCAGTCATCACTGCTCAAACAACATGATGTGAAAGCAGTCATCACTGCTCAAAAAACATGATGTGAAAGCAGTCATCATGTCTCCAACAACATGATGTGAAAGCAGTCATCGCTTCTCCAACAACAGGATGTGAAACCAGTCATCGCTTCTCCAACAACATGATGTAAAAGCAGTCATCACTGCTCAAACAACATGATGTGAAAGCAGTCATCACTGCTCAAACAACATGATATGAAAGCAGTCATCACTGCTCAAACAACATGATATGAAAGTAGTCATCACTGCTCAAATAACATGATGTGAAAGCAGTCATCACTGCTCAAACAACATGATGTGAAAGCAGTCATCACTTCTCCAACAACATGATGTGAAAGCAGTCATCACTTCTCCAACAACATGATGTGAAAGCAGTCATCACTGCTCAAACAACATGATATGAAAGCAGTCATCACTGCTCAAATAACATGATGTGAAAGCAGTCATCACTTCTCCAACAACATGATGTGAAAGCAGTGATCACTTCTCCAACAACATGATGTGAAAGCAGTCATCATTTCTCCAACAACATGATGTGAAAGCAGTCATCACTGCTCAAACAACATGATGTGAAAGCAGTCATCATTTCTCCAACAACATGATGTGAAACAGTCATCATTTCTCCAACAACATGATGTGAAAGCAGTCATCACTTCTCCAACAACATGATGTGAAAGCAGTCATCGCTTCTCCAACAACATGATGTGAAAGCAGTCATCGCTTCTCCAACAAGATAATGTGAAAGCAGTCATCACTGCTCAAACAACATGATGTGAAAGCAGTCATCACTGCTCAAACAACATGATGTGAAAGCAGTCATCACTGCTCAAACAACATGATGTGAAAGCAGTCATCACTGCTCAAACAACATGATATGAAAGCAGTCATCACTGCTCAAATAACATGATGTGAAAGCAGTCATCACTTCTCCAACAACATGATGTGAAAGCAGTCATCGCTTCTCCAACAACATGATGTGAAAGCAGTCATCACTGCTCAAACAACATGATGTGAAAGCAGTCATCACTGCTCAAAAAACATGATGTGAAAGCAGTCATCATGTCTCCAACAACATGATGTGAAAGCAGTCATCGCTTCTCCAACAACAGGATGTGAAACCAGTCATCGCTTCTCCAACAACATGATGTAAAAGCAGTCATCACTGCTCAAACAACATGATGTGAAAGCAGTCATCACTGCTCAAACAACATGATATGAAAGCAGTCATCACTGCTCAAACAACATGATATGAAAGTAGTCATCACTGCTCAAATAACATGATGTGAAAGCAGTCATCACTGCTCAAACAACATGATGTGAAAGCAGTCATCACTTCTCCAACAACATGATGTGAAAGCAGTCATCACTTCTCCAACAACATGATGTGAAAGCAGTCATCACTGCTCAAACAACATGATATGAAAGCAGTCATCACTGCTCAAATAACATGATGTGAAAGCAGTCATCACTTCTCCAACAACATGATGTGAAAGCAGTGATCACTTCTCCAACAACATGATGTGAAAGCAGTCATCATTTCTCCAACAACATGATGTGAAAGCAGTCATCACTGCTCAAACAACATGATGTGAAAGCAGTCATCATTTCTCCAACAACATGATGTGAAACAGTCATCATTTCTCCAACAACATGATGTGAAAGCAGTCATCACTTCTCCAACAACATGATGTGAAAGCAGTCATCGCTTCTCCAACAACATGATGTGAAAGCAGTCATCGCTTCTCCAACAAGATAATGTGAAAGCAGTCATCACTGCTCAAACAACATGATGTGAAAGCAGTCATCACTGCTCAAACAACATGATGTGAAAGCAGTCATCACTGCTCAAACAACATGATGTGAAAGCAGTCATCACTGCTCAAACAACATGATATGAAAGCAGTCATCACTGCTCAAATAACATGATGTGAAAGCAGTCATCACTTCTCCAACAACATGATGTGAAAGCAGTCATCACTGCTCAAACAACATGATGTGAAAGCAGTCATCACTGCTCAAAAAACATGATGTGAAAGCAGTCATCATGTCTCCAACAACATGATGTGAAAGCAGTCATCGCTTCTCCAACAACAGGATGTGAAACCAGTCATCGCTTCTCCAACAACATGATGTAAAAGCAGTCATCACTGCTCAAACAACATGATGTGAAAGCAGTCATCACTGCTCAAACAACATGATATGAAAGCAGTCATCACTGCTCAAACAACATGATATGAAAGTAGTCATCACTGCTCAAATAACATGATGTGAAAGCAGTCATCACTGCTCAAACAACATGATGTGAAAGCAGTCATCACTTCTCCAACAACATGATGTGAAAGCAGTCATCACTTCTCCAACAACATGATGTGAAAGCAGTCATCACTGCTCAAACAACATGATATGAAAGCAGTCATCACTGCTCAAATAACATGATGTGAAAGCAGTCATCACTTCTCCAACAACATGATGTGAAAGCAGTGATCACTTCTCCAACAACATGATGTGAAAGCAGTCATCATTTCTCCAACAACATGATGTGAAAGCAGTCATCACTGCTCAAACAACATGATGTGAAAGCAGTCATCATTTCTCCAACAACATGATGTGAAACAGTCATCATTTCTCCAACAACATGATGTGAAAGCAGTCATCACTTCTCCAACAACATGATGTGAAAGCAGTCATCGCTTCTCCAACAACATGATGTGAAAGCAGTCATCGCTTCTCCAACAAGATAATGTGAAAGCAGTCATCACTGCTCAAACAACATGATGTGAAAGCAGTCATCACTGCTCAAACAACATGATGTGAAAGCAGTCATCACTGCTCAAACAACATGATGTGAAAGCAGTCATCACTGCTCAAACAACATGATATGAAAGCAGTCATCACTGCTCAAATAACATGATGTGAAAGCAGTCATCACTTCTCCAACAACATGATGTGAAAGCAGTCATCATTTCTCCAACAACATGATGTGAAAGCAGTCATCATTTCTCCAACAACATGATGTGAAAGCAGTCATCACTGCTCAAACAACATGATGTGAAAGTAGTCATCATTTCTCCAACAACATGATGTGAAAGCAGTCATCATTTCTCCAACAACATGATGTGAAAGCAGTCACCACTTCTCCAACAACAAGATGTGAAAGCAGTCATCGCTTCTCCAACAACATGATGTGAAAGCAGTCATCGCTTCTCCAACAACATGATGTGAAAGCAGTCATCACTGCTCAAACAACATGATGTGAAAGCAGTCATCACTGCTCAAAAAACATGATGTGAAAGCAGTCATCATTTCTCCAACAACATGATGTGAAAGCAGTCATCGCTTCTCCAACAACAGGATGTGAAACCAGTCATCGCTTCTCCAACAACATGATGTGAAAGCAGTCATCACTGCTCAAACAACATGATGTGAAAGCAGTCATCACTGCTCAAACAACATGATGTGAAAGCAGTCATCACTGCTCAAACAACATGATGTGAAAGCAGTCATCACTGCTCAAACAACATGATATGAAAGCAGTCATCACTGCTCAAATAACATGATGTGAAAGCAGTCATCACCGCTCAAACAACATGATATGAAAGCAGTCATCACTGCTCAAACAACATGATATGAAAGTAGTCATCACTGCTCAAATAACATGATGTGAAAGCAGTCATCACTGTTTAAACAACATGATGTGAAAGCAGTCATCACTTCTCCAACAACATGATGTGAAAGCAGTCATCACTTCTCCAACAACATGATGTGAAAGCAGTCATCACTTCTCCAACAACATGATGTGAAAGCAGTCATCACTGCTCAAACAACATGATGTGAAAGCAGTCATCACTGCTCAAACAACATGATGTGAAAGCAGTCATCACTTCTCCAACAACATGATGTGAAAGCAGTCATCACTTCTCCAACAACATGATGTGAAAGCAGTCATCACTGCTCAAACAACATGATATGAAAGCAGTCATCACTGCTCAAATAACATGATGTGAAAGCAGTCATCACTTCTCCAACAACATGATGTGAAAGCAGTCATCACTTCTCCAACAACATGATGTGAAAGCAGTCATCATTTCTCCAACAACATGATGTGAAAGCAGTCATCACTGTTCAAACAACATGATGTGAAAGCAGTCATCATTTCTCCAACAACATGATGTGAAAGCAGTCATCATTTCTCCAACATGATGTGAAAGCAGTCATCACTTCTCCAACAACATGATGTGAAAGCAGTCATCGCTTCTCCAACAACATGATGTGAAAGCAGTCATCGCTTCTCCAACAAGATAATGTGAAAGCAGTCATCACTGCTCAAACAACATGATGTGAAAGCAGTCATCACTGCTCAAACAACATGATGTGAAAGCAGTCATCACTGCTCAAACAACATGATGTGAAAGCAGTCATCACTGCTCAAACAACATGATATGAAAGCAGTCAACACTTCTCAAATAACATGATGTGAAAGCAGTCATCACTTCTCCAACAACATGATGTGAAAGCAGTCATCATTTCTCCAACAACATGATGTGAATGCAGTCATCATTTCTCCAACAACATGATGTGAAAGCAGTCATCGCTTCTCCAACAACAGGATGTGAAAGCAGTCATCGCTTCTCCAACAACATGATGTGAAAGCAGTCATCGCTGCTCAAACAACATGATGTGAAAGCAGTCATCACTGCTCAAACAACATGATGTGAAAGCAGTCATCACTGCTCAAACAACATGATGTGAAAGCAGTCATCACTGCTCAAACAACATGATATGAAAGCAGTCATCACTGCTCAAATAACATGATGTGAAAGCAGTCATCACTGCTCAAACAACATGATATGAAAGCAGTCATCACTGCTCAAACAACATGATATGAAAGTAGTCATCACTGCTCAAATAACATGATGTGAAAGCAGTCATCACTGCTCAAACAACATGATGTGAAAGCAGTCATCACTTCTCCAACAACATGATGTGAAAGCAGTCATCACTTCTCCAACAACATGATGTGAAAGTAGTCATCACTGCTCAAATAACATGATGTGAAAGCAGTCATCACTGCTCAAACAACATGATGTGAAAGCAGTCATCGCTTCTCCAACAACATGATGTGAAAGCAGTCATCACTGCTCAAACAACATGATGTGAAAGCAGTCATCACTGCTCAAACAACATGATGTGAAAGCAGTCATCACTGCTCAAACAACATGATGTGAAAGCAGTCATCACTGCTCAAACAACATGATATGAAAGCAGTCATCACTGCTCAAATAACATGATGTGAAAGCAGTCATCACCGCTCAAACAACATGATATGAAAGCAGTCATCACTGCTCAAACAACATGATATGAAAGTAGTCATCACTGCTCAAATAACATGATGTGAAAGCAGTCATCACTTCTCCAACAACATGATGTGAAAGCAGTCATCATTTCTCCAACAACATGATGTGAATGCAGTCATCATTTCTCCAACAACATGATGTGAAAGCAGTCATCGCTTCTCCAACAACAGGATGTGAAAGCAGTCATCGCTTCTCCAACAACATGATGTGAAAGCAGTCATCGCTGCTCAAACAACATGATGTGAAAGCAGTCATCACTGCTCAAACAACATGATGTGAAAGCAGTCATCACTGCTCAAACAACATGATGTGAAAGCAGTCATCACTGCTCAAACAACATGATATGAAAGCAGTCATCACTGCTCAAATAACATGATGTGAAAGCAGTCATCACTGCTCAAACAACATGATATGAAAGCAGTCATCACTGCTCAAACAACATGATATGAAAGTAGTCATCACTGCTCAAATAACATGATGTGAAAGCAGTCATCACTGCTCAAACAACATGATGTGAAAGCAGTCATCACTTCTCCAACAACATGATGTGAAAGCAGTCATCACTTCTCCAACAACATGATGTGAAAGTAGTCATCACTGCTCAAATAACATGATGTGAAAGCAGTCATCACTGCTCAAACAACATGATGTGAAAGCAGTCATCGCTTCTCCAACAACATGATGTGAAAGCAGTCATCACTGCTCAAACAACATGATGTGAAAGCAGTCATCACTGCTCAAACAACATGATGTGAAAGCAGTCATCACTGCTCAAACAACATGATGTGAAAGCAGTCATCACTGCTCAAACAACATGATATGAAAGCAGTCATCACTGCTCAAATAACATGATGTGAAAGCAGTCATCACCGCTCAAACAACATGATATGAAAGCAGTCATCACTGCTCAAACAACATGATATGAAAGTAGTCATCACTGCTCAAATAACATGATGTGAAAGCAGTCATCACTGCTCAAACAACATGATGTGAAAGCAGTCAACACTTCTCCAACAACATGATGTGAAAGCAGTCATCATTTCTCCAACAACATGATGTGAATGCAGTCATCATTTCTCCAACAACATGATGTGAAAGCAGTCATCGCTTCTCCAACAACAGGATGTGAAAGCAGTCATCGCTTCTCCAACAACATGATGTGAAAGCAGTCATCGCTGCTCAAACAACATGATGTGAAAGCAGTCATCACTGCTCAAACAACATGATGTGAAAGCAGTCATGACTGCTCAAACAACATGATGTGAAAGCAGTCATCACTGCTCAAACAACATGATATGAAAGCAGTCATCACTGCTCAAATAACATGATGTGAAAGCAGTCATCACTGCTCAAACAACATGATATGAAAGCAGTCATCACTGCTCAAACAACATGATATGAAAGTAGTCATCACTGCTCAAATTACATGATGTGAAAGCAGTCATCACTGCTCAAACAACATGATGTGAAAGCAGTCATCACTTCTCCAACAACATGATGTGAAAGCAGTCATCACTTCTCCAACAACATGATGTGAAAGCAGTCATCACTGCTCAAACAACATGATATGAAAGCAGTCATCACTGCTCAAATAACATGATGTGAAAGCAGTCATCACTTCTCCAACAACATGATGTGAAAGCAGTCATCACTTCTCCAACAACATGATGTGAAAGCAGTCATCATTTCTCCAACAACATGATGTGAAAGCAGTCATCACTGCTCAAACAACATGATGTGAAAGCAGTCATCATTTCTCCAACAACATGATGTGAAAGCAGTCATCATTTCTCCAACAACATGATGTGAAAGCAGTCATCACTTCTCCAACAACATGATGTGATAGCAGTCATCGCTTCTCCAACAACATGTGAAAGCAGTCATCGCTTCTCCAACAAGATAATGTGAAAGCAGTCATCACTGCTCAAACAACATGATGTGAAAGCAGTCATCACTGCTCAAACAACATGATATGAAAGCAGTCATCACTGCTCAAATAACATGATGTGAAAGCAGTCATCACTTCTCCAACAACATGATGTGAAAGCAGTCATCATTTCTCCAACAACATGATGTGAAAGCAGTCATCATTTCTCCAACAACATGATGTGAAAGCAGTCATCGCTTCTCCAACAACAGGATGTGAAAGCAGTCATCGCTTCTCCAACAACATGATGTGAAAGCAGTCATCACTGCTCAAACAACATGATGTGAAAGCAGTCATCACTGCTCAAACAACATGATGTGAAAGCAGTCATCACTGCTCAAACAACATGATGTGAAAGCAGTCATCACTGCTCAAACAACATGATATGAAAGCAGTCATCACTGCTCAAATAACATGATGTGAAAGCAGTCATCACTGCTCAAACAACATTATATGAAAGCAGTCATCACTGCTCAAACAACATGATATGAAAGTAGTCATCACTGCTCAAATAACATGATGTGAAAGCACTCATCACTGCTCAAACAACATGATGTGAAAGCAGTCATCACTTCTCCAACAACATGATGTGAAAGCAGTCATCACTTCTCCAACAACATGATGTGAAAGCAGTCATCACTGCTCAAACAACATGATATGAAAGCAGTCATCACTGCTCAAATAACATGATGTGAAAGCAGTCATCACTTCTCCAACAACATGATGTGAAAGCAGTCATCACTTCTCCAACAACATGATGTGAAAGCAGTCATCATTTCTCCAACAACATGATGTGAAAGCAGTCATCACTGCTCAAACAACATGATGTGAAAGCAGTCATCATTTCTCCAACAACATGATGTGAAAGCAGTCATCATTTCTCCAACAACATGATGTGAAAGCAGTCATCACTTCTCCAACAACATGATGTGAAAGCAGTCATCGCTTCTCCAACAACATGATGTGAAAGCAGTCATCGCTTCTCCAACAACATGATGTGAAAGCAGTCATCGCTTCTCCAACAAGATAATGTGAAAGCAGTCATCACTGCTCAAACAACATGATGTGAAAGCAGTCATCACTGCTCAAACAACATGATGTGAAAGCAGTCATCGCTTCTCCAACAACATGATGTGAAAGCAGTCATCGCTTCTCCAACAAGATAATGTGAAAGCAGTCATCACTGCTCAAACAACATGATGTGAAAGCAGTCATCACTGCTCAAACAACATGATGTGAAAGCAGTCATCACTTCTCCAACAACATGATGTGAAAGCAGTCATCACTTCTCCAACAACATGATGTGAAAGCAGTCATCACTGCTCAAACAACATGATATGAAAGCAGTCATCACTGCTCAAATAACATGATGTGAAAGCAGTCATCACTTCTCCAACAACATGATGTGAAAGCAGTGATCACTTCTCCAACAACATGATGTGAAAGCAGTCATCATTTCTCCAACAACATGATGTGAAAGCAGTCATCACTGCTCAAACAACATGATGTGAAAGCAGTCATCATTTCTCCAACAACATGATGTGAAACAGTCATCATTTCTCCAACAACATGATGTGAAAGCAGTCATCACTTCTCCAACAACATGATGTGAAAGCAGTCATCGCTTCTCCAACAACATGATGTGAAAGCAGTCATCGCTTCTCCAACAAGATAATGTGAAAGCAGTCATCACTGCTCAAACAACATGATGTGAAAGCAGTCATCACTGCTCAAACAACATGATGTGAAAGCAGTCATCACTGCTCAAACAACATGATGTGAAAGCAGTCATCACTGCTCAAACAACATGATATGAAAGCAGTCATCACTGCTCAAATAACATGATGTGAAAGCAGTCATCACTTCTCCAACAACATGATGTGAAAGCAGTCATCGCTTCTCCAACAACATGATGTGAAAGCAGTCATCACTGCTCAAACAACATGATGTGAAAGCAGTCATCACTGCTCAAAAAACATGATGTGAAAGCAGTCATCATGTCTCCAACAACATGATGTGAAAGCAGTCATCGCTTCTCCAACAACAGGATGTGAAACCAGTCATCGCTTCTCCAACAACATGATGTAAAAGCAGTCATCACTGCTCAAACAACATGATGTGAAAGCAGTCATCACTGCTCAAACAACATGATATGAAAGCAGTCATCACTGCTCAAACAACATGATATGAAAGTAGTCATCACTGCTCAAATAACATGACGTGAAAGCAGTCATCACTGCTCAAACAACATGATGTGAAAGCAGTCATCACTTCTCCAACAACATGATGTGAAAGCAGTCATCACTTCTCCAACAACATGATGTGAAAGCAGTCATCACTGCTCAAACAACATGATATGAAAGCAGTCATCACTGCTCAAATAACATGATGTGAAAGCAGTCATCACTTCTCCAACAACATGATGTGAAAGCAGTGATCACTTCTCCAACAACATGATGTGAAAGCAGTCATCATTTCTCCAACAACATGATGTGAAAGCAGTCATCACTGCTCAAACAACATGATGTGAAAGCAGTCATCATTTCTCCAACAACATGATGTGAAACAGTCATCATTTCTCCAACAACATGATGTGAAAGCAGTCATCACTTCTCCAACAACATGATGTGAAAGCAGTCATCGCTTCTCCAACAACATGATGTGAAAGCAGTCATCGCTTCTCCAACAAGATAATGTGAAAGCAGTCATCACTGCTCAAACAACATGATGTGAAAGCAGTCATCACTGCTCAAACAACATGATGTGAAAGCAGTCATCACTGCTCAAACAACATGATGTGAAAGCAGTCATCACTGCTCAAACAACATGATATGAAAGCAGTCATCACTGCTCAAATAACATGATGTGAAAGCAGTCATCACTTCTCCAACAACATGATGTGAAAGCAGTCATCACTGCTCAAACAACATGATGTGAAAGCAGTCATCACTGCTCAAAAAACATGATGTGAAAGCAGTCATCATGTCTCCAACAACATGATGTGAAAGCAGTCATCGCTTCTCCAACAACAGGATGTGAAACCAGTCATCGCTTCTCCAACAACATGATGTAAAAGCAGTCATCACTGCTCAAACAACATGATGTGAAAGCAGTCATCACTGCTCAAACAACATGATATGAAAGCAGTCATCACTGCTCAAACAACATGATATGAAAGTAGTCATCACTGCTCAAATAACATGATGTGAAAGCAGTCATCACTGCTCAAACAACATGATGTGAAAGCAGTCATCACTTCTCCAACAACATGATGTGAAAGCAGTCATCACTTCTCCAACAACATGATGTGAAAGCAGTCATCACTGCTCAAACAACATGATATGAAAGCAGTCATCACTGCTCAAATAACATGATGTGAAAGCAGTCATCACTTCTCCAACAACATGATGTGAAAGCAGTGATCACTTCTCCAACAACATGATGTGAAAGCAGTCATCATTTCTCCAACAACATGATGTGAAAGCAGTCATCACTGCTCAAACAACATGATGTGAAAGCAGTCATCATTTCTCCAACAACATGATGTGAAACAGTCATCATTTCTCCAACAACATGATGTGAAAGCAGTCATCACTTCTCCAACAACATGATGTGAAAGCAGTCATCGCTTCTCCAACAACATGATGTGAAAGCAGTCATCGCTTCTCCAACAAGATAATGTGAAAGCAGTCATCACTGCTCAAACAACATGATGTGAAAGCAGTCATCACTGCTCAAACAACATGATGTGAAAGCAGTCATCACTGCTCAAACAACATGATGTGAAAGCAGTCATCACTGCTCAAACAACATGATATGAAAGCAGTCATCACTGCTCAAATAACATGATGTGAAAGCAGTCATCACTTCTCCAACAACATGATGTGAAAGCAGTCATCATTTCTCCAACAACATGATGTGAAAGCAGTCATCATTTCTCCAACAAAATGATGTGAAAGCAGTCATCACTGCTCAAACAACATGATGTGAAAGTAGTCATCATTTCTCCAACAACATGATGTGAAAGCAGTCATCATTTCTCCAACAACATGATGTGAAAGCAGTCACCACTTCTCCAACAACAAGATGTGAAAGCAGTCATCGCTTCTCCAACAACATGATGTGAAAGCAGTCATCGCTTCTCCAACAACATGATGTGAAAGCAGTCATCACTGCTCAAACAACATGATGTGAAAGCAGTCATCACTGCTCAAAAAACATGATGTGAAAGCAGTCATCATTTCTCCAACAACATGATGTGAAAGCAGTCATCGCTTCTCCAACAACAGGATGTGAAACCAGTCATCGCTTCTCCAACAACATGATGTGAAAGCAGTCATCACTGCTCAAACAACATGATGTGAAAGCAGTCATCACTGCTCAAACAACATGATGTGAAAGCAGTCATCACTGCTCAAACAACATGATGTGAAAGCAGTCATCACTGCTCAAACAACATGATATGAAAGCAGTCATCACTGCTCAAATAACATGATGTGAAAGCAGTCATCACCGCTCAAACAACATGATATGAAAGCAGTCATCACTGCTCAAACAACATGATATGAAAGTAGTCATCACTGCTCAAATAACATGATGTGAAAGCAGTCATCACTGTTTAAACAACATGATGTGAAAGCAGTCATCACTTCTCCAACAACATGATGTGAAAGCAGTCATCACTTCTCCAACAACATGATGTGAAAGCAGTCATCACTTCTCCAACAACATGATGTGAAAGCAGTCATCACTGCTCAAACAACATGATGTGAAAGCAGTCATCACTGCTCAAACAACATGATGTGAAAGCAGTCATCACTTCTCCAACAACATGATGTGAAAGCAGTCATCACTTCTCCAACAACATGATGTGAAAGCAGTCATCACTGCTCAAACAACATGATATGAAAGCAGTCATCACTGCTCAAATAACATGATGTGAAAGCAGTCATCACTTCTCCAACAACATGATGTGAAAGCAGTCATCACTTCTCCAACAACATGATGTGAAAGCAGTCATCATTTCTCCAACAACATGATGTGAAAGCAGTCATCACTGTTCAAACAACATGATGTGAAAGCAGTCATCATTTCTCCAACAACATGATGTGAAAGCAGTCATCATTTCTCCAACATGATGTGAAAGCAGTCATCACTTCTCCAACAACATGATGTGAAAGCAGTCATCGCTTCTCCAACAACATGATGTGAAAGCAGTCATCGCTTCTCCAACAAGATAATGTGAAAGCAGTCATCACTGCTCAAACAACATGATGTGAAAGCAGTCATCACTGCTCAAACAACATGATGTGAAAGCAGTCATCACTGCTCAAACAACATGATGTGAAAGCAGTCATCACTGCTCAAACAACATGATATGAAAGCAGTCAACACTTCTCAAATAACATGATGTGAAAGCAGTCATCACTTCTCCAACAACATGATGTGAAAGCAGTCATCATTTCTCCAACAACATGATGTGAATGCAGTCATCATTTCTCCAACAACATGATGTGAAAGCAGTCATCGCTTCTCCAACAACAGGATGTGAAAGCAGTCATCGCTTCTCCAACAACATGATGTGAAAGCAGTCATCGCTGCTCAAACAACATGATGTGAAAGCAGTCATCACTGCTCAAACAACATGATGTGAAAGCAGTCATCACTGCTCAAACAACATGATGTGAAAGCAGTCATCACTGCTCAAACAACATGATATGAAAGCAGTCATCACTGCTCAAATAACATGATGTGAAAGCAGTCATCACTGCTCAAACAACATGATATGAAAGCAGTCATCACTGCTCAAACAACATGATATGAAAGTAGTCATCACTGCTCAAATAACATGATGTGAAAGCAGTCATCACTGCTCAAACAACATGATGTGAAAGCAGTCATCACTTCTCCAACAACATGATGTGAAAGCAGTCATCACTTCTCCAACAACATGATGTGAAAGTAGTCATCACTGCTCAAATAACATGATGTGAAAGCAGTCATCACTGCTCAAACAACATGATGTGAAAGCAGTCATCGCTTCTCCAACAACATGATGTGAAAGCAGTCATCACTGCTCAAACAACATGATGTGAAAGCAGTCATCACTGCTCAAACAACATGATGTGAAAGCAGTCATCACTGCTCAAACAACATGATGTGAAAGCAGTCATCACTGCTCAAACAACATGATATGAAAGCAGTCATCACTTCTCAAATAACATGATGTGAAAGCAGTCATCACCGCTCAAACAACATGATATGAAAGCAGTCATCACTGCTCAAACAACATGATATGAAAGTAGTCATCACTGCTCAAATAACATGATGTGAAAGCAGTCATCACTTCTCCAACAACATGATGTGAAAGCAGTCATCATTTCTCCAACAACATGATGTGAATGCAGTCATCATTTCTCCAACAACATGATGTGAAAGCAGTCATCGCTTCTCCAACAACAGGATGTGAAAGCAGTCATCGCTTCTCCAACAACATGATGTGAAAGCAGTCATCGCTGCTCAAACAACATGATGTGAAAGCAGTCATCACTGCTCAAACAACATGATGTGAAAGCAGTCATCACTGCTCAAACAACATGATGTGAAAGCAGTCATCACTGCTCAAACAACATGATATGAAAGCAGTCATCACTGCTCAAATAACATGATGTGAAAGCAGTCATCACTGCTCAAACAACATGATATGAAAGCAGTCATCACTGCTCAAACAACATGATATGAAAGTAGTCATCACTGCTCAAATAACATGATGTGAAAGCAGTCATCACTGCTCAAACAACATGATGTGAAAGCAGTCATCACTTCTCCAACAACATGATGTGAAAGCAGTCATCACTTCTCCAACAACATGATGTGAAAGTAGTCATCACTGCTCAAATAACATGATGTGAAAGCAGTCATCACTGCTCAAACAACATGATGTGAAAGCAGTCATCGCTTCTCCAACAACATGATGTGAAAGCAGTCATCACTGCTCAAACAACATGATGTGAAAGCAGTCATCACTGCTCAAACAACATGATGTGAAAGCAGTCATCACTGCTCAAACAACATGATGTGAAAGCAGTCATCACTGCTCAAACAACATGATATGAAAGCAGTCATCACTGCTCAAATAACATGATGTGAAAGCAGTCATCACCGCTCAAACAACATGATATGAAAGCAGTCATCACTGCTCAAACAACATGATATGAAAGTAGTCATCACTGCTCAAATAACATGATGTGAAAGCAGTCATCACTGCTCAAACAACATGATGTGAAAGCAGTCAACACTTCTCCAACAACATGATGTGAAAGCAGTCATCATTTCTCCAACAACATGATGTGAATGCAGTCATCATTTCTCCAACAACATGATGTGAAAGCAGTCATCGCTTCTCCAACAACAGGATGTGAAAGCAGTCATCGCTTCTCCAACAACATGATGTGAAAGCAGTCATCGCTGCTCAAACAACATGATGTGAAAGCAGTCATCACTGCTCAAACAACATGATGTGAAAGCAGTCATGACTGCTCAAACAACATGATGTGAAAGCAGTCATCACTGCTCAAACAACATGATATGAAAGCAGTCATCACTGCTCAAATAACATGATGTGAAAGCAGTCATCACTGCTCAAACAACATGATATGAAAGCAGTCATCACTGCTCAAACAACATGATATGAAAGTAGTCATCACTGCTCAAATTACATGATGTGAAAGCAGTCATCACTGCTCAAACAACATGATGTGAAAGCAGTCATCACTTCTCCAACAACATGATGTGAAAGCAGTCATCACTTCTCCAACAACATGATGTGAAAGCAGTCATCACTGCTCAAACAACATGATATGAAAGCAGTCATCACTGCTCAAATAACATGATGTGAAAGCAGTCATCACTTCTCCAACAACATGATGTGAAAGCAGTCATCACTTCTCCAACAACATGATGTGAAAGCAGTCATCATTTCTCCAACAACATGATGTGAAAGCAGTCATCACTGCTCAAACAACATGATGTGAAAGCAGTCATCATTTCTCCAACAACATGATGTGAAAGCAGTCATCATTTCTCCAACAACATGATGTGAAAGCAGTCATCACTTCTCCAACAACATGATGTGATAGCAGTCATCGCTTCTCCAACAACATGTGAAAGCAGTCATCGCTTCTCCAACAAGATAATGTGAAAGCAGTCATCACTGCTCAAACAACATGATGTGAAAGCAGTCATCACTGCTCAAACAACATGATATGAAAGCAGTCATCACTGCTCAAATAACATGATGTGAAAGCAGTCATCACTTCTCCAACAACATGATGTGAAAGCAGTCATCATTTCTCCAACAACATGATGTGAAAGCAGTCATCATTTCTCCAACAACATGATGTGAAAGCAGTCATCGCTTCTCCAACAACAGGATGTGAAAGCAGTCATCGCTTCTCCAACAACATGATGTGAAAGCAGTCATCACTGCTCAAACAACATGATGTGAAAGCAGTCATCACTGCTCAAACAACATGATGTGAAAGCAGTCATCACTGCTCAAACAACATGATGTGAAAGCAGTCATCACTGCTCAAACAACATGATATGAAAGCAGTCATCACTGCTCAAATAACATGATGTGAAAGCAGTCATCACTGCTCAAACAACATTATATGAAAGCAGTCATCACTGCTCAAACAACATGATATGAAAGTAGTCATCACTGCTCAAATAACATGATGTGAAAGCACTCATCACTGCTCAAACAACATGATGTGAAAGCAGTCATCACTTCTCCAACAACATGATGTGAAAGCAGTCATCACTTCTCCAACAACATGATGTGAAAGCAGTCATCACTGCTCAAACAACATGATATGAAAGCAGTCATCACTGCTCAAATAACATGATGTGAAAGCAGTCATCACTTCTCCAACAACATGATGTGAAAGCAGTCATCACTTCTCCAACAACATGATGTGAAAGCAGTCATCATTTCTCCAACAACATGATGTGAAAGCAGTCATCACTGCTCAAACAACATGATGTGAAAGCAGTCATCATTTCTCCAACAACATGATGTGAAAGCAGTCATCATTTCTCCAACAACATGATGTGAAAGCAGTCATCACTTCTCCAACAACATGATGTGAAAGCAGTCATCGCTTCTCCAACAACATGATGTGAAAGCAGTCATCGCTTCTCCAACAACATGATGTGAAAGCAGTCATCGCTTCTCCAACAAGATAATGTGAAAGCAGTCATCACTGCTCAAACAACATGATGTGAAAGCAGTCATCACTGCTCAAACAACATGATGTGAAAGCAGTCATCACTGCTCAAACAACATGATGTGAAAGCAGTCATCACTGCTCAAACAACATGATATGAAAGCAGTCATCACTGCTCAAATAACATGATGTGAAAGCAGTCATCACTTCTCCAACAACATGATGTGAAAGCAGTCATCATTTCTCCAACAACATGATGTGAAAGCAGTCATCATTTCTCCAACAAAATGATGTGAAAGCAGTCATCACTGCTCAAACAACATGATGTGAAAGTAGTCATCATTTCTCCAACAACATGATGTGAAAGCAGTCATCATTTCTCCAACAACATGATGTGAAAGCAGTCATCACTTCTCCAACAACAAGATGTGAAAGCAGTCATCGCTTCTCCAACAACATGATGTGAAAGCAGTCATCGCTTCTCCAACAACATGATGTGAAAGCAGTCATCACTGCTCAAACAACATGATGTGAAAGCAGTCATCACTGCTCAAAAAACATGATGTGAAAGCAGTCATCATGTCTCCAACAACATGATGTGAAAGCAGTCATCGCTTCTCCAACAACAGGATGTGAAACAAGTCATCGCTTCTCCAACAACATGATGTAAAAGCAGTCATCACTGCTCAAACAACATGATGTGAAAGCAGTCATCACTGCTCAAACAACATGATATGAAAGCAGTCATCACTGCTCAAACAACATGATATGAAAGTAGTCATCACTGCTCAAATAACATGATGTGAAAGCAGTCATCACTGCTCAAACAACATGATGTGAAAGCAGTCATCACTTCTCCAACAACATGATGTGAAAGCAGTCATCACTTCTCCAACAACATGATGTGAAAGCAGTCATCACTGCTCAAACAACATGATATGAAAGCAGTCATCACTGCTCAAATAACATGATGTGAAAGCAGTCATCACTTCTCCAACAACATGATGTGAAAGCAGTCATCATTTCTCCAACAACATGATGTGAAAGCAGTCATCATTTCTCCAACAACATGATGTGAAAGCAGTCATCACTGCTCAAACAACATGATGTGAAAGTAGTCATCATTTCTCCAACAACATGATGGGAAAGCAGTCATCATTTCTCCAACAACATGATGTGAAAGCAGTCATCACTTCTCCAACAACAAGATGTGAAAGCAGTCATCGCTTCTCCAACAACATGATGTGAAAGCAGTCATCGCTTCTCCAACAACATGATGTGAAAGCAGTCATCACTGCTCAAACAACATGATGTGAAAGCAGTCATCACTGCTCAAAAAACATGATGTGAAAGCAGTCATCATTTCTCCAACAACATGATGTGAAAGCAGTCATCGCTTCTCCAACAACAGGATGTGAAACCAGTCATCTCTTCTCCAACAACATGATGTGAAAGCAGTCATCACTGCTCAAACAACATGATGTGAAAGCAGTCATCACTGCTCAAGCAACATGATGTGAAAGCAGTCATCACTGCTCAAACAACATGATGTGAAAGCAGTCATCACTGCTCAAACAACATGATATGAAAGCAGTCATCACTGCTCAAATAACATGATGTGAAAGCAGTCATCACCGCTCAAACAACATGATATGAAAGCAGTCATCACTGCTCAAACAACATGATATGAAAGTAGTCATCACTGCTCAAATAACATGATGTGAAAGCAGTCATCACTGCTCAAACAACATGATGTGAAAGCAGTCATCACTTCTCCAACAACATGATGTGAAAGCAGTCATCACTTCTCCAACAACATGATGTGAAAGCAGTCATCACTTCTCCAACAACATGATGTGAAAGCAGTCATCACTGCTCAAACAACATGATGTGAAAGGAGTCATCACTGCTCAAACAACATGATGTGAAAGCAGTCATCACTTCTCCAACAACATGATGTGAAAGCAGTCATCACTTCTCCAACAACATGATGTGAAAGCAGTCATCACTGCTCAAACAACATGATATGAAAGCAGTCATCACTGCTCAAATAACATGATGTGAAAGCAGTCATCACTTCTCCAACAACATGATGTGAAAGCAGTCATCACTTCTCCAACAACATGATGTGAAAGCAGTCATCATTTCTCCAACAACATGATGTGAAAGCAGTCATCACTGTTCAAACAACATGATGTGAAAGCAGTCATAATTTCTCCAACAACATGATGTGAAAGCAGTCATCATTTCTCCAACAACATGATGTGAAAGCAGTCATCACTTCTCCAACAACATGATGTGAAAGCAGTCATCGCTTCTCCAACAACATGATGTGAAAGCAGTCATCGCTTCTCCAACAAGATAATGTGAAAGCAGTCATCACTGCTCAAACAACATGATGTGAAAGCAGTCATCACTGCTCAAACAACATGATGTGAAAGCAGTCATCACTGCTCAAACAACATGATGTGAAAGCAGTCATCACTGCTCAAACAACATGATATGAAAGCAGTCAACACTTCTCAAATAACATGATGTGAAAGCAGTCATCACTTCTCCAACAACATGATGTGAAAGCAGTCATCATTTCTCCAACAACATGATGTGAATGCAGTCATCATTTCTCCAACAACATGATGTGAAAGCAGTCATCGCTTCTCCAACAACAGGATGTGAAAGCAGTCATCGCTTCTCCAACAACATGATGTGAAAGCAGTCATCGCTGCTCAAACAACATGATGTGAAAGCAGTCATCACTGCTCAAACAACATGATGTGAAAGCAGTCATCACTGCTCAAACAACATCATGTGAAAGCAGTCATCACTGCTCAAACAACATGATATGAAAGCAGTCATCACTGCTCAAATAACATGATGTGAAAGCAGTCATCACTGCTCAAACAACATGATATGAAAGCAGTCATCACTGCTCAAACAACATGATATGAAAGTAGTCATCACTGCTCAAATAACATGATGTGAAAGCAGTCATCACTGCTCAAACAACATGATGTGAAAGCAGTCATCACTTCTCCAACAACATGATGTGAAAGCAGTCATCACTTCTCCAACAACATGATGTGAAAGTAGTCATCACTGCTCAAATAACATGATGTGAAAGCAGTCATCACTGCTCAAACAACATGATGTGAAAGCAGTCATCGCTTCTCCAACAACATGATGTGAAAGCAGTCATCACTGCTCAAACAACATGATGTGAAAGCAGTCATCACTGCTCAAACAACATGATGTGAAAGCAGTCATCACTGCTCAAACAACATGATGTGAAAGCAGTCATCACTGCTCAAACAACATGATATGAAAGCAGTCATCACTGCTCAAATAACATGATGTGAAAGCAGTCATCACCGCTCAAACAACATGATATGAAAGCAGTCATCACTGCTCAAACAACATGATATGAAAGTAGTCATCACTGCTCAAATAACATGATGTGAAAGCAGTCATCACTGCTCAAACAACATGATGTGAAAGCAGTCATCACTTCTCCAACAACATGATGTGAAAGCAGTCATCACTTCTCCAACAACATGATGTGAAAGCAGTCATCACTTCTCCAACAACATGATGTGAAAGCAGTCATCACTGCTCAAACAATATGATGTGAAAGCAGTCATCACTGCTCAAACAACATGATGTGAAAGCAGTCATCACTTCTCCAACAACATGATGTGAAAGCAGTCATCACTTCTCCAACAACATGATGTGAAAGCAGTCATCACTGCTCAAACAACATGATATGAAAGCAGTCATCACTGCTCAAATAACATGATGTGAAAGCAGTCATCACTTCTCCAACAACATGATGTGAAAGCAGTCATCACTTCTCCAACAACATGATGTGAAAGCAGTCATCATTTCTCCAACAACATGATGTGAAAGCAGTCATCACTGTTCAAACAACATGATGTGAAAGCAGTCATCATTTCTCCAACAACATGATGTGAAAGCAGTCATCATTTCTCCAACAACATGATGTGAAAGCAGTCATCACTTCTCCAACAACATGATGTGAAAGCAGTCATCGCTTCTCCAACAACATGATGTGAAAGCAGTCATCGCTTCTCCAACAAGATAATGTGAAAGCAGTCATCACTGCTCAAACAACATGATGTGAAAGCAGTCATCACTGCTCAAACAACATGATGTGAAAGCAGTCATCACTGCTCAAACAACATGATGTGAAAGCAGTCATCACTGCTCAAACAACATGATATGAAAGCAGTCAACACTTCTCAAATAACATGATGTGAAAGCAGTCATCACTTCTCCAACAACATGATGTGAAAGCAGTCATCATTTCTCCAACAACATGATGTGAATGCAGTCATCATTTCTCCAACAACATGATGTGAAAGCAGTCATCGCTTCTCCAACAACAGGATGTGAAAGCAGTCATCGCTTCTCCAACAACATGATGTGAAAGCAGTCATCGCTGCTCAAACAACATGATGTGAAAGCAGTCATCACTGCTCAAACAACATGATGTGAAAGCAGTCATCACTGCTCAAACAACATGATGTGAAAGCAGTCATCACTGCTCAAACAACATGATATGAAAGCAGTCATCACTGCTCAAAAAACATGATGTGAAAGCAGTCATCACTGCTCAAACAACATGATATGAAAGCAGTCATCACTGCTCAAACAACATGATATGAAAGTAGTCATCACTGCTCAAATAACATGATGTGAAAGCAGTCATCACTGCTCAAACAACATGATGTGAAAGCAGTCATCACTTCTCCAACAACATGATGTGAAAGCAGTCATCACTGCTCAAACAACATGATATGAAAGCAGTCATCACTGCTCAAATAACATGATGTGAAAGCAGTCATCACTTCTCCAACAACATGATGTGAAAGCAGTCATCACTTCTCCAACAACATGATGTGAAAGCAGTCATCATTTCTCCAACAACATGATGTGAAAGCAGTCATCACTGCTCAAACAACATGATGTGAAAGCAGTCATCATTTCTCCAACAACATGATGTGAAAGCAGTCATCATTTCTCCAACAACATGATGTGAAAGCAGTCATCACTTCTCCAACAACATGATGTGAAAGCAGTCATCGCTTCTCCAACAACATGATGTGAAAGCAGTCATCGCTTCTCCAACAAGATAATGTGAAAGCAGTCATCACTGCTCAAACAACATGATGTGAAAGCAGTCATCACTGCTCAAACAACATGATGTGAAAGCAGTCATCACTGCTCAAACAACATGATGTGAAAGCAGTCATCACTGCTCAAACAACATGATATGAAAGCAGTCATCACTGCTCAAATAACATGATGTGAAAGCAGTCATCACTTCTCCAACAACATGATGTGAAAGCAGTCATCATTTCTCCAACAACATGATGTGAAAGCAGTCATCATTTCTCCAACAACATGATGTGAAAGCAGTCATCGCTTCTCCAACAACAGGATGTGAAAGCAGTCATCGCTTCTCCAACAACATGATGTGAAAGCAGTCATCACTGCTCAAACAACATGATGTGAAAGCAGTCATCACTGCTCAAACAACATGATGTGAAAGCAGTCATCACTGCTCAAACAACATGATATGAAAGCAGTCAACACTTCTCAAATAACATGATGTGAAAGCAGTCATCACTTCTCCAACAACATGATGTGAAAGCAGTCATCATTTCTCCAACAACATGATGTGATTGCAGTCATCATTTCTCCAACAACATGATGTGAAAGCAGTCATCGCTTCTCCAACAACAGGATGTGAAAGCAGTCATCGCTTCTCCAACAACATGATGTGAAAGCAGTCATCGCTGCTCAAACAACATGATGTGAAAGCAGTCATCACTGCTCAAACAACATGATGTGAAAGCAGTCATCACTGCTCAAACAACATGATGTGAAAGCAGTCATCACTGCTCAAACAACATGATATGAAAGCAGTCATCACTGCTCAAATAACATGATGTGAAAGCAGTCATCACTGCTCAAACAACATGATATGAAAGTAGTCATCACTGCTCAAACAACATGATATGAAAGTAGTCATCACTGCTCAAATAACATGATGTGAAAGCAGTCATCACTGCTCAAACAACATGATGTGAAAGCAGTCATCACTTCTCCAACAACATGATGTGAAAGCAGTCATCACTTCTCCAACAACATGATGTGAAAGTAGTCATCACTGCTCAAATAACATGATGTGAAAGCAGTCATCACTGCTCAAACAACATGATGTGAAAGCAGTCATCGCTTCTCCAACAACATGATGTGAAAGCAGTCATCACTGCTCAAACAACATGATGTGAAAGCAGTCATCACTGCTCAAACAACATGATGTGAAAGCAGTCATCACTGCTCAAACAACATGATGTGAAAGCAGTCATCACTGCTCAAACAACATGATATGAAAGCAGTCATCACTGCTCAAATAACATGATGTGAAAGCAGTCATCACCGCTCAAACAACATGATATGAAAGCAGTCATCACTGCTCAAACAACATGATATGAAAGTAGTCATCACTGCTCAAATAACATGATGTGAAAGCAGTCATCACTGCTCAAACAACATGATGTGAAAGCAGTCATCACTTCTCCAACAACATGATGTGAAAGCAGTCATCACTTCTCCAACAACATGATGTGAAAGCAGTCATCACTTCTCCAACAACATGATGTGAAAGCAGTCATCACTGCTCAAACAATATGATGTGAAAGCAGTCATCACTGCTCAAACAACATGATGTGAAAGCAGTCATCACTTCTCCAACAACATGATGTGAAAGCAGTCATCACTTCTCCAACAACATGATGTGAAAGCAGTCATCACTGCTCAAACAACATGATATGAAAGCAGTCATCACTGCTCAAATAACATGATGTGAAAGCAGTCATCACTTCTCCAACAACATGATGTGAAAGCAGTCATCACTTCTCCAACAACATGATGTGAAAGCAGTCATCATTTCTCCAACAACATGATGTGAAAGCAGTCATCACTGTTCAAACAACATGATGTGAAAGCAGTCATCATTTCTCCAACAACATGATGTGAAAGCAGTCATCATTTCTCCAACAACATGATGTGAAAGCAGTCATCACTTCTCCAACAACATGATGTGAAAGCAGTCATCGCTTCTCCAACAACATGATGTGAAAGCAGTCATCGCTTCTCCAACAAGATAATGTGAAAGCAGTCATCACTGCTCAAACAACATGATGTGAAAGCAGTCATCACTGCTCAAACAACATGATGTGAAAGCAGTCATCACTGCTCAAACAACATGATGTGAAAGCAGTCATCACTGCTCAAACAACATGATATGAAAGCAGTCAACACTTCTCAAATAACATGATGTGAAAGCAGTCATCACTTCTCCAACAACATGATGTGAAAGCAGTCATCATTTCTCCAACAACATGATGTGAATGCAGTCATCATTTCTCCAACAACATGATGTGAAAGCAGTCATCGCTTCTCCAACAACAGGATGTGAAAGCAGTCATCGCTTCTCCAACAACATGATGTGAAAGCAGTCATCGCTGCTCAAACAACATGATGTGAAAGCAGTCATCACTGCTCAAACAACATGATGTGAAAGCAGTCATCACTGCTCAAACAACATGATGTGAAAGCAGTCATCACTGCTCAAACAACATGATATGAAAGCAGTCATCACTGCTCAAAAAACATGATGTGAAAGCAGTCATCACTGCTCAAACAACATGATATGAAAGCAGTCATCACTGCTCAAACAACATGATATGAAAGTAGTCATCACTGCTCAAATAACATGATGTGAAAGCAGTCATCACTGCTCAAACAACATGATGTGAAAGCAGTCATCACTTCTCCAACAACATGATGTGAAAGCAGTCATCACTGCTCAAACAACATGATATGAAAGCAGTCATCACTGCTCAAATAACATGATGTGAAAGCAGTCATCACTTCTCCAACAACATGATGTGAAAGCAGTCATCACTTCTCCAACAACATGATGTGAAAGCAGTCATCATTTCTCCAACAACATGATGTGAAAGCAGTCATCACTGCTCAAACAACATGATGTGAAAGCAGTCATCATTTCTCCAACAACATGATGTGAAAGCAGTCATCATTTCTCCAACAACATGATGTGAAAGCAGTCATCACTTCTCCAACAACATGATGTGAAAGCAGTCATCGCTTCTCCAACAACATGATGTGAAAGCAGTCATCGCTTCTCCAACAAGATAATGTGAAAGCAGTCATCACTGCTCAAACAACATGATGTGAAAGCAGTCATCACTGCTCAAACAACATGATGTGAAAGCAGTCATCACTGCTCAAACAACATGATGTGAAAGCAGTCATCACTGCTCAAACAACATGATATGAAAGCAGTCATCACTGCTCAAATAACATGATGTGAAAGCAGTCATCACTTCTCCAACAACATGATGTGAAAGCAGTCATCATTTCTCCAACAACATGATGTGAAAGCAGTCATCATTTCTCCAACAACATGATGTGAAAGCAGTCATCGCTTCTCCAACAACAGGATGTGAAAGCAGTCATCGCTTCTCCAACAACATGATGTGAAAGCAGTCATCACTGCTCAAACAACATGATGTGAAAGCAGTCATCACTGCTCAAACAACATGATGTGAAAGCAGTCATCACTGCTCAAACAACATGATATGAAAGCAGTCAACACTTCTCAAATAACATGATGTGAAAGCAGTCATCACTTCTCCAACAACATGATGTGAAAGCAGTCATCATTTCTCCAACAACATGATGTGATTGCAGTCATCATTTCTCCAACAACATGATGTGAAAGCAGTCATCGCTTCTCCAACAACAGGATGTGAAAGCAGTCATCGCTTCTCCAACAACATGATGTGAAAGCAGTCATCGCTGCTCAAACAACATGATGTGAAAGCAGTCATCACTGCTCAAACAACATGATGTGAAAGCAGTCATCACTGCTCAAACAACATGATGTGAAAGCAGTCATCACTGCTCAAACAACATGATATGAAAGCAGTCATCACTGCTCAAATAACATGATGTGAAAGCAGTCATCACTGCTCAAACAACATGATATGAAAGTAGTCATCACTGCTCAAACAACATGATATGAAAGTAGTCATCACTGCTCAAATAACATGATGTGAAAGCAGTCATCACTGCTCAAACAACATGTTGTGAAAGCAGTGATCACTTCTCCAACAACATGATGTGAAAGCAGTCATCACTTCTCCAACAACATGATGTGAAAGCAGTCATCACTGCTCAAACAACATGATATGAAAGCAGTCATCACTGCTCAAATAACATGATGTGAAAGCAGTCATCACTTCTCCAACAACATGATGTGAAAGCAGTCATCACTTCTCCAACAACATGATGTGAAAGCAGTCATCATTTCTCCAACAACATGATGTGAAAGCAGTCATCACTGCTCAAACAACATGATGTGAAAGCAGTCATCATTTCTCCAACAACATGATGTGAAAGCAGTCATCATTTCTCCAACAACATGATGTGAAAGCAGTCATCACTTCTCCAACAACATGATGTGAAAGCAGTCATCGCTTCTCCAACAACATGATGTGAAAGCAGTCATCGCTTCTCCAACAAGATAATGTGAAAGCAGTCATCACTGCTCAAACAACATGATGTGAAAGCAGTCATCACTGCTCAAACAACATGATGTGAAAGCAGTCATTACTGCTCAAACAACATGATGTGAAAGCAGTCATCACTGCTCAAACAACATGATATGAAAGCAGTCATCACTGCTCAAATAACATGATGTGAAAGCAGTCATCACTTCTCCAACAACATGATGTGAAAGCAGTCATCATTTCTCCAACAACATGATGTGAAAGCAGTCATCATTTCTCCAACAACATGATGTGAAAGCAGTCATCGCTTCTCCAACAACAGGATGTGAAAGCAGTCATCGCTTCTCCAACAACATGATGTGAAAGCAGTCATCACTGCTCAAACAACATGATGTGAAAGCAGTCATCACTGCTCAAACAACATGATGTGAAAGCAGTCATCACTGCTCAAACAACATGATGTGAAAGCAGTCATCACTGCTCAAACAACATGATATGAAAGCAGTCATCACTGCTCAAATAACATGATGTGAAAGCAGTCATCACTGCTCAAACAACATGATGTGAAAGCAGTCATCACTGCTCAAACAACATGATATGAAAGCAGTCATCACTGCTCAAATAACATGATGTGAAAGCAGTCATCACTTCTCCAACAACATGATGTGAAAGCAGTCATCACTGCTCAAACAACATGATGTGAAAGCAGTCATCACTGCTCAAACAACATGATGTGAAAGCAGTCATCACTGTTCAAACAACATGATGTGAAAGCAGTCATCATTTCTCCAACAACATGATGTGAAAGCAGTCATCATTTCTCCAACAACATGATGTGAAAGCAGTCATCACTTCTCCAACAACATGATGTGAAAGCAGTCATCGCTTCTCCAACAACATGATGTGAAAGCAGTCATCGCTTCTCCAACAAGATAATGTGAAAGCAGTCATCACTGCTCAAACAACATGATGTGAAAGCAGTCATCACTGCTCAAACAACATGATATGAAAGCAGTCATCACTGCTCAAATAACATGATGTGAAAGCAGTCATCACTGCTCAAACAACATGATATGAAAGCAGTCATCACTGCTCAAACAACATGATATGAAAGTAGTCATCACTGCTCAAATAAAATGATGTGAAAGCAGTCATCACTGCTCAAACAACATGATGTGAAAGCAGTCATCACTTCTCCAACAACATGATGTGAAAGCAGTCATCACTTCTCCAACAACATGATGTGAAAGCAGTCATCACTGCTCAAACAACATGATATGAAAGCAGTCATCACTGCTCAAATAACATGATGTGAAAGCAGTCATCACTTCTCCAACAACATGATGTGAAAGCAGTCATCACTTCTCCAACAACATGATGTGAAAGCAGTCATCATTTCTCCAACAACATGATGTGAAAGCAGTCATCACTGCTCAAACAACATGATGTGAAAGCAGTCATCATTTCTCCAACAAAATGATGTGAAAGCAGTCATCATTTCTCCAACAACATGATGTGAAAGCAGTCATCACTTCTCCAACAACATGATGTGAAAGCAGTCATCGCTTCTCCAACAACATGATGTGAAAGCAGTCATCGCTTCTCCAACAAGATAATGTGAAAGCAGTCATCACTGCTCAAACAACATGATGTGAAAGCAGTCATCACTGCTCAAACAACATGATGTGAAAGCAGTCATCACTGCTCAAACAACATGATGTGAAAGCAGTCATCACTGCTCAAACAACATGATATGAAAGCAGTCATCACTGCTCAAATAACATGATGTGAAAGCAGTCATCACTTCTCCAACAACATGATGTGAAAGCAGTCATCATTTCTCCAACAACATGATGTGAAAGCAGTCATCACTTCTCCAACAACAAGATGTGAAAGCAGTCATCGCTTCTCCAACAACATGATGTGAAAGCAGTCATCGCTTCTCCAACAACATGATGTGAAAGCAGTCATCACTGCTCAAACAACATGATGTGAAAGCAGTCATCACTGCTCAAAAAACATGATGTGAAAGCAGTCATCATTTCTCCAACAACATGATGTGAAAGCAGTCATCGCTTCTCCAACAACAGGATGTGAAACCAGTCATCGCTTCTCCAACAACATGATGTGAAAGCAGTCATCACTGCTCAAACAACATGATGTGAAAGCAGTCATCACTGCTCAAACAACATGATGTGAAAGCAGTCATCACTGCTCAAACAACATGATGTGAAAGCAGTCATCACTGCTCAAACAACATGATATGAAAGCAGTCATCACTGCTCAAATAACATGATGTGAAAGCAGTCATCACCGCTCAAACAACATGATATGAGCGCAGTCATCACTGCTCAAACAACATGATATGAAAGTAGTCATCACTCCTCAAATAACATGATGTGAAAGCAGTCATCACTGCTCAAACAACATGATGTGAAAGCAGTCATCACTTCTCCAACAACATGATGTGAAAGCAGTCATCATTTCTCCAACAACATGATGTGAAAGCAGTCATCACTGTTCAAACAACATGATGTGAAAGCAGTCATCATTTCTCCAACAACATGATGTGAAAGCAGTCATCATTTCTCCAACAACATGATGTGAAAGCAGTCATCAGTTCTCCAACAACATGATGTGAAAGCAGTCATCGCTTCTCCAACAACAGGATGTGAAAGCTGTCATCGCTTCTCCAACAACATGATGTGAAAGCAGTCATCACTGCTCAAACAACATGATGTGAAAGCAGTCATCACTGCTCAAACAACATGATGTGAAAGCAGTCATCACTGCTCAAACAACATGATGTGAAAGCAGTCATCACTGCTCAAACAACATGATATGAAAGCAGTCATCACTGCTCAAATAACATGATGTGAAAGCAGTCATCACTGCTCAAACAACATGATATGAAAGCAGTCATCACTGCTCAAACAACATGATATGAAAGTAGTCATCACTGCTCAAATAACATGATGTGAAAGCAGTCATCACTGCTCAAACAACATGATGTGAAAGCAGTCATCAGTTCTCCAACAACATGATGTGAAAGCAGTCATCACTTCTCCAACAACATGATGTGAAAGCAGTCATCACTGCTTAAACAACATGATATGAAAGCAGTCATCACTGCTCAAATAACATGATGTGAAAGCAGTCATCACTTCTCCAACAACATGATGTGAAAGCAGTCATCACTTCTCCAACAACATGATGTGAAAGCAGTCATCACTGCTCAAACAACATGATGTGAAAGCAGTCATAATTTCTCCAACAACATGATGTGAAAGCAGTCATCATTTCTCCAACAACATGATGTGAAAGCAGTCATCACTTCTCCAACAACATGATGTGAAAGCAGTCATCGCTTCTCCAACAACATGATGTGAAAGCAGTGATCGCTTCTCCAACAAGATAATGTGAAAGCAGTCATCACTGCTCAAACAACATGATGTGAAAGCAGTCATCACTGCTCAAACAACATGATGTGAAAGCAGTCATCACTGCTCAAACAACATGATGTGAAAGCAGTCATCACTGCTCAAACAACATGATATGAAAGCAGTCATCACTGCTCAAATAACATGATGTGAAAGCAGTCATCACTTCTCCAACAACATGATGTGAAAGCAGTCATCATTTCTCCAACAACATGATGTGAAAGCAGTCATCATTTCTCCAACAACATGATGTGAAAGCAGTCATCGCTTCTCCAACAACAGGATGTGAAAGCAGTCATCGCTTCTCCAACAACATGATGTGAAAGCAGTCATCACTGCTCAAACAACATGATGTGAAAGCAGTCATCACTGCTCAAACAACATGATGTGAAAGCAGTCATCACTGCTCAAACAACATGATGTGAAAGCAGTCATCACTGCTCAAACAACATGATATGAAAGCAGTCATCACTGCTCAAATAACATGATGTGAAAGCAGTCATCACTGCTCAAACAACATGATGTGAAAGCAGTCATCACTGCTCAAACAACATGATATGAAAGCAGTCATCACTGCTCAAATAACATGATGTGAAAGCAGTCATCACTTCTCCAACAACATGATGTGAAAGCAGTCATCATTTCTCCAACAACATGATGTGAAAGCAGTCATCATTTCTCCAACAACATGATGTGAAAGCAGTCATCACTGCTCAAACAACATGATGTGAAAGCAGTCATCACTTCTCCAACAACATGATGTGAAAGCAGTCATCACTGCTCAAAAAACATGATGTGAAAGCAGTCATCATTTCTCCAACAACATGATGTGAAAGCAGTCATCGCTTCTCCAACAACAGGATGTGAAACCAGTCATCGCTTCTCCAACAACATGATGTGAAAGCAGTCATCACTGCTCAAACAACATGATGTGAAAGCAGTCATCACTGCTCAAACAACATGATGTGAAAGCAGTCATCACTGCTCAAACAACATGATGTGAAAGCAGTCATCACTGCTCAAACAACATGATATGAAAGCAGTCATCACTGCTCAAATAACATGATGTGAAAGCAGTCATCACCGCTCAAACAACATGATATGAGCGCAGTCATCACTGCTCAAACAACATGATATGAAAGTAGTCATCACTGCTCAAATAACATGATGTGAAAGCAGTCATCACTGCTCAAACAACATGATGTGAAAGCAGTCATCACTTCTCCAACAACATGATGTGAAAGCAGTCATCACTGCTCAAACAACATGATGTGAAAGCAGTCATCACTGCTCAAACAACATGATATGAAAGCAGTCATCACTGCTCAAATAACATGATGTGAAAGCAGTCATCACTTCTCCAACAACATGATGTGAAAGCAGTCATCATTTCTCCAACAACATGATGTGAAAGCAGTCATCATTTCTCCAACAACATGATGTGAAAGCAGTCATCGCTTCTCCAACAACAGGATGTGAAAGCAGTCATCGCTTCTCCAACAACATGATGTGAAAGCAGTCATCACTGCTCAAACAACATGATGTGAAAGCAGTCATAACTGCTCAAACAACATGATGTGAAAGCAGTCATCACTGCTCAAACAACATGATGTGAAAGCAGTCATCACTGCTCAAACAACATGATATGAAAGCAGTCATCACTGCTCAAATAACATGATGTGAAAGCAGTCATCACTGCTCAAACAACATGATGTGAAAGCAGTCATCACTGCTCAAACAACATGATATGAAAGCAGTCATCACTGCTCAAATAACATGATGTGAAAGCAGTCATCACTTCTCCAACAACATGATGTGAAAGCAGTCATCATTTCTCCAACAACATGATGTGAAAGCAGTCATCATTTCTCCAACAACATGATGTGAAAGCAGTCATCACTGCTCAAACAACATGATGTGAAAGCAGTCATCACTTCTCCAACAACATGATGTGAAAGCAGTCATCACTGCTCAAAAAACATGATGTGAAAGCAGTCATCATTTCTCCAACAACATGATGTGAAAGCAGTCATCGCTTCTCCAACAACAGGATGTGAAACCAGTCATCGCTTCTCCAACAACATGATGTGAAAGCAGTCATCACTGCTCAAACAACATGATGTGAAAGCAGTCATCACTGCTCAAACAACATGATGTGAAAGCAGTCATCACTGCTCAAATAACATGATGTGAAAGCAGTCATCACTGCTCAAACAACATGATATGAAAGCAGTCATCACTGCTCAAATAACATGATGTGAAAGCAGTCATCACCGCTCAAACAACATGATATGAGCGCAGTCATCACTGCTCAAACAACATGATGTGAAAGCAGTCATCACTGCTCAAACAACACGATATGAAAGCAGTCATCACTGCTCAAATAACATGATGTGAAAGCAGTCATCACTGCTCAAACAACATGATATGAAAGCAGTCATCACTGCTCAAACAACATGATATGAAAGTAGTCATCACTGCTCAAATAACATGATGTGAAAGCAGTCATCACTGCTCAAACAACATGATGTGAAAGCAGTCATCACTTCTCCAACAACATGATGTGAAAGCAGTCATCACTTCTCCAACAACATGATGTGAAAGCAGTCATCACTGCTTAAACAACATGATATGAAAGCAGTCATCACTGCTCAAATAACATGATGTGAAAGCAGTCATCACTTCTCCAACAACATGATGTGAAAGCAGTCATCACTTCTCCAACAACATGATGTGAAAGCAGTCATCACTTCTCCAACAACATGATGTGAAAGCAGTCATCACTGCTCAAACAACATGATGTGAAAGCAGTCATCATTTCTCCAACAACATGATGTGAAAGCAGTCATCATTTCTCCAACAACATGATGTGAAAGCAGTCATCACTTCTCCAACAACATGATGTGAAAGCAGTCATCGCTTCTCCAACAACATGATGTGAAAGCAGTCATCGCTTCTCCAACAAGATAATGTGAAAGCAGTCATCACTGCTCAAACAACATGATGTGAAAGCAGTCATCACTGCTCAAACAACATGATGTGAAAGCAGTCATCACTGCTCAAACAACATGATGTGAAAGCAGTCATCACTGCTCAAACAACATGATATGAAAGCAGTCATCACTGCTCAAATAACATGATGTGAAAGCAGTCATCACTTCTCCAACAACATGATGTGAAAGCAGTCATCATTTCTACAACAACATGATGTGAAAGCAGTCATCATTTCTCCAACAACATGATGTGAAAGCAGTCATCGCTTCTCCAACAACAGGATGTGAAAGCAGTCATCGCTTCTCCAACAACATGATGTGAAAGCAGTCATCACTGCTCAAACAACATGATGTGAAAGCAGTCATCACTGCTCAAACAACATGATGTGAAAGCAGTCATCACTGCTCAAACAACATGATGTGAAAGCAGTCATCACTGCTCAAACAACATGATATGAAAGCAGTCATCACTGCTCAAATAACATGATGTGAAAGCAGTCATCACTGCTCAAACAACATGATGTGAAAGATGTCATCACTGCTCAAACAACATGATATGAAAGCAGTCATCACTGCTCAAATAACATGATGTGAAAGCAGTCATCACTTCTCCAACAACATGATGTGAAAGCAGTCATCATTTCTCCAACAACATGATGTGAAAGCAGTCATCCTTTCTCCAACAACATGATGTGAAAGCAGTCATCACTGCTCAAACAACATGAAGTGAAAGTAGTCATCATTTCTCCAATAACATGATGTGAAAGCAGTCATCATTTCTCCAACAACATGATGTGAAAGCAGTCATCACTTCTCCAACAACAAGATGTGAAAGCAGTCATCGCTTCTCCAACAACATGATGTGAAAGCAGTCATCACTGCTCAAACAACATGATGTGAAAGCAGTCATCACTGCTCAAACAACATGATATGAAAGCAGTCATCACTGCTCAAATAACATGATGTGAAAGCAGTCATCACTGCTCAAACAACATGATGTGAAAGCAGTCATCACTGCTGAAAGAACATGATATGAAAGCAGTCATCACTGCTCAAATAACATGATGTGAAAGCAGTCATCACTTCTCCAACAACATGATGTGAAAGCAGTCATCATTTCTCCAACAACATGATGTGAAAGCAGTCATCATTTCTCCAACAACATGATGTGAAAGCAGTCATCACTGCTCAAACAACATGATGTGAAAGTAGTCATCATTTCTCCAACAACATGATGTGAAAGCAGTCATCATTTCTCCAACAACATGATGTGAAAGCAGTCATCACTTCTCCAACAACAAGATGTGAAAGCAGTCATCGCTTCTCCAACAACATGATGTGAAAGCAGTCATCGCTTCTCCAACAACATGATGTGAAAGCAGTCATCACTGCTCAAACAACATGATGTGAAAGCAGTCATCACTGCTCAAAAAACTTGATGTGAAAGCAGTCATCATTTCTCCAACAACATGATGTGAAAGCAGTCATCGCTTCTCCAACAACAGGATGTGAAACAAGTCATCGCTTCTCCAACAACATGATGTGAAAGCAGTCATCACTGCTCAAACAACATGATGTGAAAGCAGTCATCACTGCTCAAACAACATGATGTGAAAGCAGTCATCACTGCTCAAACAACATGATGTGAAAGCAGTCATCACTGCTCAAACAACATGATATGAAAGCAGTCATCACTGCTCAAATAACATGATGTGAAAGCAGTCATCACTGCTCAAACAACATGATATGAAAGCAGTCATCACTGCTCAAACAACATGATATGAAAGTAGTCATCACTGCTCAAATAACATGATGTGAAAGCAGTCATCACTGCTCAAACAACATGATGTGAAAGCAGTCATCACTTCTCCAACAACATGATGTGAAAGCAGTCATCACTGCTCAAACAACATGATATGAAAGTAGTCATCACTGCTCAAATAACATGATGTGAAAGCAGTCATCACTGCTCAAACAACATGATGTGAAAGCAGTCATCACTTCTCCAACAACATGATGTGAAAGCAGTCATCACTTCTCCAACAACATGATGTGAAAGCAGTCATCACTTCTCCAACAACATGATGTGAAAGCAGTCATCACTGCTCAAACAACATGATGTGAAAGCAGTCATCACTGCTCAAACAACATGATGTGAAAGCAGTCATCACTTCTCCAACAACATGATGTGAAAGCAGTCATCACTTCTCCAACAACATGATGTGAAAGCAGTCATCACTGCTCAAACAACATGATATGAAAGCAGTCATCACTGCTCAAATAACATGATGTGAAAGCAGTCATCACTTCTCCAACAACATGATGTGAAAGCAGTCATCACTTCTCCAACAACATGATGTGAAAGCAGTCATCATTTCTACAACAACATGATGTGAAAGCAGTCATCACTGCTCAAACAACATGATGTGAAAGCAGTCATCATTTCTCCAACAACATGATGTGAAAGCAGTCATCGCTTCTCCAACAACAGGATGTGAAAGCAGTCATCGCTTCTCCAACAACATGATGTGAAAGCAGTCATCACTGCTCAAACAACATGATGTGAAAGCAGTCATCACTGCTCAAACAACATGATGTGAAAGCAGTCATCACTGCTCAAACAACATGATGTGAAAGCAGTCATCACTGCTCAAACAACATGATATGAAAGCAGTCATCACTGCTCAAATAACATGATGTGAAAGCAGTCATCACTGCTCAAACAACATGATATGAAAGCAGTCATCACTGCTCAAACAACATGATATGAAAGTAGTCATCACTGCTCAAATAACATGATGTGAAAGCAGTCATCACTGCTCAAAAAACATGATGTGAAAGCAGTCATCACTTCTCCAACAACATGATGTGAAAGCAGTCATCACTTCTCCAACAACATGATGTGAAAGCAGTCATCACTGCTCAAACAACATGATATGAAAGCAGTCATCACTGCTCAAATAACATGATGTGAAAGCAGTCATCACTTCTCCAACAACATGATGTGAAAGCAGTCATCACTTCTCCAACAACATGATGTGAAAGCAGTCATCATTTCTCCAACAACATGATGTGAAAGCAGTCATCACTGCTCAAACAACATGATGTGAAAGCAGTCATCATTTCTCCAACAACATGATGTGAAAGCAGTCATCATTTCTCCAACAACATGATGTGAAAGCAGTCATCACTTCTCCAACAACATGATGTGAAAGCAGTCATCGCTTCTCCAACAACATGATGTGAAAGCAGTCATCGCTTCTCCAACAAGATAATGTGAAAGCAGTCATCACTGCTCAAACAACATGATGTGAAAGCAGTCATCACTGCTCAAACAACATGATGTGAAAGCAGTCATCACTGCTCAAACAACATGATGTGAAAGCAGTCATCACTGCTCAAACAACATAATATGAAAGCAGTCATCACTGCTCAAATAACATGATGTGAAAGCAGTCATCACTTCTCCAACAACATGATGTGAAAGCAGTCATCATTTCTCCAACAACATGATGTGAAAGCAGTCATCATTTCTCCAACAACATGATGTGAAAGCAGTCATCGCTTCTCCAACAACAGGATGTGAAACCAGTCATCGCTTCTCCAACAACATGATGTAAAAGCAGTCATCACTGCTCAAACAACATGATGTGAAAGCAGTCATCACTGCTCAAACAACATGATATGAAAGCAGTCATCACTGCACAAACAACATGATATGAAAGTAGTCATCACTGCTCAAATAACATGATGTGAAAGCAGTCATCACTGCTCAAACAACATGATGTGAAAGCAGTCATCACTTCTCCAACAACATGATGTGAAAGCAGTCATCACTTCTCCAACAACATGATGTGAAAGCAGTCATCACTGTTAAAAAACATGATGTGAAAGCAGTCATCATTTCTCCAACAACATGATGTGAAAGCAGTCATCGCTTCTCCAACAACAGGATGTGAAACCAGTCATCGCTTCTCCAACAACATGATGTAAAAGCAGTCATCACTGCTCAAACAACATGATGTGAAAGCAGTCATCACTGCTCAAACAACATGATATGAAAGCAGTCATCACTGCACAAACAACATGATATGAAAGTAGTCATCACTGCTCAAATAACATGATGTGAAAGCAGTCATCACTGCTCAAACAACATGATGTGAAAGCAGTCATCACTTCTCCAACAACATGATGTGAAAGCAGTCATCACTTCTCCAACAACATGATGTGAAAGCAGTCATCACTGCTCAAACAACATGATATGAAAGCAGTCATCACTGCTCAAATAACATGATGTGAAAGCAGTCATCACTTCTCCAACAACATGATGTGAAAGCAGTCATCACTTCTCCAACAACACGATGTGAAAGCAGTTATCATTTCTCCAACAACATGATGTGAAAGCAGTCATCACTGCTCAAACAACATGATGTGAAAGCAGTCATCATTTCTCCAACAACATTATGTGAAAGCAGTCATCATTTCTCCAACAACATGATGTGAAAGCAGTCATCACTTCTCCAACAACATGATGTGAAAGCAGTCATCACTGCTCAAACAACATGATGTGAAAGCAGTCATCACTGCTCAAACAACATGATGTGAAAGCAGTCATCACTGCTCAAACAACATGATGTGAAAGCAGTCATCACTGCTCAAACAACATGATATGAAAGCAGTCATCACTGCTCAAATAACATGATGTGAAAGCAGTCATCACTTCTCCAACAACATGTGAAAGCAGTCATCATTTCTCCAACAACATGATGTGAAAGCAGTCATAATTTCTCCAACAACATGATGTGAAAGCAGTCATCACTGCTCAAACAACATGATGTGAAAGTAGTCATCATTTCTCCAACAACATGATGTGAAAGCAGTCATCATTTCTCCAACAACATGTGAAAGCAGTCATCACTTCTCCAACAACAAGATGTGAAAGCAGTCATCGCTTCTCCAACAACATGATGTGAAAGCAGTCATCGCTTCTCCAACAACATGATGTGAAAGCAGTCATCACTGCTCAAACAACATGATGTGAAAGCAGTCATCACTGCTCAAACAACATGATGTGAAAGCAGTCATTACTGCTCAAACAACATGATATGAAAGCAGTCATCACTGCTCAAATAACATGATGTGAAAGCAGTCATCACTGCTCAAACAACATGATATGAAAGCAGTCATCACTGCTCAAACAACATGATATGAAAGTAGTCATCACTGCTCAAATAACATGATGTGAAAGCAGTCATCACTGCTCAAACAACATGATGTGAAAGCAGTCATCACTTCTCCAACAACATGATGTGAAAGCAGTCATCACTTCTCCAACAACATGATGTGAAAGCAGTCATCACTTCTCCAACAACATGATGTGAAAGCAGTCATCACTGCTCAAACAACATGATGTGAAAGCAGTCATCACTGCTCAAACAACATGATGTGAAAGCAGTCATCACTTCTCCAACAACATGATGTGAAAGCAGTCATCACTTCTCCAACAACATGATGTGAAAGCAGTCATCACTGCTCAAACAACATGATATGAAAGCAGTCATCACTGCTCAAATAACATGATGTGAAAGCAGTCATCACTTCTCCAACAACATGATGTGAAAGCAGTCATCACTTCTCCAACAACATGATGTGAAAGCAGTCATCATTTCTCCAACAACATGATGTGAAAGCAGTCATCACTGCTCAAACAACATGATGTGAAAGCAGTCATCACTGCTCAAACAACATGATGTGAAAGCAGTCATCACTTCTCCAACAACATGATGTGAAAGCAGTCATCACTTCTCCAACAACATGATGTGAAAGCAGTCATCACTGCTCAAACAACATGATATGAAAGCAGTCATCACTGCTCAAATAACATGATGTGAAAGCAGTCATCACTTCTCCAACAACATGATGTGAAAGCAGTCATCATTTCTCCAACAACATGATGTGAAAGCAGTCATCACTTCTCCAACAACATGATGTGAAAGCAGTCATCGCTTCTCCAACAACATGATGTGAAAGCAGTCATCGCTTCTCCAACAAGATAATGTGAAAGCAGTCATCACTGCTCAAACAACATGATGTGAAAGCAGTCATCACTGCTCAAACAACATGATGTGAAAGCAGTCATCACTGCTCAAACAACATGATATGAAAGCAGTCATCACTGCTCAAATAACATGATGTGAAAGCAGTCATCACTGCTCAAACAACATGATATGAAAGCAGTCATCACTGCTCAAACAACATGATATGAAAGTAGTCATCACTGCTCAAATAATATGATGTGAAAGCAGTCATCACTGCTCAAACAACATGATGTGAAAGCAGTCATCACTTCTCCAACAACATGATGTGAAAGCAGTCATCACTTCTCCAACAACATGATGTGAAAGCAGTCATCACTGCTCAAACAACATGATGTGAAAGCAGTCATCATTTCTCCAACAACATGATGTGAAAGCAGTCATCATTTCTCCAACAACATGATGTGAAAGCAGTCATCACTTCTCCAACAACATGATGTGAAAGCAGTCATCGCTTCTCCAACAACATGATGTGAAAGCAGTCATCGCTTCTCCAACAAGATAATGTGAAAGCAGTCATCACTGCTCAAACAACATGATGTGAAAGCAGTCATCACTGCTCAAACAACATGATGTGAAAGCAGTCATCACTGCTCAAACAACATGATGTGAAAGCAGTCATCACTGCTCAAACAACATGATATGAAAGCAGTCATCACTGCTCAAATAACATGATGTGAAAGCAGTCATCACTTCTCCAACAACATGATGTGAAAGCAGTCATCATTTCTCCAACAACATGATGTGAAAGCAGTCATCATTTCTCCAACAACATGATGTGAAAGCAGTCATCGCTTTTCCAACAACATGATGTGAAAGCAGTCATCGCTTCTCCAACAACATGATGTGAAAGCAGTCATCGCTGCTCAAACAACATGATGTGAAAGCAGTCATCACTGCTCAAACAACATGATGTGAAAGCAGTCATCACTGCTCAAACAACATGATATGAAAGCAGTCATCACTGCTCAAATAACATGATGTGAAAGCAGTCATCACTGCTCAAACAACATGATATGAAAGCAGTCATCACTGCTCAAACAACATGATATGAAAGTAGTCATCACTGCTCATATAACATGATGTAAAAGCAGTCATCACTGCTCAAACAACATGATGTGAAAGCAGTCATCACTTCTCCAACAACATGATGTGAAAGCAGTCATCACTTCTCCAACAACATGATGTGAAAGCAGTCATCACTGCTCAAACAACATGATATGAAAGCAGTCATCACTGCTCAAATAACATGATGTGAAAGCAGTCATCACTTCTCCAACAACATGATGTGAAAGCAGTCATCACTTCTCCAACAACATGATGTGAAAGCAGTCATCATTTCTCCAACAACATGATGTGAAAGCAGTCATCACTGCTCAAACAACATGATGTGAAAGCAGTCATCATTTCTCCAACAACATGATGTGAAAGCAGTCATCATTTCTCAAAAAACATGATGTGAAAGCAGTCATCATTTCTCCAACAACATGATGTGAAAGCAGTCATCACTTCTCCAACAACATGATGTGAAAGCAGTCATCGCTTCTCCAACAACATGATGTGAAAGCAGTCATCGCTTCTCCAACAAGATAATGTGAAAGCAGTCATCACTGCTCAAACAACATGATGTGAAAGCAGTCATCACTGCTCAAACAACATGATGTGAAAGCAGTCATCACTGCTCAAACAACATGATATGAAAGCAGTCATCACTGCTCAAATAACATGATGTGAAAGCAGTCATCACTGCTCAAACAACATGATATGAAAGCAGTCATCACTGCTCAAACAACATGATATGAAAGTAGTCATCACTGCTCAAATAATATGATGTGAAAGCAGTCATCACTGCTCAAACAACATGATGTGAAAGCAGTCATCACTTCTCCAACAACATGATGTGAAAGCAGTCATCACTTCTCCAACAACATGATGTGAAAGCAGTCATCAATGCTCAAACAACATGATGTGAAAGCAGTCATCATTTCTCCAACAACATGATGTGAAAGCAGTCATCATTTCTCCAACAACATGATGTGAAAGCAGTCATCACTTCAACAACATGATGTGAAAGCAGTCATCGCTTCTCCAACAACATGATGTGAAAGCAGTCATCGCTTCTCCAACAAGATAATGTGAAAGCAGTCATCACTGCTCAAACAACATGATGTGAAAGCAGTCATCACTGCTCAAACAACATGATGTGAAAGCAGTCATCACTGCTCAAACAACATGATGTGAAAGCAGTCATCACTGCTCAAACAACATGATATGAAAGCAGTCATCACTGCTCAAATAACATGATGTGAAAGCAGTCATCATTTCTCCAACAACATGATGTGAAAGCAGTCATCATTTCTCCAACAACATGATGTGAAAGCAGTCATCGCTTTTCCAACAACATGATGTGAAAGCAGTCATCGCTTCTCCAACAACATGATGTGAAAGCAGTCATCGCTGCTCAAACAACATGATGTGAAAGCAGTCATCACTGCTCAAACAACATGATGTGAAAGCAGTCATCACTGCTCAAACAACATGATATGAAAGCAGTCATCACTGCTCAAATAACATGATGTGAAAGCAGTCATCACTGCTCAAACAACATGATATGAAAGCAGTCATCACTGCTCAAACAACATGATATGAAAGTAGTCATCACTGCTCATATAACATGATGTAAAAGCAGTCATCACTGCTCAAACAACATGATGTGAAAGCAGTCATCACTTCTCCAACAACATGATGTGAAAGCAGTCATCACTTCTCCAACAACATGATGTGAAAGCAGTCATCACTGCTCAAACAACATGATATGAAAGCAGTCATCACTGCTCAAATAACATGATGTGAAAGCAGTCATCACTTCTCCAACAACATGATGTGAAAGCAGTCATCACTTCTCCAACAACATGATGTGAAAGCAGTCATCATTTCTCCAACAACATGATGTGAAAGCAGTCATCACTGCTCAAACAACATGATGTGAAAGCAGTCATCATTTCTCCAACAACATGATGTGAAAGCAGTCATCATTTCTCAAAAAACATGATGTGAAAGCAGTCATCACTTCTCCAACAACATGATGTGAAAGCAGTCATCGCTTCTCCAACAACATGATGTGAAAGCAGTCATCGCTTCTCCAACAAGATAATGTGAAAGCAGTCATCACTGCTCAAACAACATGATGTGAAAGCAGTCATCACTGCTCAAACAACATGATGTGAAAGCAGTCATCACTGCTCAAACAACATGATGTGAAAGCAGTCATCACTGCTCAAACAACATGATATGAAAGCAGTCATCACTGCTCAAATAACATGATGTGAAAGCAGTCATCACTTCTCCAACAACATGATGTGAAAGCAGTCATCATTTCTCCAACAACATGATGTGAAAGCAGTCATCATTTCTCCAACAACATGATGTGAAAGCAGTCATCACTGCTCAAACAACATGATGTGAAAGTAGTCATCATTTCTCCAACAACATGATGTGAAAGCAGTCATCATTTCTCCAACAACATGATGTGAAAGCAGTCATCACTTCTCCAACAACAGCATGTGAAACCAGTCATCGCTTCTCCAACAACATGATGTGAAAGCAGTCATCACTGCTCAAACAACATGATATGAAAGCAGTCATCACTGCTCAATCAACATGATGTGAAAGCAGTCATCACTGCTCAAACAACATGATATGAAAGCAGTCATCACTGCTCAAACAACATGATATGAAAGCAGTCATCACTGCTCAAATAACATGATGTGAAAGCAGTCATCACTTCTCCAACAACATGATGTGAAAGCAGTCATAATTTCTCCAACAACATGATGTGAAAGCAGTCATCATTTCTCCAACAACATGATGTGAAAGCAGTCATCGCTTCTCCAACAACAGGATGTGAAAGCAGTCATCGCTTCTCCAACAACATGATGTGAAAGCAGTCATCACTGCTCAAACAACATGATGTGAAAGCAGTCATCACTGCTCAAACAACATGATGTGAAAGCAGTCATCACTGCTCAAACAACATGATGTGAAAGCAGTCATCACTGCTCAAACAACATGATATGAAAGCAGTCATCACTGCTCAAATAACATGATGTGAAAGCAGTCATCACTGCTCAAACAACATGATGTGAAAGCAGTCATCACTTCTCCAACAACATGATGTGAAAGCAGTCATCACTTCTCCATCAACATGATGTGAAAGCAGTCATCACTGCTCAAACAACATGATATGAAAGCAGTCATCACTGCTCAAATAACATGATGTGAAAGCAGTCATCACTTCTCCAACAACATGATGTGAAAGCAGTCATCACTTCTCCAACAACATGATGTGAAAGCAGTCATCATTTCTCCAACAACATGATGTGAAAGCAGTCATCACTGCTCAAACAACATGATGTGAAAGCAGTCATCATTTCTCCAACAACATGATGTGAAAGCAGTCATCATTTCTCCAACAACATGATGTGAAAGCAGTCATCACTTCTCCAACAACATAATGTGAAAGCAGTCATCGCTTCTCCAACAACATGATGTGAAAGCAGTCATCGCTTCTCCAACAAGATAATGTGAAAGCAGTCATCACTGCTCAAACAACATGATGTGAAAGCAGTCATCACTGCTCAAACAACATGATGTGAAAGCAGTCATCACCGCTCAAACAACATGATGTGAAAGCAGTCATCACTGCTCAAACAACATGATATGAAAGCAGTCATCACTGCTCAAATAACATGATGTGAAAGCAGTCATCACTTCTCCAACAACATGATGTGAAAGCAGTCATCATTTCTCCAACAACATGATGTGAAAGCAGTCATCATTTCTCCAACAACATGATGTGAAAGCAGTCATCACTGCTCAAACAACATGATGTGAAAGTAGTCATCATTTCTCCAACAACATGATGTGAAAGCAGTCATCATTTCTCCAACAACATGATGTGAAAGCAGTCATCACTTCTCCAACAACAGCATGTGAAACCAGTCATCGCTTCTCCAACAACATGATGTGAAAGCAGTCATCACTGCTCAAACAACATGATGTGAAAGCAGTCATCACTGCTCAAACAACATGATATGAAAGCAGTCATCACTGCTCAAATAACATGATGTGAAAGCAGTCATCACTGCTCAAACAACATGATATGAAAGCAGTCATCACTGCTCAAACAACATGATATGAAAGTAGTCATCACTGCTCATATAACATGATGTAAAAGCAGTCATCACTGCTCAAACAACATGATGTGAAAGCAGTCATCACTTCTCCAACAACATGATGTGAAAGCAGTCATCACTTCTCCAACAACATGATGTGAAAGCAGTCATCACTGCTCAAACAACATGATATGAAAGCAGTCATCACTGCTCAAATAACATGATGTGAAAGCAGTCATCACTTCTCCAACAACATGATGTGAAAGCAGTCATCACTTCTCCAACAACATGATGTGAAAGCAGTCATCATTTCTCCAACAACATGATGTGAAAGCAGTCATCACTGCTCAAACAACATGATGTGAAAGCAGTCATCATTTCTCCAACAACATGATGTGAAAGCAGTCATCATTTCTCAAAAAACATGATGTGAAAGCAGTCATCACTTCTCCAACAACATGATGTGAAAGCAGTCATCGCTTCTCCAACAACATGATGTGAAAGCAGTCATCGCTTCTCCAACAAGATAATGTGAAAGCAGTCATCACTGCTCAAACAACATGATGTGAAAGCAGTCATCACTGCTCAAACAACATGATGTGAAAGCAGTCATCACTGCTCAAACAACATGATGTGAAAGCAGTCATCACTGCTCAAACAACATGATATGAAAGCAGTCATCACTGCTCAAATAACATGATGTGAAAGCAGTCATCACTTCTCCAACAACATGATGTGAAAGCAGTCATCATTTCTCCAACAACATGATGTGAAAGCAGTCATCATTTCTCCAACAACATGATGTGAAAGCAGTCATCACTGCTCAAACAACATGATGTGAAAGTAGTCATCATTTCTCCAACAACATGATGTGAAAGCAGTCATCATTTCTCCAACAACATGATGTGAAAGCAGTCATCACTTCTCCAACAACAGCATGTGAAACCAGTCATCGCTTCTCCAACAACATGATGTGAAAGCAGTCATCACTGCTCAAACAACATGATATGAAAGCAGTCATCACTGCTCAATCAACATGATGTGAAAGCAGTCATCACTGCTCAAACAACATGATATGAAAGCAGTCATCACTGCTCAAACAACATGATATGAAAGCAGTCATCACTGCTCAAATAACATGATGTGAAAGCAGTCATCACTTCTCCAACAACATGATGTGAAAGCAGTCATAATTTCTCCAACAACATGATGTGAAAGCAGTCATCATTTCTCCAACAACATGATGTGAAAGCAGTCATCGCTTCTCCAACAACAGGATGTGAAAGCAGTCATCGCTTCTCCAACAACATGATGTGAAAGCAGTCATCACTGCTCAAACAACATGATGTGAAAGCAGTCATCACTGCTCAAACAACATGATGTGAAAGCAGTCATCACTGCTCAAACAACATGATGTGAAAGCAGTCATCACTGCTCAAACAACATGATATGAAAGCAGTCATCACTGCTCAAATAACATGATGTGAAAGCAGTCATCACTGCTCAAACAACATGATGTGAAAGCAGTCATCACTTCTCCAACAACATGATGTGAAAGCAGTCATCACTTCTCCATCAACATGATGTGAAAGCAGTCATCACTGCTCAAACAACATGATATGAAAGCAGTCATCACTGCTCAAATAACATGATGTGAAAGCAGTCATCACTTCTCCAACAACATGATGTGAAAGCAGTCATCACTTCTCCATCAACATGATGTGAAAGCAGTCATCATTGCTCAAACAACATGATGTGAAAGCAGTCATAATTTCTCCAACAACATGATGTGAAAGCAGTCATCATTTCTCCAACAACATGATGTGAAAGCAGTCATCGCTTCTCCAACAACAGGATGTGAAAGCAGTCATCGCTTCTCCAACAACATGATGTGAAAGCAGTCATCACTGCTCAAACAACATGATGTGAAAGCAGTCATCACTGCTCAAACAACATGATGTGAAAGCAGTCATCACTGCTCAAACAACATGATGTGAAAGCAGTCATCACTGCTCAAACAACATGATATGAAAGCAGTCATCACTGCTCAAATAACATGATGTGAAAGCAGTCATCACTGCTCAAACAACATGATGTGAAAGCAGTCATCACTTCTCCAACAACATGATGTGAAAGCAGTCATCACTTCTCCATCAACATGATGTGAAAGCAGTCATCACTGCTCAAACAACATGATATGAAAGCAGTCATCACTGCTCAAATAACATGATGTGAAAGCAGTCATCACTTCTCCAACAACATGATGTGAAAGCAGTCATCACTTCTCCAACAACATGATGTGAAAGCAGTCATCATTTCTCCAACAACATGATGTGAAAGCAGTCATCACTGCTCAAACAACATGATGTGAAAGCAGTCATCATTTCTCCAACAACATGATGTGAAAGCAGTCATCATTTCTCCAACAACATGATGTGAAAGCAGTCATCACTTCTCCAACAACATAATGTGAAAGCAGTCATCGCTTCTCCAACAACATGATGTGAAAGCAGTCATCGCTTCTCCAACAAGATAATGTGAAAGCAGTCATCACTGCTCAAACAACATGATGTGAAAGCAGTCATCACTGCTCAAACAACATGATGTGAAAGCAGTCATCACCGCTCAAACAACATGATGTGAAAGCAGTCATCACTGCTCAAACAACATGATATGAAAGCAGTCATCACTGCTCAAATAACATGATGTGAAAGCAGTCATCACTTCTCCAACAACATGATGTGAAAGCAGTCATCATTTCTCCAACAACATGATGTGAAAGCAGTCATCATTTCTCCAACAACATGATGTGAAAGCAGTCATCACTGCTCAAACAACATGATGTGAAAGTAGTCATCATTTCTCCAACAACATGATGTGAAAGCAGTCATCATTTCTCCAACAACATGATGTGAAAGCAGTCATCACTTCTCCAACAACAGCATGTGAAACCAGTCATCGCTTCTCCAACAACATGATGTGAAAGCAGTCATCACTGCTCAAACAACATGATGTGAAAGCAGTCATCACTGCTCAAACAACATGATATGAAAGCAGTCATCACTGCTCAAATAACATGATGTGAAAGCAGTCATCACTGCTCAAACAACATGATATGAAAGCAGTCATCACTGCTCAAACAACATGATATGAAAGTAGTCATCACTGCTCATATAACATGATGTAAAAGCAGTCATCACTGCTCAAACAACATGATGTGAAAGCAGTCATCACTTCTCCAACAACATGATGTGAAAGCAGTCATCACTTCTCCAACAACATGATGTGAAAGCAGTCATCACTGCTCAAACAACATGATATGAAAGCAGTCATCACTGCTCAAATAACATGATGTGAAAGCAGTCATCACTTCTCCAACAACATGATGTGAAAGCAGTCATCACTTCTCCAACAACATGATGTGAAAGCAGTCATCATTTCTCCAACAACATGATGTGAAAGCAGTCATCACTGCTCAAACAACATGATGTGAAAGCAGTCATCATTTCTCCAACAACATGATGTGAAAGCAGTCATCATTTCTCAAAAAACATGATGTGAAAGCAGTCATCACTTCTCCAACAACATGATGTGAAAGCAGTCATCGCTTCTCCAACAACATGATGTGAAAGCAGTCATCGCTTCTCCAACAAGATAATGTGAAAGCAGTCATCACTGCTCAAACAACATGATGTGAAAGCAGTCATCACTGCTCAAACAACATGATGTGAAAGCAGTCATCACTGCTCAAACAACATGATGTGAAAGCAGTCATCACTGCTCAAACAACATGATATGAAAGCAGTCATCACTGCTCAAATAACATGATGTGAAAGCAGTCATCACTTCTCCAACAACATGATGTGAAAGCAGTCATCATTTCTCCAACAACATGATGTGAAAGCAGTCATCATTTCTCCAACAACATGATGTGAAAGCAGTCATCACTGCTCAAACAACATGATGTGAAAGTAGTCATCATTTCTCCAACAACATGATGTGAAAGCAGTCATCATTTCTCCAACAACATGATGTGAAAGCAGTCATCACTTCTCCAACAACAGCATGTGAAACCAGTCATCGCTTCTCCAACAACATGATGTGAAAGCAGTCATCACTGCTCAAACAACATGATATGAAAGCAGTCATCACTGCTCAATCAACATGATGTGAAAGCAGTCATCACTGCTCAAACAACATGATATGAAAGCAGTCATCACTGCTCAAACAACATGATATGAAAGCAGTCATCACTGCTCAAATAACATGATGTGAAAGCAGTCATCACTTCTCCAACAACATGATGTGAAAGCAGTCATAATTTCTCCAACAACATGATGTGAAAGCAGTCATCATTTCTCCAACAACATGATGTGAAAGCAGTCATCGCTTCTCCAACAACAGGATGTGAAAGCAGTCATCGCTTCTCCAACAACATGATGTGAAAGCAGTCATCACTGCTCAAACAACATGATGTGAAAGCAGTCATCACTGCTCAAACAACATGATGTGAAAGCAGTCATCACTGCTCAAACAACATGATGTGAAAGCAGTCATCACTGCTCAAACAACATGATATGAAAGCAGTCATCACTGCTCAAATAACATGATGTGAAAGCAGTCATCACTGCTCAAACAACATGATGTGAAAGCAGTCATCACTTCTCCAACAACATGATGTGAAAGCAGTCATCACTTCTCCATCAACATGATGTGAAAGCAGTCATCACTGCTCAAACAACATGATATGAAAGCAGTCATCACTGCTCAAATAACATGATGTGAAAGCAGTCATCACTTCTCCAACAACATGATGTGAAAGCAGTCATCACTTCTCCAACAACATGATGTGAAAGCAGTCATCATTTCTCCAACAACATGATGTGAAAGCAGTCATCACTGCTCAAACAACATGATGTGAAAGCAGTCATCATTTCTCCAACAACATGATGTGAAAGCAGTCATCATTTCTCCAACAACATGATGTGAAAGCAGTCATCACTTCTCCAACAACATAATGTGAAAGCAGTCATCGCTTCTCCAACAACATGATGTGAAAGCAGTCATCGCTTCTCCAACAAGATAATGTGAAAGCAGTCATCACTGCTCAAACAACATGATGTGAAAGCAGTCATCACTGCTCAAACAACATGATGTGAAAGCAGTCATCACCGCTCAAACAACATGATGTGAAAGCAGTCATCACTGCTCAAACAACATGATATGAAAGCAGTCATCACTGCTCAAATAACATGATGTGAAAGCAGTCATCACTTCTCCAACAACATGATGTGAAAGCAGTCATCATTTCTCCAACAACATGATGTGAAAGCAGTCATCATTTCTCCAACAACATGATGTGAAAGCAGTCATCACTGCTCAAACAACATGATGTGAAAGTAGTCATCATTTCTCCAACAACATGATGTGAAAGCAGTCATCATTTCTCCAACAACATGATGTGAAAGCAGTCATCACTTCTCCAACAACAGCATGTGAAACCAGTCATCGCTTCTCCAACAACATGATGTGAAAGCAGTCATCACTGCTCAAACAACATGATATGAAAGCAGTCATCACTGCTCAATCAACATGATGTGAAAGCAGTCATCACTGCTCAAACAACATGATATGAAAGCAGTCATCACTGCTCAAACAACATGATATGAAAGCAGTCATCACTGCTCAAATAACATGATGTGAAAGCAGTCATCACTTCTCCAACAACATGATGTGAAAGCAGTCATAATTTCTCCAACAACATGATGTGAAAGCAGTCATCATTTCTCCAACAACATGATGTGAAAGCAGTCATCGCTTCTCCAACAACAGGATGTGAAAGCAGTCATCGCTTCTCCAACAACATGATGTGAAAGCAGTCATCACTGCTCAAACAACATGATGTGAAAGCAGTCATCACTGCTCAAACAACATGATGTGAAAGCAGTCATCACTGCTCAAACAACATGATGTGAAAGCAGTCATCACTGCTCAAACAACATGATATGAAAGCAGTCATCACTGCTCAAATAACATGATGTGAAAGCAGTCATCACTGCTCAAACAACATGATGTGAAAGCAGTCATCACTTCTCCAACAACATGATGTGAAAGCAGTCATCACTTCTCCATCAACATGATGTGAAAGCAGTCATCACTGCTCAAACAACATGATATGAAAGCAGTCATCACTGCTCAAATAACATGATGTGAAAGCAGTCATCACTTCTCCAACAACATGATGTGAAAGCAGTCATCACTTCTCCAACAACATGATGTGAAAGCAGTCATCATTTCTCCAACAACATGATGTGAAAGCAGTCATCACTGCTCAAACAACATGATGTGAAAGCAGTCATCATTTCTCCAACAACATGATGTGAAAGCAGTCATCATTTCTCCAACAACATGATGTGAAAGCAGTCATCACTTCTCCAACAACATAATGTGAAAGCAGTCATCGCTTCTCCAACAACATGATGTGAAAGCAGTCATCGCTTCTCCAACAAGATAATGTGAAAGCAGTCATCACTGCTCAAACAACATGATGTGAAAGCAGTCATCACTGCTCAAACAACATGATGTGAAAGCAGTCATCACCGCTCAAACAACATGATGTGAAAGCAGTCATCACTGCTCAAACAACATGATATGAAAGCAGTCATCACTGCTCAAATAACATGATGTGAAAGCAGTCATCACTTCTCCAACAACATGATGTGAAAGCAGTCATCATTTCTCCAACAACATGATGTGAAAGCAGTCATCATTTCTCCAACAACATGATGTGAAAGCAGTCATCACTGCTCAAACAACATGATGTGAAAGTAGTCATCATTTCTCCAACAACATGATGTGAAAGCAGTCATCATTTCTCCAACAACATGATGTGAAAGCAGTCATCACTTCTCCAACAACAAGATGTGAAAGCAGTCATCGCTTCTCCAACAACATGATGTGAAAGCAGTCATCACTGCTCAAACAACATGATGTGAAAGCAGTCATCACTGCTCAAAAAACATTATGTGAAAGCAGTCATCATTTCTCCAACAACATGATGTGAAAGCAGTCATCGCTTCTCCAACAACAGGATGTGAAACCAGTCATCGCTTCTCCAACAACATGATGTGAAAGCAGTCATCACTGCTCAAACAACATGATGTGAAAGCAGTCATCACTGCTCAAACAACATGATGTGAAAGCAGTCATCACTGCTCAAACAACATGATGTGAAAGCAGTCATCACTGCTCAAACAACATAATATGAAAGCAGTCATCACTGCTCAAATAACATGATGTGAAAGCAGTCATCACTGCTCAAACAACATGATATGAAAGCAGTCATCACTGCTCAAACAACATGATATGAAAGTAGTCATCACTGCTCAAATAACATGATGTGAAAGCAGTCATCACTGCTCAAACAACATGATGTGAAAGCAGTCATCACTTCTCCAACAACATGATGTGAAAGCAGTCATCACTTCTCCAACAACATGATGTGAAAGCAGTCATCACTTCTCCAACAACATGATGTGAAAGCAGTCATCACTTCTCCAACAACATGATGTGAAAGCAGTCATCACTGCTCAAACAACATGATGTGAAAGCAGTCATCACTGCTCAAACAACATGATGTGAAAGCAGTCATCACTTCTCCAACAACATGATGTGAAAGCAGTCATCACTTCTCCAACAACATGATGTGAAAGCAGTCATCACTGCTCCAACAACATGATGTGAAAGCAGTCATCACTGCTCAAATAACATGATGTGAAAGCAGTCATAACTTCTCCAACAACATGATGTGAAAGCAGTCATCACTTCTCCAACAACATGATGTGAAAGCAGTCATCATTTCTCCAACAACATGATGTGAAAGCAGTCATCACTGCTCAAACAACATGATGTGAAAGCAGTAATCATTTCTCCAACAACATGATGTGAAAGCAGTCATCATTTCTCCAACAACATGATGTGAAAGCAGTCATCACTTCTCCAACAACATGATGTGAAAGCAGTCATCGCTTCTCCAACAACATGATGTGAAAGCAGTCATCGCTTCTCCAACAAGATAATGTGAAAGCAGTCATCACTGCTCAAACAACATGATGTGAAAGCAGTCATCACTGCTCAAACAACATGATGTGAAAGCAGTCATCACTGCTCAAACAACATGATGTGAAAGCAGTCATCACTGCTCAAACAACATGATATGAAAGCAGTCATCACTGCTCAAATAACATGATGTGAAAGCAGTCATCACTTCTCCAACAACATGATGTGAAAGCAGTCATCATTTCTCCAACAACATGATGTGAAAGCAGTCATCATTTCTCCAACAACATGATGTGAAAGCAGTCATCGCTTCTCCAACAACAGGATGTGAAAGCAGTCTTCGCTTCTCCAACAACATGATGTGAAAGCAGTCATCACTGCTCAAACAACATGATGTGAAAGCAGTCATCACTGCTCAAACAGCATGATGTGAAAGCAGTCATCACTGCTCAAACAACATGATGTGAAAGCAGTCATCACTGCTCAAACAACATGATATGAAAGCAGTCATCACTGCTCAAATAACATGATGTGAAAGCAGTCATCACTGCTCAAACAACATGATATGAAAGCAGTCATCACTGCTCAAACAACATGATATGAAAGTAGTCATCACTGCTCAAATAACATGATGTGAAAGCAGTCATCACTGCTCAAACAACATGATGTGAAAGCAGTCATCACTTCTCCAACAACATGATGTGAAAGCAGTCATCACTTCTCCAACAACATGATGTGAAAGCAGTCATCACTGCTCAAACAACATGATATGAAAGCAGTCATCACTGCTCAAATAACATGATGTGAAAGTAGTCATCACTTCTCCAACAACATGATGTGAAAGCAGTCATCACTTCTCCAACAACATGATGTGAAAGCAGTCATCATTTCTCCAACAACATGATGTGAAAGCAGTCATCACCTCTCAAACAACATGATGTGAAAGCAGTCATCATTTCTCCAACAACATGATGTGAAAGCAGTCATCATTTCTCCAACAACATGATGTGAAAGCAGTCATCACTTCTCCAACAACATGATGTGAAAGCAGTCATCGCTTCTCCAACAACATGATGTGAAAGCAGTCATCGCTTCTCCAACAACAGGATGTGAAAGCAGTCATCACTGCTCAAACAACATGATGTGAAAGCAGTCATCACTGCTCAAACAGCATGATGTGAAAGCAGTCATCACTGCTCAAACAACATGATGTGAAAGCAGTCATCACTGCTCAAACAACATGATGTGAAAGCAGTCATCACTGCTCAAACAACATGATATGAAAGCAGTCATCACTGCTCAAATAACATGATGTGAAAGCAGTCATCACTGCTCAAACAACATGATATGAAAGCAGTCATCACTGCTCAAACAACATGATATGAAAGTAGTCATCACTGCACAAATAACATGATGTGAAAGCAGTCATCACTGCTCAAACAACATGATGTGAAAGCAGTCATCACTTCTCCAACAACATGATGTGAAAGCAGTCATCACTTCTCCAACAACATGATGTGAAAGCAGTCATCACTTCTCCAACAACATGATGTGAAAGCAGTCATCACTGCTCAAACAACATGATGTGAAAGCAGTCATCACTGCTCAAACAACATGATGTGAAAGCAGTCATCATTTCTCCAACAACATGATGTGAAAGCAGTCATCATTTCTCCAACAACATGATGTGAAAGCAGTCATCGCTTCTCCAACAACATGATGTGAAAGCAGTCATCGCTTCTCCAACAACATGATGTGAAAGCAGTCATCACTGCTCAAACAACATGATGTGAAAGCAGTCATCACTGCTCAAACAACATGATGTGAAAGCAGTCATCACTGCTCAAACAACATGATGTGAAAGCAGTCATCACTGCTCAAACAACATGATATGAAAGCAGTCATCACTGCTCAAATAACATGATGTGAAAGCAGTCATCACTGCTCAAACAACATGATGTGAAAGCAGTCATCACTTCTCCAACAACATGATGTGAAAGCAGTCATCACTCCTCCAACAACATGATGTGAAAGCAGTCATCACTGCTCAAACAACATGATGTGAAAGCATTCATCACTTCTCCAACAACATGATGTGAAAGCAGTCATCACTTCTCCAACAACATGATGTGAAAGCAGTCATCACTTATCCAACAACATGATGTGAAAGCAGTCATCACTTTTCCAACAACATGATGTGAAAGCAGTCTTCACTGCTCAAACAACATGATGTGAAAGCAGTCATCGCTTCTCCACAAACATGATGTGAAAGCAGTCATAACTTCTCCAACAACATGATGTGAAAGCAGTCATCACTGCTCCAACAACATGATGTGAAAGCAGTCATCACTGCTCAAACAACATGATGTGAAAGCAGTCATCGCTTCTCCAACAACATGATGTGAAAGCAGTCATCACTTCTCCAACAACATGATATGAAAGCAGTCATCACTGCTCAAACAACATGATGTGAAAGCAGTCATCACTTCTCCAACAACATGATGTGAAAGCAGTCATCACTTCTCCAACAATATGATGTGAAAGCAGTCATCACTTCTCCAACAACATGATGTGAAAGCAGTCATCACTTCTCCAACAACATGATGTGAAAGCAGTCATCACTTCTCCAACAACATGATGTGAAAGCAGTCATCACTTCTCCAACAACATGATGTGAAAGCAGTCATCACTTCTCCAACAACATGATGTGAAAGCAGTCATCACTTCTCCAACAACATGATGTGAAAGCAGTCATCACTGCTCAAACAACATGATGTGAAAGCAGTCATCGCTTCTCCAACAACATGATGTGAAAGCAGTCATCACTTCTCCAACAACATGATATGAAAGCAGTCATCACTGCTCAAATAACATGATGTGAAAGCAGTCATCACTTCTCCAACAACATGATGTGAAAGCAGTCATCACTTCTCCAACAACATGATGTGAAAGCAGTCATCATTTCTCCAACAACATGATGTGAAAGCAGTCATCATTGCTCAAACAACATGATGTGAAAGCAGTCATCATTTCTCCAACAACATGATGTGAAAGCAGTCATCATTTCTCCAACAACATGATGTGAAAACAGTCATCACTTCTCCAACAACATGATGTGAAAGCAGTCATCGCTTCTCCTACAAGATAATGTGAAAGCAGTCATCACTGCTCAAACAACATGATGTGAAAGCAGTCATCACTGCTCAAACAACATGATGTGAAAGCAGTCATCGCTTCTCCAACAACATGATGTGAAAGCAGTCATCACTTCTCCAACAACATGATATGAAAGCAGTCATCACTGCTCAAACAACATGATGTGAAAGCAGTCATCACTTCTCCAACAACATGATGTGAAAGCAGTCATCACTTCTCCAACAATATGATGTGAAAGCAGTCATCACTGCTCAAACAACATGATGTGAAAGCAGTCATCACTTCTCCAACAACATGATGTGAAAGCAGTCATCACTTCTCCAACAACATGATGTGAAAGCAGTCATCACTGCTCAAACAACATGATATGAAAGCAGTCATCACTGCTCAAATAACATGATGTGAAAGTAGTCATCACTTCTCCAACAACATGATGTGAAAGCAGTCATCACTTCTCCAACAACATGATGTGAAAGCAGTCATCATTTCTCCAACAACATGATGTGAAAGCAGTCATCACCTCTCAAACAACATGATGTGAAAGCAGTCATCATTTCTCCAACAACATGATGTGAAAGCAGTCATCATTTCTCCAACAACATGATGTGAAAGCAGTCATCACTTCTCCAACAACATGATGTGAAAGCAGTCATCGCTTCTCCAACAACATGATGTGAAAGCAGTCATCGCTTCTCCAACAACAGGATGTGAAAGCAGTCATCACTGCTCAAACAACATGATGTGAAAGCAGTCATCACTGCTCAAACAGCATGATGTGAAAGCAGTCATCACTGCTCAAACAACATGATGTGAAAGCAGTCATCACTGCTCAAACAACATGATGTGAAAGCAGTCATCACTGCTCAAACAACATGATATGAAAGCAGTCATCACTGCTCAAATAACATGATGTGAAAGCAGTCATCACTGCTCAAACAACATGATATGAAAGCAGTCATCACTGCTCAAACAACATGATATGAAAGTAGTCATCACTGCACAAATAACATGATGTGAAAGCAGTCATCACTGCTCAAACAACATGATGTGAAAGCAGTCATCACTTCTCCAACAACATGATGTGAAAGCAGTCATCACTTCTCCAACAACATGATGTGAAAGCAGTCATCACTTCTCCAACAACATGATGTGAAAGCAGTCATCACTGCTCAAACAAACAACATGATGTGAAAGCAGTCATCACTGCTCAAACAACATGATGTGAAAGCAGTCATCATTTCTCCAACAACATGATGTGAAAGCAGTCATCATTTCTCCAACAACATGATGTGAAAGCAGTCATCGCTTCTCCAACAACATGATGTGAAAGCAGTCATCGCTTCTCCAACAACATGATGTGAAAGCAGTCATCACTGCTCAAACAACATGATGTGAAAGCAGTCATCACTGCTCAAACAACATGATGTGAAAGCAGTCATCACTGCTCAAACAACATGATGTGAAAGCAGTCATCACTGCTCAAACAACATGATATGAAAGCAGTCATCACTGCTCAAATAACATGATGTGAAAGCAGTCATCACTGCTCAAACAACATGATGTGAAAGCAGTCATCACTTCTCCAACAACATGATGTGAAAGCAGTCATCACTCCTCCAACAACATGATGTGAAAGCAGTCATCACTGCTCAAACAACATGATGTGAAAGCATTCATCACTTCTCCAACAACATGATGTGAAAGCAGTCATCACTTATCCAACAACATGATGTGAAAGCAGTCATCACTTTTCCAACAACATGATGTGAAAGCATTCTTCACTGCTCAAACAACATGATGTGAAAGCAGTCATCGCTTCTCCACCAACATGATGTGAAAGCAGTCATAACTTCTCCAACAACATGATGTGAAAGCAGTCATCACTTCTCCAACAACATGATGTGAAAGCAGTCATCACTGCTCAAACAACATGATGTGAAAGCAGTCATCGCTTCTCCAACAACATGATGTGAAAGCAGTCATCACTTCTCCAACAACATGATATGAAAGCAGTCATCACTGCTCAAACAACATGATGTGAAAGCAGTCATCACTTCTCCAACAACATGATGTGAAAGCAGTCATCACTTCTCCAACAATATGATGTGAAAGCAGTCATCACTTCTCCAACAACATGATGTGAAAGCAGTCATCACTTCTCCAACAACATGATGTGAAAGCAGTCATCACTTCTCCAACAACATGATGTGAAAGCAGTCATCACTTCTCCAACAACATGATGTGAAAGCAGTCATCACTTCTCCAACAACATGATGTGAAAGCAGTCATCACTGCTCAAACAACATGATGTGAAAGCAGTCATCGCTTCTCCAACAACATGATGTGAAAGCAGTCATCACTTCTCCAACAACATGATATGAAAGCAGTCATCACTGCTCAAATAACATGATGTGAAAGCAGTCATCACTTCTCCAACAACATGATGTGAAAGCAGTCATCACTTCTCCAACAACATGATGTGAAAGCAGTCATCATTTCTCCAACAACATGATGTGAAAGCAGTCATCATTGCTCAAACAACATGATGTGAAAGCAGTCATCATTTCTCCAACAACATGATGTGAAAGCAGTCATCATTTCTCCAACAACATGATGTGAAAACAGTCATCACTTCTCCAACAACATGATGTGAAAGCAGTCATCGCTTCTCCTACAAGATAATGTGAAAGCAGTCATCACTGCTCAAACAACATGATGTGAAAGCAGTCATCACTGCTCAAACAACATGATGTGAAAGCAGTCATCGCTTCTCCAACAACATGATGTGAAAGCAGTCATCACTTCTCCAACAACATGATATGAAAGCAGTCATCACTGCTCAAACAACATGATGTGAAAGCAGTCATCACTTCTCCAACAACATGATGTGAAAGCAGTCATCACTTCTCCAACAATATGATGTGAAAGCAGTCATCACTTCTCCAACAACATGATGTGAAAGCAGTCATCACTTCTCCAACAACATGATGTGAAAGCAGTCATCACTTCTCCAACAACATGATGTGAAAGCAGTCATCACTTCTCCAACAACATGATGTGAAAGCAGTCATCACTTCTCCAACAACATGATGTGAAAGCAGTCATCACTGCTCAAACAACATGATGTGAAAGCAGTCATCGCTTCTCCAACAACATGATGTGAAAGCAGTCATCACTTCTCCAACAACATGATATGAAAGCAGTCATCACTGCTCAAATAACATGATGTGAAAGCAGTCATCACTTCTCCAACAACATGATGTGAAAGCAGTCATCACTTCTCCAACAACATGATGTGAAAGCAGTCATCATTTCTCCAACAACATGATGTGAAAGCAGTCATCATTGCTCAAACAACATGATGTGAAAGCAGTCATCATTTCTCCAACAACATGATGTGAAAGCAGTCATCATTTCTCCAACAACATGATGTGAAAACAGTCATCACTTCTCCAACAACATGATGTGAAAGCAGTCATCGCTTCTCCTACAAGATAATGTGAAAGCAGTCATCACTGCTCAAACAACATGATGTGAAAGCAGTCATCACTGCTCAAACAACATGATGTGAAAGCAGTCATCGCTTCTCCAACAACATGATGTGAAAGCAGTCATCACTTCTCCAACAACATGATATGAAAGCAGTCATCACTGCTCAAACAACATGATGTGAAAGCAGTCATCACATCTCCAACAACATGATGTGAAAGCAGTCATCACTTCTCCAACAATATGATGTGAAAGCAGTCATCACTTCTCCAACAACATGATGTGAAAGCAGTCATCACTTCTCCAACAACATGATGTGAAAGCAGTCATCACTTCTCCAACAACATGATGTGAAAGCAGTCATCACTTCTCCAACAACATGATGTGAAAGCAGTCATCACTTCTCCAACAACATGATGTGAAAGCAGTCATCACTTCTCCAACAACATGATGTGAAAGCAGTCATCACTGCTCAAACAACATGATGTGAAAGCAGTCATCGCTTCTCCAACAACATGATGTGAAAGCAGTCATCACTTCTCCAACAACATGATATGAAAGCAGTCATCACTGCTCAAATAACATGATGTGAAAGCAGTCATCACTTCTCCAACAACATGATGTGAAAGCAGTCATCACTTCTCCAACAACATGATGTGAAAGCAGTCATCATTTCTCCAACAACATGATGTGAAAGCAGTCATCATTGCTCAAACAACATGATGTGAAAGCAGTCATCATTTCTCCAACAACATGATGTGAAAGCAGTCATCATTTCTCCAACAACATGATGTGAAAACAGTCATCACTTCTCCAACAACATGATGTGAAAGCAGTCATCGCTTCTCCTACAAGATAATGTGAAAGCAGTCATCACTGCTCAAACAACATGATGTGAAAGCAGTCATCGCTGCTCAAACAACATGATGTGAAAGCAGTCATCGCTTCTCCAACAACATGATGTGAAAGCAGTCATCACTTCTCCAACAACATGATATGAAAGCAGTCATCACTGCTCAAACAACATGATGTGAAAGCAGTCATCACTTCTCCAACAACATGATGTGAAAGCAGTCATCACATCTCCAACAACATGATGTGAAAGCAGTCATCACTTCTCCAACAACATGATGTGAAAGCAGTCATCACTTCTCCAACAACATGATGTGAAAGCAGTCATCGCTTCTCCAACAAGATGATGTGAAAGCAGTCATCACTGCTCAAACAACATGATGTGAAAGCAGTCATCACTGCTCAAACAACATGATGTGAAAGCAGTCATCATTTCTCCAACAACATGATGAGAAAGCAGTCATCACTGCTCAAACAACATGATGTGAAAGCAGTCATCACTGCTCAAACAACATGATGTGAAAGCAGTCATCACTGCTCAAACAACATGATGTGAAAGCAGTCATCACTGCTCAAACAACATGATATGAAAGCAGTCATCACTGCTCAAACAACATGATGTGAAAGCAGTCATCACTTCTCCAACAACATGATGTGAAAGCAGTCATCACTTCTCCAACAACATGATTTTAAAGCAGTCATCATTTCTCCAACAACATGATGTGAAAGCAGTCATCGCTTCTCCAACAAGATGATGTGAAAGCAGTCATCACTGCTCAAACAACATGATGTGAAAGCAGTCATCACTGCTCAAACAACATGATGTGAAAGCAGTCATCATTTCTCCAACAACATGATGTGAAAGCAGTCATCACTGCTCAAACAACATGATGTGAAAGCAGTCATCACTGCTCAAACAACATGATGTGAAAGCAGTCATCACTGCTCAAACAACATGATATGAAAGCAGTCATCACTGCTCAAATAACATGATGTGAAAGCAGTCATCACTTCTCCAACAACATGATGTGAAAGCAGTCATCACTTCTCCAACAACATGATGTGAAAGCAGTCATCGCTGCTCAAACAACATGATGTGAAAGCAGTCATCGCTTCTCCAACAACATGATGTGAAAGCAGTCATCACTTCTCCAACAACATGATATGAAAGCAGTCATCACTGCTCAAACAACATGATGTGAAAGCAGTCATCACTTCTCCAACAACATGATGTGAAAGCAGTCATCACATCTCCAACAACATGATGTGAAAGCAGTCATCACTTCTCCAACAACATGATGTGAAAGCAGTCATCAATTCTCCAACAACATGATGTGAAAGCAGTCATCGCTTCTCCAACAAGATGATGTGAAAGCAGTCATCACTGCTCAAACAACATGATGTGAAAGCAGTCATCACTGCTCAAACAACATGATGTGAAAGCAGTCATCATTTCTCCAACAACATGATGTGAAAGCAGTCATCACTGCTCAAACAACATGATGTGAAAGCAGTCATCACTGCTCAAACAACATGATGTGAAAGCAGTCATCACTGCTCAAACAACATGATGTGAAAGCAGTCATCACTGCTCAAACAACATGATATGAAAGCAGTCATCACTGCTCAAACAACATGATGTGAAAGCAGTCATGACTTCTCCAACAACATGATGTGAAAGCAGTCATCACTTCTCCAACAACATGATGTGAAAGCAGTCATAATTTCTCCAACAACATGATGTGAAAGCAGTCATCGCTTCTCCAACAACATGATGTGAAAGCAGTCATCATTTCTCCAACAACATGATGTGAAAGCAGTCATCGCTTCTCCAACAACAGGATGTGAAAGCAGTCTTCGCTTCTCCAACAACATGATGTGAAAGCAGTCATCACTGCTCAAACAACATGATGTGAAAGCAGTCATCACTGCTCAAACAGCATGATGTGAAAGCAGTCATCACTGCTCAAACAACATGATGTGAAAGCAGTCATCACTGCTCAAACAACATGATATGAAAGCAGTCATCACTGCTCAAATAACATGATGTGAAAGCAGTCATCACTGCTCAAACAACATGATATGAAAGCAGTCATCACTGCTCAAACAACATGATATGAAAGTAGTCATCACTGCTCAAATAACATGATGTGAAAGCAGTCATCACTGCTCAAACAACATGATGTGAAAGCAGTCATCACTTCTCCAACAACATGATGTGAAAGCAGTCATCACTTCTCCAACAACATGATGTGAAAGCAGTCATCACTGCTCAAACAACATGATATGAAAGCAGTCATCACTGCTCAAATAACATGATGTGAAAGTAGTCATCACTTCTCCAACAACATGATGTGAAAGCAGTCATCACTTCTCCAACAACATGATGTGAAAGCAGTCATCATTTCTCCAACAACATGATGTGAAAGCAGTCATCACCTCTCAAACAACATGATGTGAAAGCAGTCATCATTTCTCCAACAACATGATGTGAAAGCAGTCATCATTTCTCCAACAACATGATGTGAAAGCAGTCATCACTTCTCCAACAACATGATGTGAAAGCAGTCATCGCTTCTCCAACAACATGATGTGAAAGCAGTCATCGCTTCTCCAACAACAGGATGTGAAAGCAGTCATCACTGCTCAAACAACATGATGTGAAAGCAGTCATCACTGCTCAAACAGCATGATGTGAAAGCAGTCATCACTGCTCAAACAACATGATGTGAAAGCAGTCATCACTGCTCAAACAACATGATGTGAAAGCAGTCATCACTGCTCAAACAACATGATATGAAAGCAGTCATCACTGCTCAAATAACATGATGTGAAAGCAGTCATCACTGCTCAAACAACATGATATGAAAGCAGTCATCACTGCTCAAACAACATGATATGAAAGTAGTCATCACTGCACAAATAACATGATGTGAAAGCAGTCATCACTGCTCAAACAACATGATGTGAAAGCAGTCATCACTTCTCCAACAACATGATGTGAAAGCAGTCATCACTTCTCCAACAACATGATGTGAAAGCAGTCATCACTTCTCCAACAACATGATGTGAAAGCAGTCATCACTGCTCAAACAACATGATGTGAAAGCAGTCATCACTGCTCAAACAACATGATGTGAAAGCAGTCATCATTTCTCCAACAACATGATGTGAAAGCAGTCATCATTTCTCCAACAACATGATGTGAAAGCAGTCATCGCTTCTCCAACAACATGATGTGAAAGCAGTCATCGCTTCTCCAACAACATGATGTGAAAGCAGTCATCACTGCTCAAACAACATGATGTGAAAGCAGTCATCACTGCTCAAACAACATGATGTGAAAGCAGTCATCACTGCTCAAACAACATGATGTGAAAGCAGTCATCACTGCTCAAACAACATGATATGAAAGCAGTCATCACTGCTCAAATAACATGATGTGAAAGCAGTCATCACTGCTCAAACAACATGATGTGAAAGCAGTCATCACTTCTCCAACAACATGATGTGAAAGCAGTCATCACTCCTCCAACAACATGATGTGAAAGCAGTCATCACTGCTCAAACAACATGATGTGAAAGCATTCATCACTTCTCCAACAACATGATGTGAAAGCAGTCATCACTTCTCCAACAACATGATGTGAAAGCAGTCATCACTTATCCAACAACATGATGTGAAAGCAGTCATCACTTTTCCAACAACATGATGTGAAAGCAGTCTTCACTGCTCAAACAACATGATGTGAAAGCAGTCATCGCTTCTCCACAAACATGATGTGAAAGCAGTCATAACTTCTCCAACAACATGATGTGAAAGCAGTCATCACTGCTCCAACAACATGATGTGAAAGCAGTCATCACTGCTCAAACAACATGATGTGAAAGCAGTCATCGCTTCTCCAACAACATGATGTGAAAGCAGTCATCACTTCTCCAACAACATGATATGAAAGCAGTCATCACTGCTCAAACAACATGATGTGAAAGCAGTCATCACTTCTCCAACAACATGATGTGAAAGCAGTCATCACTTCTCCAACAATATGATGTGAAAGCAGTCATCACTTCTCCAACAACATGATGTGAAAGCAGTCATCACTTCTCCAACAACATGATGTGAAAGCAGTCATCACTTCTCCAACAACATGATGTGAAAGCAGTCATCACTTCTCCAACAACATGATGTGAAAGCAGTCATCACTTCTCCAACAACATGATGTGAAAGCAGTCATCACTTCTCCAACAACATGATGTGAAAGCAGTCATCACTGCTCAAACAACATGATGTGAAAGCAGTCATCGCTTCTCCAACAACATGATGTGAAAGCAGTCATCACTTCTCCAACAACATGATATGAAAGCAGTCATCACTGCTCAAATAACATGATGTGAAAGCAGTCATCACTTCTCCAACAACATGATGTGAAAGCAGTCATCACTTCTCCAACAACATGATGTGAAAGCAGTCATCATTTCTCCAACAACATGATGTGAAAGCAGTCATCATTGCTCAAACAACATGATGTGAAAGCAGTCATCATTTCTCCAACAACATGATGTGAAAGCAGTCATCATTTCTCCAACAACATGATGTGAAAACAGTCATCACTTCTCCAACAACATGATGTGAAAGCAGTCATCGCTTCTCCTACAAGATAATGTGAAAGCAGTCATCACTGCTCAAACAACATGATGTGAAAGCAGTCATCACTGCTCAAACAACATGATGTGAAAGCAGTCATCGCTTCTCCAACAACATGATGTGAAAGCAGTCATCACTTCTCCAACAACATGATATGAAAGCAGTCATCACTGCTCAAACAACATGATGTGAAAGCAGTCATCACTTCTCCAACAACATGATGTGAAAGCAGTCATCACTTCTCCAACAATATGATGTGAAAGCAGTCATCACTGCTCAAACAACATGATGTGAAAGCAGTCATCACTTCTCCAACAACATGATGTGAAAGCAGTCATCACTTCTCCAACAACATGATGTGAAAGCAGTCATCACTGCTCAAACAACATGATATGAAAGCAGTCATCACTGCTCAAATAACATGATGTGAAAGTAGTCATCACTTCTCCAACAACATGATGTGAAAGCAGTCATCACTTCTCCAACAACATGATGTGAAAGCAGTCATCATTTCTCCAACAACATGATGTGAAAGCAGTCATCACCTCTCAAACAACATGATGTGAAAGCAGTCATCATTTCTCCAACAACATGATGTGAAAGCAGTCATCATTTCTCCAACAACATGATGTGAAAGCAGTCATCACTTCTCCAACAACATGATGTGAAAGCAGTCATCGCTTCTCCAACAACATGATGTGAAAGCAGTCATCGCTTCTCCAACAACAGGATGTGAAAGCAGTCATCACTGCTCAAACAACATGATGTGAAAGCAGTCATCACTGCTCAAACAGCATGATGTGAAAGCAGTCATCACTGCTCAAACAACATGATGTGAAAGCAGTCATCACTGCTCAAACAACATGATGTGAAAGCAGTCATCACTGCTCAAACAACATGATATGAAAGCAGTCATCACTGCTCAAATAACATGATGTGAAAGCAGTCATCACTGCTCAAACAACATGATATGAAAGCAGTCATCACTGCTCAAACAACATGATATGAAAGTAGTCATCACTGCACAAATAACATGATGTGAAAGCAGTCATCACTGCTCAAACAACATGATGTGAAAGCAGTCATCACTTCTCCAACAACATGATGTGAAAGCAGTCATCACTTCTCCAACAACATGATGTGAAAGCAGTCATCACTTCTCCAACAACATGATGTGAAAGCAGTCATCACTGCTCAAACAAACAACATGATGTGAAAGCAGTCATCACTGCTCAAACAACATGATGTGAAAGCAGTCATCATTTCTCCAACAACATGATGTGAAAGCAGTCATCATTTCTCCAACAACATGATGTGAAAGCAGTCATCGCTTCTCCAACAACATGATGTGAAAGCAGTCATCGCTTCTCCAACAACATGATGTGAAAGCAGTCATCACTGCTCAAACAACATGATGTGAAAGCAGTCATCACTGCTCAAACAACATGATGTGAAAGCAGTCATCACTGCTCAAACAACATGATGTGAAAGCAGTCATCACTGCTCAAACAACATGATATGAAAGCAGTCATCACTGCTCAAATAACATGATGTGAAAGCAGTCATCACTGCTCAAACAACATGATGTGAAAGCAGTCATCACTTCTCCAACAACATGATGTGAAAGCAGTCATCACTCCTCCAACAACATGATGTGAAAGCAGTCATCACTGCTCAAACAACATGATGTGAAAGCATTCATCACTTCTCCAACAACATGATGTGAAAGCAGTCATCACTTATCCAACAACATGATGTGAAAGCAGTCATCACTTTTCCAACAACATGATGTGAAAGCATTCTTCACTGCTCAAACAACATGATGTGAAAGCAGTCATCGCTTCTCCACCAACATGATGTGAAAGCAGTCATAACTTCTCCAACAACATGATGTGAAAGCAGTCATCACTTCTCCAACAACATGATGTGAAAGCAGTCATCACTGCTCAAACAACATGATGTGAAAGCAGTCATCGCTTCTCCAACAACATGATGTGAAAGCAGTCATCACTTCTCCAACAACATGATATGAAAGCAGTCATCACTGCTCAAACAACATGATGTGAAAGCAGTCATCACTTCTCCAACAACATGATGTGAAAGCAGTCATCACTTCTCCAACAATATGATGTGAAAGCAGTCATCACTTCTCCAACAACATGATGTGAAAGCAGTCATCACTTCTCCAACAACATGATGTGAAAGCAGTCATCACTTCTCCAACAACATGATGTGAAAGCAGTCATCACTTCTCCAACAACATGATGTGAAAGCAGTCATCACTTCTCCAACAACATGATGTGAAAGCAGTCATCACTGCTCAAACAACATGATGTGAAAGCAGTCATCGCTTCTCCAACAACATGATGTGAAAGCAGTCATCACTTCTCCAACAACATGATATGAAAGCAGTCATCACTGCTCAAATAACATGATGTGAAAGCAGTCATCACTTCTCCAACAACATGATGTGAAAGCAGTCATCACTTCTCCAACAACATGATGTGAAAGCAGTCATCATTTCTCCAACAACATGATGTGAAAGCAGTCATCATTGCTCAAACAACATGATGTGAAAGCAGTCATCATTTCTCCAACAACATGATGTGAAAGCAGTCATCATTTCTCCAACAACATGATGTGAAAACAGTCATCACTTCTCCAACAACATGATGTGAAAGCAGTCATCGCTTCTCCTACAAGATAATGTGAAAGCAGTCATCACTGCTCAAACAACATGATGTGAAAGCAGTCATCACTGCTCAAACAACATGATGTGAAAGCAGTCATCGCTTCTCCAACAACATGATGTGAAAGCAGTCATCACTTCTCCAACAACATGATATGAAAGCAGTCATCACTGCTCAAACAACATGATGTGAAAGCAGTCATCACTTCTCCAACAACATGATGTGAAAGCAGTCATCACTTCTCCAACAATATGATGTGAAAGCAGTCATCACTTCTCCAACAACATGATGTGAAAGCAGTCATCACTTCTCCAACAACATGATGTGAAAGCAGTCATCACTTCTCCAACAACATGATGTGAAAGCAGTCATCACTTCTCCAACAACATGATGTGAAAGCAGTCATCACTTCTCCAACAACATGATGTGAAAGCAGTCATCACTGCTCAAACAACATGATGTGAAAGCAGTCATCGCTTCTCCAACAACATGATGTGAAAGCAGTCATCACTTCTCCAACAACATGATATGAAAGCAGTCATCACTGCTCAAATAACATGATGTGAAAGCAGTCATCACTTCTCCAACAACATGATGTGAAAGCAGTCATCACTTCTCCAACAACATGATGTGAAAGCAGTCATCATTTCTCCAACAACATGATGTGAAAGCAGTCATCATTGCTCAAACAACATGATGTGAAAGCAGTCATCATTTCTCCAACAACATGATGTGAAAGCAGTCATCATTTCTCCAACAACATGATGTGAAAACAGTCATCACTTCTCCAACAACATGATGTGAAAGCAGTCATCGCTTCTCCTACAAGATAATGTGAAAGCAGTCATCACTGCTCAAACAACATGATGTGAAAGCAGTCATCACTGCTCAAACAACATGATGTGAAAGCAGTCATCGCTTCTCCAACAACATGATGTGAAAGCAGTCATCACTTCTCCAACAACATGATATGAAAGCAGTCATCACTGCTCAAACAACATGATGTGAAAGCAGTCATCACATCTCCAACAACATGATGTGAAAGCAGTCATCACTTCTCCAACAATATGATGTGAAAGCAGTCATCACTTCTCCAACAACATGATGTGAAAGCAGTCATCACTTCTCCAACAACATGATGTGAAAGCAGTCATCACTTCTCCAACAACATGATGTGAAAGCAGTCATCACTTCTCCAACAACATGATGTGAAAGCAGTCATCACTTCTCCAACAACATGATGTGAAAGCAGTCATCACTTCTCCAACAACATGATGTGAAAGCAGTCATCACTGCTCAAACAACATGATGTGAAAGCAGTCATCGCTTCTCCAACAACATGATGTGAAAGCAGTCATCACTTCTCCAACAACATGATATGAAAGCAGTCATCACTGCTCAAATAACATGATGTGAAAGCAGTCATCACTTCTCCAACAACATGATGTGAAAGCAGTCATCACTTCTCCAACAACATGATGTGAAAGCAGTCATCATTTCTCCAACAACATGATGTGAAAGCAGTCATCATTGCTCAAACAACATGATGTGAAAGCAGTCATCATTTCTCCAACAACATGATGTGAAAGCAGTCATCATTTCTCCAACAACATGATGTGAAAACAGTCATCACTTCTCCAACAACATGATGTGAAAGCAGTCATCGCTTCTCCTACAAGATAATGTGAAAGCAGTCATCACTGCTCAAACAACATGATGTGAAAGCAGTCATCGCTGCTCAAACAACATGATGTGAAAGCAGTCATCGCTTCTCCAACAACATGATGTGAAAGCAGTCATCACTTCTCCAACAACATGATATGAAAGCAGTCATCACTGCTCAAACAACATGATGTGAAAGCAGTCATCACTTCTCCAACAACATGATGTGAAAGCAGTCATCACATCTCCAACAACATGATGTGAAAGCAGTCATCACTTCTCCAACAACATGATGTGAAAGCAGTCATCACTTCTCCAACAACATGATGTGAAAGCAGTCATCGCTTCTCCAACAAGATGATGTGAAAGCAGTCATCACTGCTCAAACAACATGATGTGAAAGCAGTCATCACTGCTCAAACAACATGATGTGAAAGCAGTCATCATTTCTCCAACAACATGATGAGAAAGCAGTCATCACTGCTCAAACAACATGATGTGAAAGCAGTCATCACTGCTCAAACAACATGATGTGAAAGCAGTCATCACTGCTCAAACAACATGATGTGAAAGCAGTCATCACTGCTCAAACAACATGATATGAAAGCAGTCATCACTGCTCAAACAACATGATGTGAAAGCAGTCATCACTTCTCCAACAACATGATGTGAAAGCAGTCATCACTTCTCCAACAACATGATTTTAAAGCAGTCATCATTTCTCCAACAACATGATGTGAAAGCAGTCATCGCTTCTCCAACAAGATGATGTGAAAGCAGTCATCACTGCTCAAACAACATGATGTGAAAGCAGTCATCACTGCTCAAACAACATGATGTGAAAGCAGTCATCATTTCTCCAACAACATGATGTGAAAGCAGTCATCACTGCTCAAACAACATGATGTGAAAGCAGTCATCACTGCTCAAACAACATGATGTGAAAGCAGTCATCACTGCTCAAACAACATGATATGAAAGCAGTCATCACTGCTCAAATAACATGATGTGAAAGCAGTCATCACTTCTCCAACAACATGATGTGAAAGCAGTCATCACTTCTCCAACAACATGATGTGAAAGCAGTCATCGCTGCTCAAACAACATGATGTGAAAGCAGTCATCGCTTCTCCAACAACATGATGTGAAAGCAGTCATCACTTCTCCAACAACATGATATGAAAGCAGTCATCACTGCTCAAACAACATGATGTGAAAGCAGTCATCACTTCTCCAACAACATGATGTGAAAGCAGTCATCACATCTCCAACAACATGATGTGAAAGCAGTCATCACTTCTCCAACAACATGATGTGAAAGCAGTCATCAATTCTCCAACAACATGATGTGAAAGCAGTCATCGCTTCTCCAACAAGATGATGTGAAAGCAGTCATCACTGCTCAAACAACATGATGTGAAAGCAGTCATCACTGCTCAAACAACATGATGTGAAAGCAGTCATCATTTCTCCAACAACATGATGTGAAAGCAGTCATCACTGCTCAAACAACATGATGTGAAAGCAGTCATCACTGCTCAAACAACATGATGTGAAAGCAGTCATCACTGCTCAAACAACATGATGTGAAAGCAGTCATCACTGCTCAAACAACATGATATGAAAGCAGTCATCACTGCTCAAACAACATGATGTGAAAGCAGTCATGACTTCTCCAACAACATGATGTGAAAGCAGTCATCACTTCTCCAACAACATGATGTGAAAGCAGTCATAATTTCTCCAACAACATGATGTGAAAGCAGTCATCGCTTCTCCAACAAGATGATGTGAAAGCAGTCATCACTGCTCAAACAACATGATGTGAAAGCAGTCATCACTGCTCAAACAACATGATGTGAAAGCAGTCATCATTTCTCCAACAACATGATGTGAAAGCAGTCATCACTGCTCAAACAACATGATGTGAAAGCAGTCATCACTGCTCAAACAACATGATGTGAAAGCAGTCATCACTGCTCAAACAACATGATGTGAAAGCAGTCATCACTGCTCAAACAACATGATATGAAAGCAGTCATCACTGCTCAAATAACATGATGTGAAAGCAGTCATCACTTCTCCAACAACATGATGTGAAAGCAGTCATCACTTCTCCAACAACATGATGTGAAAGCAGTCATCACTGCTCAAACAACATGATGTGAAAGCAGTCATCGCTTCTCCAACAACATGATGTGAAAGCAGTCATCACTTCTCCAACAACATGATATGAAAGCAGTCATCACTGCTCAAATAACATGATGTGAAAGCAGTCATCACTTCTCCAACAACATGATGTGAAAGCAGTCATCACTTCTCCAACAACATGATGTGAAAGCAGTCATCATTTCTCCAACAACATGATGTGAAAGCAGTCATCATTGCTCAAACAACATGATGTGAAAGCAGTCATCATTTCTCCAACAACATGATGTGAAAGCAGTCATCATTTCTCCAACAACATGATGTGAAAACAGTCATCACTTCTCCAACAACATGATGTGAAAGCAGTCATCGCTTCTCCTACAAGATAATGTGAAAGCAGTCATCACTGCTCAAACAACATGATGTGAAAGCAGTCATCGCTGCTCAAACAACATGATGTGAAAGCAGTCATCGCTTCTCCAACAACATGATGTGAAAGCAGTCATCACTTCTCCAACAACATGATATGAAAGCATTCATCACTGCTCAAACAACATGATGTGAAAGCAGTCATCACTTCTCCAACAACATGATGTGAAAGCAGTCATCACATCTCCAACAACATGATGTGAAAGCAGTCATCACTTCTCCAACAACATGATGTGAAAGCAGTCATCACTTCTCCAACAACATGATGTGAAAGCAGTCATCGCTTCTCCAACAAGATGATGTGAAAGCAGTCATCACTGCTCAAACAACATGATGTGAAAGCAGTCATCACTGCTCAAACAACATGATGTGAAAGCAGTCATCATTTCTCCAACAACATGATGTGAAAGCAGTCATCACTGCTCAAACAACATGATGTGAAAGCAGTCATCACTGCTCAAACAACATGATGTGAAAGCAGTCATCACTGCTCAAACAACATGATGTGAAAGCAGTCATCACTGCTCAAACAACATGATATGAAAACAGTCATCACTGCTCAAACAACATGATGTGAAAGCAGTCATCACTTCTCCAACAACATGATGTGAAAGCAGTCATCACTTCTCCAACAACATGATGTGAAAGCAGTCATCATTTCTCCAACAACATGATGTGAAAGCAGTCATCGCTTCTCCAACAAGATGATGTGAAAGCAGTCATCACTGCTCAAACAACATGATGTGAAAGCAGTCATCACTGCTCAAACAACATGATGTGAAAGCAGTCATCATTTCTCCAACAACATGATGTGAAAGCAGTCATCACTGCTCAAACAACATGATGTGAAAGCAGTCATCACTGCTCAAACAACATGATGTGAAAGCAGTCATCACTGCTCAAACAAACAACATGATGTGAAAGCAGTCATCACTGCTCAAACAACATGATGTGAAAGCAGTCATCATTTCTCCAACAACATGATGTGAAAGCAGTCATCATTTCTCCAACAACATGATGTGAAAGCAGTCATCGCTTCTCCAACAACATGATGTGAAAGCAGTCATCGCTTCTCCAACAACATGATGTGAAAGCAGTCATCACTGCTCAAACAACATGATGTGAAAGCAGTCATCACTGCTCAAACAACATGATGTGAAAGCAGTCATCACTGCTCAAACAACATGATGTGAAAGCAGTCATCACTGCTCAAACAACATGATATGAAAGCAGTCATCACTGCTCAAATAACATGATGTGAAAGCAGTCATCACTGCTCAAACAACATGATGTGAAAGCAGTCATCACTTCTCCAACAACATGATGTGAAAGCAGTCATCACTCCTCCAACAACATGATGTGAAAGCAGTCATCACTGCTCAAACAACATGATGTGAAAGCATTCATCACTTCTCCAACAACATGATGTGAAAGCAGTCATCACTTCTCCAACAACATGATGTGAAAGCAGTCATCACTTATCCAACAACATGATGTGAAAGCAGTCATCACTTTTCCAACAACATGATGTGAAAGCATTCTTCACTGCTCAAACAACATGATGTGAAAGCAGTCATCGCTTCTCCACCAACATGATGTGAAAGCAGTCATAACTTCTCCAACAACATGATGTGAAAGCAGTCATCACTTCTCCAACAACATGATGTGAAAGCAGTCATCACTGCTCAAACAACATGATGTGAAAGCAGTCATCGCTTCTCCAACAACATGATGTGAAAGCAGTCATCACTTCTCCAACAACATGATATGAAAGCAGTCATCACTGCTCAAACAACATGATGTGAAAGCAGTCATCACTTCTCCAACAACATGATGTGAAAGCAGTCATCACTTCTCCAACAATATGATGTGAAAGCAGTCATCACTTCTCCAACAACATGATGTGAAAGCAGTCATCACTTCTCCAACAACATGATGTGAAAGCAGTCATCACTTCTCCAACAACATGATGTGAAAGCAGTCATCACTTCTCCAACAACATGATGTGAAAGCAGTCATCACTTCTCCAACAACATGATGTGAAAGCAGTCATCACTGCTCAAACAACATGATGTGAAAGCAGTCATCGCTTCTCCAACAACATGATGTGAAAGCAGTCATCACTTCTCCAACAACATGATATGAAAGCAGTCATCACTGCTCAAATAACATGATGTGAAAGCAGTCATCACTTCTCCAACAACATGATGTGAAAGCAGTCATCACTTCTCCAACAACATGATGTGAAAGCAGTCATCATTTCTCCAACAACATGATGTGAAAGCAGTCATCATTGCTCAAACAACATGATGTGAAAGCAGTCATCATTTCTCCAACAACATGATGTGAAAGCAGTCATCATTTCTCCAACAACATGATGTGAAAACAGTCATCACTTCTCCAACAACATGATGTGAAAGCAGTCATCGCTTCTCCTACAAGATAATGTGAAAGCAGTCATCACTGCTCAAACAACATGATGTGAAAGCAGTCATCACTGCTCAAACAACATGATGTGAAAGCAGTCATCGCTTCTCCAACAACATGATGTGAAAGCAGTCATCACTTCTCCAACAACATGATATGAAAGCAGTCATCACTGCTCAAACAACATGATGTGAAAGCAGTCATCACTTCTCCAACAACATGATGTGAAAGCAGTCATCACTTCTCCAACAATATGATGTGAAAGCAGTCATCACTTCTCCAACAACATGATGTGAAAGCAGTCATCACTTCTCCAACAACATGATGTGAAAGCAGTCATCACTTCTCCAACAACATGATGTGAAAGCAGTCATCACTTCTCCAACAACATGATGTGAAAGCAGTCATCACTTCTCCAACAACATGATGTGAAAGCAGTCATCACTGCTCAAACAACATGATGTGAAAGCAGTCATCGCTTCTCCAACAACATGATGTGAAAGCAGTCATCACTTCTCCAACAACATGATATGAAAGCAGTCATCACTGCTCAAATAACATGATGTGAAAGCAGTCATCACTTCTCCAACAACATGATGTGAAAGCAGTCATCACTTCTCCAACAACATGATGTGAAAGCAGTCATCATTTCTCCAACAACATGATGTGAAAGCAGTCATCATTGCTCAAACAACATGATGTGAAAGCAGTCATCATTTCTCCAACAACATGATGTGAAAGCAGTCATCATTTCTCCAACAACATGATGTGAAAACAGTCATCACTTCTCCAACAACATGATGTGAAAGCAGTCATCGCTTCTCCTACAAGATAATGTGAAAGCAGTCATCACTGCTCAAACAACATGATGTGAAAGCAGTCATCACTGCTCAAACAACATGATGTGAAAGCAGTCATCGCTTCTCCAACAACATGATGTGAAAGCAGTCATCACTTCTCCAACAACATGATATGAAAGCAGTCATCACTGCTCAAACAACATGATGTGAAAGCAGTCATCACATCTCCAACAACATGATGTGAAAGCAGTCATCACTTCTCCAACAATATGATGTGAAAGCAGTCATCACTTCTCCAACAACATGATGTGAAAGCAGTCATCACTTCTCCAACAACATGATGTGAAAGCAGTCATCACTTCTCCAACAACATGATGTGAAAGCAGTCATCACTTCTCCAACAACATGATGTGAAAGCAGTCATCACTTCTCCAACAACATGATGTGAAAGCAGTCATCACTTCTCCAACAACATGATGTGAAAGCAGTCATCACTGCTCAAACAACATGATGTGAAAGCAGTCATCGCTTCTCCAACAACATGATGTGAAAGCAGTCATCACTTCTCCAACAACATGATATGAAAGCAGTCATCACTGCTCAAATAACATGATGTGAAAGCAGTCATCACTTCTCCAACAACATGATGTGAAAGCAGTCATCACTTCTCCAACAACATGATGTGAAAGCAGTCATCATTTCTCCAACAACATGATGTGAAAGCAGTCATCATTGCTCAAACAACATGATGTGAAAGCAGTCATCATTTCTCCAACAACATGATGTGAAAGCAGTCATCATTTCTCCAACAACATGATGTGAAAACAGTCATCACTTCTCCAACAACATGATGTGAAAGCAGTCATCGCTTCTCCTACAAGATAATGTGAAAGCAGTCATCACTGCTCAAACAACATGATGTGAAAGCAGTCATCGCTGCTCAAACAACATGATGTGAAAGCAGTCATCGCTTCTCCAACAACATGATGTGAAAGCAGTCATCACTTCTCCAACAACATGATATGAAAGCAGTCATCACTGCTCAAACAACATGATGTGAAAGCAGTCATCACTTCTCCAACAACATGATGTGAAAGCAGTCATCACATCTCCAACAACATGATGTGAAAGCAGTCATCACTTCTCCAACAACATGATGTGAAAGCAGTCATCACTTCTCCAACAACATGATGTGAAAGCAGTCATCGCTTCTCCAACAAGATGATGTGAAAGCAGTCATCACTGCTCAAACAACATGATGTGAAAGCAGTCATCACTGCTCAAACAACATGATGTGAAAGCAGTCATCATTTCTCCAACAACATGATGAGAAAGCAGTCATCACTGCTCAAACAACATGATGTGAAAGCAGTCATCACTGCTCAAACAACATGATGTGAAAGCAGTCATCACTGCTCAAACAACATGATGTGAAAGCAGTCATCACTGCTCAAACAACATGATATGAAAGCAGTCATCACTGCTCAAACAACATGATGTGAAAGCAGTCATCACTTCTCCAACAACATGATGTGAAAGCAGTCATCACTTCTCCAACAACATGATTTTAAAGCAGTCATCATTTCTCCAACAACATGATGTGAAAGCAGTCATCGCTTCTCCAACAAGATGATGTGAAAGCAGTCATCACTGCTCAAACAACATGATGTGAAAGCAGTCATCACTGCTCAAACAACATGATGTGAAAGCAGTCATCATTTCTCCAACAACATGATGTGAAAGCAGTCATCACTGCTCAAACAACATGATGTGAAAGCAGTCATCACTGCTCAAACAACATGATGTGAAAGCAGTCATCACTGCTCAAACAACATGATATGAAAGCAGTCATCACTGCTCAAATAACATGATGTGAAAGCAGTCATCACTTCTCCAACAACATGATGTGAAAGCAGTCATCACTTCTCCAACAACATGATGTGAAAGCAGTCATCGCTGCTCAAACAACATGATGTGAAAGCAGTCATCGCTTCTCCAACAACATGATGTGAAAGCAGTCATCACTTCTCCAACAACATGATATGAAAGCAGTCATCACTGCTCAAACAACATGATGTGAAAGCAGTCATCACTTCTCCAACAACATGATGTGAAAGCAGTCATCACATCTCCAACAACATGATGTGAAAGCAGTCATCACTTCTCCAACAACATGATGTGAAAGCAGTCATCAATTCTCCAACAACATGATGTGAAAGCAGTCATCGCTTCTCCAACAAGATGATGTGAAAGCAGTCATCACTGCTCAAACAACATGATGTGAAAGCAGTCATCACTGCTCAAACAACATGATGTGAAAGCAGTCATCATTTCTCCAACAACATGATGTGAAAGCAGTCATCACTGCTCAAACAACATGATGTGAAAGCAGTCATCACTGCTCAAACAACATGATGTGAAAGCAGTCATCACTGCTCAAACAACATGATGTGAAAGCAGTCATCACTGCTCAAACAACATGATATGAAAGCAGTCATCACTGCTCAAACAACATGATGTGAAAGCAGTCATGACTTCTCCAACAACATGATGTGAAAGCAGTCATCACTTCTCCAACAACATGATGTGAAAGCAGTCATAATTTCTCCAACAACATGATGTGAAAGCAGTCATCGCTTCTCCAACAAGATGATGTGAAAGCAGTCATCACTGCTCAAACAACATGATGTGAAAGCAGTCATCACTGCTCAAACAACATGATGTGAAAGCAGTCATCATTTCTCCAACAACATGATGTGAAAGCAGTCATCACTGCTCAAACAACATGATGTGAAAGCAGTCATCACTGCTCAAACAACATGATGTGAAAGCAGTCATCACTGCTCAAACAACATGATGTGAAAGCAGTCATCACTGCTCAAACAACATGATATGAAAGCAGTCATCACTGCTCAAATAACATGATGTGAAAGCAGTCATCACTTCTCCAACAACATGATGTGAAAGCAGTCATCACTTCTCCAACAACATGATGTGAAAGCAGTCATCACTGCTCAAACAACATGATGTGAAAGCAGTCATCGCTTCTCCAACAACATGATGTGAAAGCAGTCATCACTTCTCCAACAACATGATATGAAAGCAGTCATCACTGCTCAAATAACATGATGTGAAAGCAGTCATCACTTCTCCAACAACATGATGTGAAAGCAGTCATCACTTCTCCAACAACATGATGTGAAAGCAGTCATCATTTCTCCAACAACATGATGTGAAAGCAGTCATCATTGCTCAAACAACATGATGTGAAAGCAGTCATCATTTCTCCAACAACATGATGTGAAAGCAGTCATCATTTCTCCAACAACATGATGTGAAAACAGTCATCACTTCTCCAACAACATGATGTGAAAGCAGTCATCGCTTCTCCTACAAGATAATGTGAAAGCAGTCATCACTGCTCAAACAACATGATGTGAAAGCAGTCATCGCTGCTCAAACAACATGATGTGAAAGCAGTCATCGCTTCTCCAACAACATGATGTGAAAGCAGTCATCACTTCTCCAACAACATGATATGAAAGCATTCATCACTGCTCAAACAACATGATGTGAAAGCAGTCATCACTTCTCCAACAACATGATGTGAAAGCAGTCATCACATCTCCAACAACATGATGTGAAAGCAGTCATCACTTCTCCAACAACATGATGTGAAAGCAGTCATCACTTCTCCAACAACATGATGTGAAAGCAGTCATCGCTTCTCCAACAAGATGATGTGAAAGCAGTCATCACTGCTCAAACAACATGATGTGAAAGCAGTCATCACTGCTCAAACAACATGATGTGAAAGCAGTCATCATTTCTCCAACAACATGATGTGAAAGCAGTCATCACTGCTCAAACAACATGATGTGAAAGCAGTCATCACTGCTCAAACAACATGATGTGAAAGCAGTCATCACTGCTCAAACAACATGATGTGAAAGCAGTCATCACTGCTCAAACAACATGATATGAAAACAGTCATCACTGCTCAAACAACATGATGTGAAAGCAGTCATCACTTCTCCAACAACATGATGTGAAAGCAGTCATCACTTCTCCAACAACATGATGTGAAAGCAGTCATCATTTCTCCAACAACATGATGTGAAAGCAGTCATCGCTTCTCCAACAAGATGATGTGAAAGCAGTCATCACTGCTCAAACAACATGATGTGAAAGCAGTCATCACTGCTCAAACAACATGATGTGAAAGCAGTCATCATTTCTCCAACAACATGATGTGAAAGCAGTCATCACTGCTCAAACAACATGATGTGAAAGCAGTCATCACTGCTCAAACAACATGATGTGAAAGCAGTCATCACTGCTCAAACAAACAACATGATGTGAAAGCAGTCATCACTGCTCAAACAACATGATGTGAAAGCAGTCATCATTTCTCCAACAACATGATGTGAAAGCAGTCATCATTTCTCCAACAACATGATGTGAAAGCAGTCATCGCTTCTCCAACAACATGATGTGAAAGCAGTCATCGCTTCTCCAACAACATGATGTGAAAGCAGTCATCACTGCTCAAACAACATGATGTGAAAGCAGTCATCACTGCTCAAACAACATGATGTGAAAGCAGTCATCACTGCTCAAACAACATGATGTGAAAGCAGTCATCACTGCTCAAACAACATGATATGAAAGCAGTCATCACTGCTCAAATAACATGATGTGAAAGCAGTCATCACTGCTCAAACAACATGATGTGAAAGCAGTCATCACTTCTCCAACAACATGATGTGAAAGCAGTCATCACTCCTCCAACAACATGATGTGAAAGCAGTCATCACTGCTCAAACAACATGATGTGAAAGCATTCATCACTTCTCCAACAACATGATGTGAAAGCAGTCATCACTTCTCCAACAACATGATGTGAAAGCAGTCATCACTTATCCAACAACATGATGTGAAAGCAGTCATCACTTTTCCAACAACATGATGTGAAAGCATTCTTCACTGCTCAAACAACATGATGTGAAAGCAGTCATCGCTTCTCCACCAACATGATGTGAAAGCAGTCATAACTTCTCCAACAACATGATGTGAAAGCAGTCATCACTTCTCCAACAACATGATGTGAAAGCAGTCATCACTGCTCAAACAACATGATGTGAAAGCAGTCATCGCTTCTCCAACAACATGATGTGAAAGCAGTCATCACTTCTCCAACAACATGATATGAAAGCAGTCATCACTGCTCAAACAACATGATGTGAAAGCAGTCATCACTTCTCCAACAACATGATGTGAAAGCAGTCATCACTTCTCCAACAATATGATGTGAAAGCAGTCATCACTTCTCCAACAACATGATGTGAAAGCAGTCATCACTTCTCCAACAACATGATGTGAAAGCAGTCATCACTTCTCCAACAACATGATGTGAAAGCAGTCATCACTTCTCCAACAACATGATGTGAAAGCAGTCATCACTTCTCCAACAACATGATGTGAAAGCAGTCATCACTGCTCAAACAACATGATGTGAAAGCAGTCATCGCTTCTCCAACAACATGATGTGAAAGCAGTCATCACTTCTCCAACAACATGATATGAAAGCAGTCATCACTGCTCAAATAACATGATGTGAAAGCAGTCATCACTTCTCCAACAACATGATGTGAAAGCAGTCATCACTTCTCCAACAACATGATGTGAAAGCAGTCATCATTTCTCCAACAACATGATGTGAAAGCAGTCATCATTGCTCAAACAACATGATGTGAAAGCAGTCATCATTTCTCCAACAACATGATGTGAAAGCAGTCATCATTTCTCCAACAACATGATGTGAAAACAGTCATCACTTCTCCAACAACATGATGTGAAAGCAGTCATCGCTTCTCCTACAAGATAATGTGAAAGCAGTCATCACTGCTCAAACAACATGATGTGAAAGCAGTCATCACTGCTCAAACAACATGATGTGAAAGCAGTCATCGCTTCTCCAACAACATGATGTGAAAGCAGTCATCACTTCTCCAACAACATGATATGAAAGCAGTCATCACTGCTCAAACAACATGATGTGAAAGCAGTCATCACATCTCCAACAACATGATGTGAAAGCAGTCATCACTTCTCCAACAATATGATGTGAAAGCAGTCATCACTTCTCCAACAACATGATGTGAAAGCAGTCATCACTTCTCCAACAACATGATGTGAAAGCAGTCATCACTTCTCCAACAACATGATGTGAAAGCAGTCATCACTTCTCCAACAACATGATGTGAAAGCAGTCATCACTTCTCCAACAACATGATGTGAAAGCAGTCATCACTTCTCCAACAACATGATGTGAAAGCAGTCATCACTGCTCAAACAACATGATGTGAAAGCAGTCATCGCTTCTCCAACAACATGATGTGAAAGCAGTCATCACTTCTCCAACAACATGATATGAAAGCAGTCATCACTGCTCAAATAACATGATGTGAAAGCAGTCATCACTTCTCCAACAACATGATGTGAAAGCAGTCATCACTTCTCCAACAACATGATGTGAAAGCAGTCATCATTTCTCCAACAACATGATGTGAAAGCAGTCATCATTGCTCAAACAACATGATGTGAAAGCAGTCATCATTTCTCCAACAACATGATGTGAAAGCAGTCATCATTTCTCCAACAACATGATGTGAAAACAGTCATCACTTCTCCAACAACATGATGTGAAAGCAGTCATCGCTTCTCCTACAAGATAATGTGAAAGCAGTCATCACTGCTCAAACAACATGATGTGAAAGCAGTCATCGCTGCTCAAACAACATGATGTGAAAGCAGTCATCGCTTCTCCAACAACATGATGTGAAAGCAGTCATCACTTCTCCAACAACATGATATGAAAGCAGTCATCACTGCTCAAACAACATGATGTGAAAGCAGTCATCACTTCTCCAACAACATGATGTGAAAGCAGTCATCACAACTCCAACAACATGATGTGAAAGCAGTCATCACTTCTCCAACAACATGATGTGAAAGCAGTCATCACTTCTCCAACAACATGATGTGAAAGCAGTCATCGCTTCTCCAACAAGATGATGTGAAAGCAGTCATCACTGCTCAAACAACATGATGTGAAAGCAGTCATCACTGCTCAAACAACATGATGTGAAAGCAGTCATCATTTCTCCAACAACATGATGAGAAAGCAGTCATCACTGCTCAAACAACATGATGTGAAAGCAGTCATCACTGCTCAAACAACATGATGTGAAAGCAGTCATCACTGCTCAAACAACATGATGTGAAAGCAGTCATCACTGCTCAAACAACATGATATGAAAGCAGTCATCACTGCTCAAACAACATGATGTGAAAGCAGTCATCACTTCTCCAACAACATGATGTGAAAGCAGTCATCACTTCTCCAACAACATGATGTGAAAGCAGTCATCATTTCTCCAACAACATGATGTGAAAGCAGTCATCGCTTCTCCAACAACATGATGTGAAAGCAGTCATCACTTCTCCAACAACATGATATGAAAGCAGTCATCACTGCTCAAATAACATGATGTGAAAGCAGTCATCACTTCTCCAACAACATGATGTGAAAGCAGTCATCACTTCTCCAACAACATGATGTGAAAGCAGTCATCATTTCTCCAACAACATGATGTGAAAGCAGTCATCATTGCTCAAACAACATGATGTGAAAGCAGTCATCATTTCTCCAACAACATGATGTGAAAGCAGTCATCATTTCTCCAACAACATGATGTGAAAACAGTCATCACTTCTCCAACAACATGATGTGAAAGCAGTCATCGCTTCTCCTACAAGATAATGTGAAAGCAGTCATCACTGCTCAAACAACATGATGTGAAAGCAGTCATCACTGCTCAAACAACATGATGTGAAAGCAGTCATCGCTTCTCCAACAACATGATGTGAAAGCAGTCATCACTTCTCCAACAACATGATATGAAAGCAGTCATCACTGCTCAAACAACATGATGTGAAAGCAGTCATCACATCTCCAACAACATGATGTGAAAGCAGTCATCACTTCTCCAACAATATGATGTGAAAGCAGTCATCACTTCTCCAACAACATGATGTGAAAGCAGTCATCACTTCTCCAACAACATGATGTGAAAGCAGTCATCACTTCTCCAACAACATGATGTGAAAGCAGTCATCACTTCTCCAACAACATGATGTGAAAGCAGTCATCACTTCTCCAACAACATGATGTGAAAGCAGTCATCACTTCTCCAACAACATGATGTGAAAGCAGTCATCACTGCTCAAACAACATGATGTGAAAGCAGTCATCGCTTCTCCAACAACATGATGTGAAAGCAGTCATCACTTCTCCAACAACATGATATGAAAGCAGTCATCACTGCTCAAATAACATGATGTGAAAGCAGTCATCACTTCTCCAACAACATGATGTGAAAGCAGTCATCACTTCTCCAACAACATGATGTGAAAGCAGTCATCATTTCTCCAACAACATGATGTGAAAGCAGTCATCATTGCTCAAACAACATGATGTGAAAGCAGTCATCATTTCTCCAACAACATGATGTGAAAGCAGTCATCATTTCTCCAACAACATGATGTGAAAACAGTCATCACTTCTCCAACAACATGATGTGAAAGCAGTCATCGCTTCTCCTACAAGATAATGTGAAAGCAGTCATCACTGCTCAAACAACATGATGTGAAAGCAGTCATCGCTGCTCAAACAACATGATGTGAAAGCAGTCATCGCTTCTCCAACAACATGATGTGAAAGCAGTCATCACTTCTCCAACAACATGATATGAAAGCAGTCATCACTGCTCAAACAACATGATGTGAAAGCAGTCATCACTTCTCCAACAACATGATGTGAAAGCAGTCATCACATCTCCAACAACATGATGTGAAAGCAGTCATCACTTCTCCAACAACATGATGTGAAAGCAGTCATCACTTCTCCAACAACATGATGTGAAAGCAGTCATCGCTTCTCCAACAAGATGATGTGAAAGCAGTCATCACTGCTCAAACAACATGATGTGAAAGCAGTCATCACTGCTCAAACAACATGATGTGAAAGCAGTCATCATTTCTCCAACAACATGATGAGAAAGCAGTCATCACTGCTCAAACAACATGATGTGAAAGCAGTCATCACTGCTCAAACAACATGATGTGAAAGCAGTCATCACTGCTCAAACAACATGATGTGAAAGCAGTCATCACTGCTCAAACAACATGATATGAAAGCAGTCATCACTGCTCAAACAACATGATGTGAAAGCAGTCATCACTTCTCCAACAACATGATGTGAAAGCAGTCATCACTTCTCCAACAACATGATGTGAAAGCAGTCATCATTTCTCCAACAACATGATGTGAAAGCAGTCATCGCTTCTCCAACAAGATGATGTGAAAGCAGTCATCACTGCTCAAACAACATGATGTGAAAGCAGTCATCACTGCTCAAACAACATGATGTGAAAGCAGTCATCATTTCTCCAACAACATGATGTGAAAGCAGTCATCACTGCTCAAACAACATGATGTGAAAGCAGTCATCACTGCTCAAACAACATGATGTGAAAGCAGTCATCACTGCTCAAACAACATGATATGAAAGCAGTCATCACTGCTCAAATAACATGATGTGAAAGCAGTCATCACTTCTCCAACAACATGATGTGAAAGCAGTCATCACTTCTCCAACAACATGATGTGAAAGCAGTCATCGCTGCTCAAACAACATGATGTGAAAGCAGTCATCGCTTCTCCAACAACATGATGTGAAAGCAGTCATCACTTCTCCAACAACATGATATGAAAGCAGTCATCACTGCTCAAACAACATGATGTGAAAGCAGTCATCACTTCTCCAACAACATGATGTGAAAGCAGTCATCACATCTCCAACAACATGATGTGAAAGCAGTCATCACTTCTCCAACAACATGATGTGAAAGCAGTCATCAATTCTCCAACAACATGATGTGAAAGCAGTCATCGCTTCTCCAACAAGATGATGTGAAAGCAGTCATCACTGCTCAAACAACATGATGTGAAAGCAGTCATCACTGCTCAAACAACATGATGTGAAAGCAGTCATCATTTCTCCAACAACATGATGTGAAAGCAGTCATCACTGCTCAAACAACATGATGTGAAAGCAGTCATCACTGCTCAAACAACATGATGTGAAAGCAGTCATCACTGCTCAAACAACATGATGTGAAAGCAGTCATCACTGCTCAAACAACATGATATGAAAGCAGTCATCACTGCTCAAATAACATGATGTGAAAGCAGTCATCACTTCTCCAACAACATGATGTGAAAGCAGTCATCACTTCTCCAACAACATGATGTGAAAGCAGTCATCACTGCTCAAACAACATGATGTGAAAGCAGTCATCGCTTCTCCAACAACATGATGTGAAAGCAGTCATCACTTCTCCAACAACATGATATGAAAGCAGTCATCACTGCTCAAATAACATGATGTGAAAGCAGTCATCACTTCTCCAACAACATGATGTGAAAGCAGTCATCACTTCTCCAACAACATGATGTGAAAGCAGTCATCATTTCTCCAACAACATGATGTGAAAGCAGTCATCATTGCTCAAACAACATGATGTGAAAGCAGTCATCATTTCTCCAACAACATGATGTGAAAGCAGTCATCATTTCTCCAACAACATGATGTGAAAACAGTCATCACTTCTCCAACAACATGATGTGAAAGCAGTCATCGCTTCTCCTACAAGATAATGTGAAAGCAGTCATCACTGCTCAAACAACATGATGTGAAAGCAGTCATCGCTGCTCAAACAACATGATGTGAAAGCAGTCATCGCTTCTCCAACAACATGATGTGAAAGCAGTCATCACTTCTCCAACAACATGATATGAAAGCATTCATCACTGCTCAAACAACATGATGTGAAAGCAGTCATCACTTCTCCAACAACATGATGTGAAAGCAGTCATCACATCTCCAACAACATGATGTGAAAGCAGTCATCACTTCTCCAACAACATGATGTGAAAGCAGTCATCACTTCTCCAACAACATGATGTGAAAGCAGTCATCGCTTCTCCAACAAGATGATGTGAAAGCAGTCATCACTGCTCAAACAACATGATGTGAAAGCAGTCATCACTGCTCAAACAACATGATGTGAAAGCAGTCATCATTTCTCCAACAACATGATGTGAAAGCAGTCATCACTGCTCAAACAACATGATGTGAAAGCAGTCATCACTGCTCAAACAACATGATGTGAAAGCAGTCATCACTGCTCAAACAACATGATGTGAAAGCAGTCATCACTGCTCAAACAACATGATATGAAAGCAGTCATCACTGCTCAAACAACATGATGTGAAAGCAGTCATCACTTCTCCAACAACATGATGTGAAAGCAGTCATCACTTCTCCAACAACATGATGTGAAAGCAGTCATCATTTCTCCAACAACATGATGTGAAAGCAGTCATCGCTTCTCCAACAAGATGATGTGAAAGCAGTCATCACTGCTCAAACAACATGATGTGAAAGCAGTCATCACTGCTCAAACAACATGATGTGAAAGCAGTCATCATTTCTCCAACAACATGATGTGAAAGCAGTCATCACTGCTCAAACAACATGATGTGAAAGCAGTCATCACTGCTCAAACAACATGATGTGAAAGCAGTCATCACTGCTCAAACAACATGATATGAAAGCAGTCATCACTGCTCAAATAACATGATGTGAAAGCAGTCATCACTTCTCCAACAACATGATGTGAAAGCAGTCATCACTTCTCCAACAACATGATGTGAAAGCAGTCATCGCTGCTCAAACAACATGATGTGAAAGCAGTCATCGCTTCTCCAACAACATGATGTGAAAGCAGTCATCACTTCTCCAACAACATGATATGAAAGCAGTCATCACTGCTCAAACAACATGATGTGAAAGCAGTCATCACTTCTCCAACAACATGATGTGAAAGCAGTCATCACATCTCCAACAACATGATGTGAAAGCAGTCATCACTTCTCCAACAACATGATGTGAAAGCAGTCATCAATTCTCCAACAACATGATGTGAAAGCAGTCATCGCTTCTCCAACAAGATGATGTGAAAGCAGTCATCACTGCTCAAACAACATGATGTGAAAGCAGTCATCACTGCTCAAACAACATGATGTGAAAGCAGTCATCATTTCTCCAACAACATGATGTGAAAGCAGTCATCACTGCTCAAACAACATGATGTGAAAGCAGTCATCACTGCTCAAACAACATGATGTGAAAGCAGTCATCACTGCTCAAACAACATGATGTGAAAGCAGTCATCACTGCTCAAACAACATGATATGAAAGCAGTCATCACTGCTCAAACAACATGATGTGAAAGCAGTCATGACTTCTCCAACAACATGATGTGAAAGCAGTCATCACTTCTCCAACAACATGATGTGAAAGCAGTCATAATTTCTCCAACAACATGATGTGAAAGCAGTCATCGCTTCTCCAACAAGATGATGTGAAAGCAGTCATCACTGCTCAAACAACATGATGTGAAAGCAGTCATCACTGCTCAAACAACATGATGTGAAAGCAGTCATCATTTCTCCAACAACATGATGTGAAAGCAGTCATCACTGCTCAAACAACATGATGTGAAAGCAGTCATCACTGCTCAAACAACATGATGTGAAAGCAGTCATCACTGCTCAAACAACATGATGTGAAAGCAGTCATCACTGCTCAAACAACATGATATGAAAGCAGTCATCACTGCTCAAATAACATGATGTGAAAGCAGTCATCACTTCTCCAACAACATGATGTGAAAGCAGTCATCACTTCTCCAACAACATGATGTGAAAGCAGTCATCATTTCTCCAACAACATGATGTGAAAGCAGTCATCACTGCTCAAACAACATGATGTGAAAGCAGTCATCATTTCTCCAACAACATGATGTGAAAGCAGTCATCATTTCTCCAACAACATGATGTGAAAGCAGTCATCACTTCTCCAACAACATGATGTGAAAGCAGTCATCGCTTCTCCAACAACATGATGTGAAAGCAGTCATCGCTTCTCCAACAAGATAATGTGAAAGCAATCATCACTGCTCAAACAACATGATGTGAAAGCAGTCATCACTGCTCAAACAACATGATGTGAAAGCAGTCATCACTGCTCAAACAACATGATGTGAAAGCAGTCATCACTGCTCAAACAACATGATATGAAAGCAGTCATCACTGCTCAAATAACATGTGAAAGCAGTCATCACTTCTCCAACAACATGATGTGAAAGCAGTCATCACTTCTCCAACAACATGATGTGAAAGCAGTCATCGCTGCTCAAACAACATGATGTGAAAGCAGTCATCGCTTCTCCAACAACATGATGTGAAAGCAGTCATCACTTCTCCAACAACATGATATGAAAGCAGTCATCACTGCTCAAACAACATGATGTGAAAGCAGTCATCACTTCTCCAACAACATGATGTGAAAGCAGTCATCACATCTCCAACAACATGATGTGAAAGCAGTCATCACTTCTCCAACAACATGATGTGAAAGCAGTCATCAATTCTCCAACAACATGATGTGAAAGCAGTCATCGCTTCTCCAACAAGATGATGTGAAAGCAGTCATCACTGCTCAAACAACATGATGTGAAAGCAGTCATCACTGCTCAAACAACATGATGTGAAAGCAGTCATCATTTCTCCAACAACATGATGTGAAAGCAGTCATCACTGCTCAAACAACATGATGTGAAAGCAGTCATCATTTCTCCAACAACATGATGTGAAAGCAGTCATCATTTCTCCAACAACATGATGTGAAAGCAGTCATCACTTCTCCAACAACATGATGTGAAAGCAGTCATCGCTTCTCCAACAACATGATGTGAAAGCAGTCATCGCTTCTCCAACAAGATAATGTGAAAGCAATCATCACTGCTCAAACAACATGATGTGAAAGCAGTCATCACTGCTCAAACAACATGATGTGAAAGCAGTCATCACTGCTCAAACAACATGATGTGAAAGCAGTCATCACTGCTCAAACAACATGATATGAAAGCAGTCATCACTGCTCAAATAACATGTGAAAGCAGTCATCACTTCTCCAACAACATGATGTGAAAGCAGTCATCACTTCTCCAACAACATGATGTGAAAGCAGTCATCGCTGCTCAAACAACATGATGTGAAAGCAGTCATCGCTTCTCCAACAACATGATGTGAAAGCAGTCATCACTTCTCCAACAACATGATATGAAAGCAGTCATCACTGCTCAAACAACATGATGTGAAAGCAGTCATCACTTCTCCAACAACATGATGTGAAAGCAGTCATCACATCTCCAACAACATGATGTGAAAGCAGTCATCACTTCTCCAACAACATGATGTGAAAGCAGTCATCAATTCTCCAACAACATGATGTGAAAGCAGTCATCGCTTCTCCAACAAGATGATGTGAAAGCAGTCATCACTGCTCAAACAACATGATGTGAAAGCAGTCATCACTGCTCAAACAACATGATGTGAAAGCAGTCATCATTTCTCCAACAACATGATGTGAAAGCAGTCATCACTGCTCAAACAACATGATGTGAAAGCAGTCATCACTGCTCAAACAACATGATGTGAAAGCAGTCATCACTGCTCAAACAACATGATGTGAAAGCAGTCATCACTGCTCAAACAACATGATATGAAAGCAGTCATCACTGCTCAAACAACATGATGTGAAAGCAGTCATGACTTCTCCAACAACATGATGTGAAAGCAGTCATCACTTCTCCAACAACATGATGTGAAAGCAGTCATAATTTCTCCAACAACATGATGTGAAAGCAGTCATCGCTTCTCCAACAAGATGATGTGAAAGCAGTCATCACTGCTCAAACAACATTATGTGAAAGCAGTCATCACTGCTCAAACAACATGATGTGAAAGCAGTCATCATTTCTCCAACAACATGATGTGAAAGCAGTCATCACTGCTCAAACAACATGATGTGAAAGCAGTCATCACTGCTCAAACAACATGATGTGAAAGCAGTCATCACTTCTCCAACAACATGATGTGAAAGCAGTCATCACATCTCCAACAACATGATGTGAAAGCAGTCATCACTTCTCCAACAACATGATGTGAAAGCAGTCATCAATTCTCCAACAACATGATGTGAAAGCAGTCATCGCTTCTCCAACAAGATGATGTGAAAGCAGTCATCACTGCTCAAACAACATGATGTGAAAGCAGTCATCACTGCTCAAACAACATGATGTGAAAGCAGTCATCATTTCTCCAACAACATGATGTGAAAGCAGTCATCACTGCTCAAACAACATGATGTGAAAGCAGTCATCATTTCTCCAACAACATGATGTGAAAGCAGTCATCATTTCTCCAACAACATGATGTGAAAGCAGTCATCACTTCTCCAACAACATGATGTGAAAGCAGTCATCGCTTCTCCAACAACATGATGTGAAAGCAGTCATCGCTTCTCCAACAAGATAATGTGAAAGCAATCATCACTGCTCAAACAACATGATGTGAAAGCAGTCATCACTGCTCAAACAACATGATGTGAAAGCAGTCATCACTGCTCAAACAACATGATATGAAAGCAGTCATCACTGCTCAAATAACATGTGAAAGCAGTCATCACTTCTCCAACAACATGATGTGAAAGCAGTCATCACTTCTCCAACAACATGATGTGAAAGCAGTCATCGCTGCTCAAACAACATGATGTGAAAGCAGTCATCGCTTCTCCAACAACATGATGTGAAAGCAGTCATCACTTCTCCAACAACATGATATGAAAGCAGTCATCACTGCTCAAACAACATGATGTGAAAGCAGTCATCACTTCTCCAACAACATGATGTGAAAGCAGTCATCACATCTCCAACAACATGATGTGAAAGCAGTCATCACTTCTCCAACAACATGATGTGAAAGCAGTCATCGCTTCTCCAACAACATGATGTGAAAGCAGTCATCGCTTCTCCAACAAGATAATGTGAAAGCAATCATCACTGCTCAAACAACATGATGTGAAAGCAGTCATCACTGCTCAAACAACATGATGTGAAAGCAGTCATCACTGCTCAAACAACATGATATGAAAGCAGTCATCACTGCTCAAATAACATGTGAAAGCAGTCATCACTTCTCCAACAACATGATGTGAAAGCAGTCATCACTTCTCCAACAACATGATGTGAAAGCAGTCATCGCTGCTCAAACAACATGATGTGAAAGCAGTCATCGCTTCTCCAACAACATGATGTGAAAGCAGTCATCACTTCTCCAACAACATGATATGAAAGCAGTCATCACTGCTCAAACAACATGATGTGAAAGCAGTCATCACTTCTCCAACAACATGATGTGAAAGCAGTCATCACATCTCCAACAACATGATGTGAAAGCAGTCATCACTTCTCCAACAACATGATGTGAAAGCAGTCATCAATTCTCCAACAACATGATGTGAAAGCAGTCATCGCTTCTCCAACAAGATGATGTGAAAGCAGTCATCACTGCTCAAACAACATGATGTGAAAGCAGTCATCACTGCTCAAACAACATGATGTGAAAGCAGTCATCATTTCTCCAACAACATGATGTGAAAGCAGTCATCACTGCTCAAACAACATGATGTGAAAGCAGTCATCACTGCTCAAACAACATGATGTGAAAGCAGTCATCACTGCTCAAACAACATGATGTGAAAGCAGTCATCACTGCTCAAACAACATGATATGAAAGCAGTCATCACTGCTCAAACAACATGATGTGAAAGCAGTCATGACTTCTCCAACAACATGATGTGAAAGCAGTCATCACTTCTCCAACAACATGATGTGAAAGCAGTCATAATTTCTCCAACAACATGATGTGAAAGCAGTCATCGCTTCTCCAACAAGATGATGTGAAAGCAGTCATCACTGCTCAAACAACATTATGTGAAAGCAGTCATCACTGCTCAAACAACATGATGTGAAAGCAGTCATCATTTCTCCAACAACATGATGTGAAAGCAGTCATCACTGCTCAAACAACATGATGTGAAAGCAGTCATCACTGCTCAAACAACATGATGTGAAAGCAGTCATCACTGCTCAAACAACATGATGTGAAAGCAGTCATCACTGCTCAAACAACATGATATGAAAGCAGTCATCACTGCTCAAATAACATGATGTGAAAGCAGTCATCACTTCTCCAACAACATGATGTGAAAGCAGTCATCACTTCTCCAACAACATGATGTGAAAGCAGTCATCATTTCTCCAACAACATGATGTGAAAGCAGTCATCATTGCTCAAACAACATGATGTGAAATCAGTCATCATTTCTCCAACAACATGATGTGAAAGCAGTCATCATTTCTCCAACAACATGATGTGAAAACAGTCATCACTTCTCCAACAACATGATGTGAAAGCAGTCATCGCTTCTCCTACAAGATAATGTGAAAGCAGTCATCACTGCTCAAACAACATGATGTGAAAGCAGTCATCGCTGCTCAAACAACATGATGTGAAAGCAGTCATCGCTTCTCCAACAACATGATGTGAAAGCAGTCATCACTTCTCCAACAACATGATATGAAAGCAGTCATCACTGCTCAAACAACATGATGTGAAAGCAGTCATCACTTCTCCAACAACATGATGTGAAAGCAGTCATCACATCTCCAACAACATGATGTGAAAGCAGTCATCACTTCTCCAACAACATGATGTGAAAGCAGTCATCACTTTTCCAACAACATGATGTGAAAGCAGTCATCGCTTCTCCAACAAGATGATGTGAAAGCAGTCATCACTGCTCAAACAACATGATGTGAAAGCAGTCATCACTGCTCAAACAACATGATGTGAAAGCAGTCATCATTTCTCCAACAACATGATGTGAAAGCAGTCATCACTGCTCAAACAACATGATGTGAAAGCAGTCATCACTGCTCAAACAACATGATGTGAAAGCAGTCATCACTGCTCAAACAACATGATGTGAAAGCAGTCATCACTGCTCAAACAACATGATATGAAAGCAGTCATCACTGCTCAAACTACATGATGTGAAAGCAGTCATCACTTCTCCAACAACATGACGTGAAAGCAGTCATCACTTCTCCAACAACATGATGTGAAAGCAGTCATCATTTCTCCAACAACATGATGTGAAAGCAGTCATCGCTTCTCCAACAAGATGATGTGAAAGCAGTCATCACTGCTCAAACAACATGATGTGAAAGCAGTCATCACTGCTCAAACAACATGATGTGAAAGCAGTCATAATTTCTCCAACAACATGATGTGAAAGCAGTCATCACTGCTCAAACAACATGATGTGAAAGCAGTCATCACTGCTCAAACAACATGATGTGAAAGCAGTCATCACTGCTCAAACAACATGATATGAAAGCAGTCATCACTGCTCAAATAACATGATGTGAAAGCAGTCATCACTTCTCCAACAACATGATGTGAAAGCAGTCATCACTTCTCCAACAACATGATGTGAAAGCAGTCATCGCTGCTCAAACAACATGATGTGAAAGCAGTCATCGCTTCTCCAACAACATGATGTGAAAGCAGTCATCACTTCTCCAACAAAATGATATGAAAGCAGTCATCACTGCTCAAACAACATGATGTGAAAGCAGTCATCACTTCTCCAACAACATGATGTGAAAGCAGTCATCACATCTCCAACAACATGATGTGAAAGCAGTCATCACTTCTCCAACAACATGATGTGAAAGCAGTCATCAATTCTCCAACAACATGATGTGAAAGCAGTCATCGCTTCTCCAACAAGATGATGTGAAAGCAGTCATCACTGCTCAAACAACATGATGTGAAAGCAGTCATCACTGCTCAAACAACATGATGTGAAAGCAGTCATCATTTCTCCAACAACATGATGTGAAAGCAGTCATCACTGCTCAAACAACATGATGTGAAAGCAGTCATCACTGCTCAAACAACATGATGTGAAAGCAGTCATCACTGCTCAAACAACATGATGTGAAAGCAGTCATCACTGCTCAAACAACATGATATGAAAGCAGTCATCACTGCTCAAACAACATGATGTGAAAGCAGTCATGACTTCTCCAACAACATGATGTGAAAGCAGTCATCACTTCTCCAACAACATGATGTGAAAGCAGTCATAATTTCTCCAACAACATGATGTGAAAGCAGTCATCGCTTCTCCAACAAGATGATGTGAAAGCAGTCATCACTGCTCAAACAACATGATGTGAAAGCAGTCATCACTGCTCAAACAACATGATGTGAAAGCAGTCATCATTTCTCCAACAACATGATGTGAAAGCAGTCATCACTGCTCAAACAACATGATGTGAAAGCAGTCATCACTGCTCAAACAACATGATGTGAAAGCAGTCATCACTGCTCAAACAACATGATGTGAAAGCAGTCATCACTGCTCAAACAACATGATATGAAAGCAGTCATCACTGCTCAAATAACATGATGTGAAAGCAGTCATCACTTCTCCAACAACATGATGTGAAAGCAGTCATCACTTCTCCAACAACATGATGTGAAAGCAGTCATCATTTCTCCAACAACATGATGTGAAAGCAGTCATCACTGCTCAAACAACATGATGTGAAAGCAGTCATCATTTCTCCAACAACATGATGTGAAAGCAGTCATCATTTCTCCAACAACATGATGTGAAAGCAGTCATCACTTCTCCAACAACATGATGTGAAAGCAGTCATCGCTTCTCCAACAACATGATGTGAAAGCAGTCATCGCTTCTCCAACAAGATAATGTGAAAGCAATCATCACTGCTCAAACAACATGATGTGAAAGCAGTCATCACTGCTCAAACAACATGATGTGAAAGCAGTCATCACTGCTCAAACAACATGATGTGAAAGCAGTCATCACTGCTCAAACAACATGATATGAAAGCAGTCATCACTGCTCAAATAACATGTGAAAGCAGTCATCACTTCTCCAACAACATGATGTGAAAGCAGTCATCATTTCTCCAACAACATGATGTGAAAGCAGTCATCATTTCTCCAACAACATGATGTGAAAGCAGTCATCACTGCTCAAACAACATGATGTGAAAGTAGTCATCATTTCTCCAACAACATGATGTGAAAGCAGTCATCATTTCTCCAACAACATGATGTGAAAGCAGTCATCACTTCTCCAACAACATGATGTGAAAGCAGTCATCGCTTCTCCAACAACATGATGTGAAAGCAGTCATCACTTCTCCAACAACATGATGTGAAAGCAGTCATCACTGCTCTAACAACATGATGTGAAAGCAGTCATCACTGCTCAAACAACATGATGTGAAACCAGTCATCATTTCTCCAGCAACATGATGTGAAAGCAGTCATCATTTCTCCAACAACATGATGTGAAAGCAGTCATCGCTTCTCCAACAACAGGATGTGAAAGCAGTCATCGCTTCTCCAACAACATGATGTGAAAGCAGTCATCACTGCTCAAACAACATGATGTGAAAGCAGTCATCACTTATCCAACAACATGATGTGAAAGCAGTCATCACTTCTCCAACAACATGATGTGAAAGCAGTCTTCACTGCTCAAACAACATGATGTGAAAGCAGTCATCGCTTCTCCAACAACATGATGTGAAAGCAGTCATCACTTCTCCAACAACATGATGTGAAAGCAGTCATCATTTCTCCAACAACATGATGTGAAAGCAGTCATCACTGCTCAAACAACATGATGTGAAAGCAGTCATCACTGCTCAAACAACATGATGTGAAAGCAGTCATCACTGCTCAAACAACATGATGTGAAAGCAGTCATCACTGCTCAAACAACATGATATGAAAGCAGTCATCACTGCTCAAACAACATGATGTGAAAGCAGTCATCACTTCTCCAACAACATGATGTGAAAGCAGTCATCACTTCTCCAACAACATGATGTGAAAGCAGTCATAATTTCTCCAACAACATGATGTGAAAGCAGTCATCGCTTCTCCAACAAGATGATGTGAAAGCAGTCATCACTGCTCAAACAACATGATGTGAAAGCAGTCATCACTGCTCAAACAACATGATGTGAAAGCAGTCATCATTTCTCCAACAACATGATGTGAAAGCAGTCATCACTGCTCAAACAACATGATGTGAAAGCAGTCATCACTGCTCAAACAACATGATGTGAAAGCAGTCATCACTGCTCAAACAACATGATGTGAAAGCAGTCATCACTGCTCAAACAACATGATATGAAAGCAGTCATCACTGCTCAAATAACATGATGTGAAAGCAGTCATCACTTCTCCAACAACATGATGTGAAAGCAGTCATCACTTCTCCAACAACATGATGTGAAAGCAGTCATCATTTCTCCAACAACATGATGTGAAAGCAGTCATCACTGCTCAAACAACATGACGTGAAAGCAGTCATCATTTCTCCAACAACATGATGTGAAAGCAGTCATCATTTCTCCAACAACATGATGTGAAAGCAGTCATCACTTCTCCAACAACATGATGTGAAAGCAGTCATCGCTTCTCCAACAACATGATGTGAAAGCAGTCATCGCTTCTCCAACAAGATAATGTGAAAGCAATCATCACTGCTCAAACAACATGATGTGAAAGCAGTCATCACTGCTCAAACAACATGATGTGAAAGCAGTCATCACTGCTCAAACAACATGATGTGAAAGCAGTCATCACTGCTCAAACAACATGATATGAAAGCAGTCATCACTGCTCAAATAACATGTGAAAGCAGTCATCACTTCTCCAACAACATGATGTGAAAGCAGTCATCATTTCTCCAACAACATGATGTGAAAGCAGTCATCATTTCTCCAACAACATGATGTGAAAGCAGTCATCACTGCTCAAACAACATGATGTGAAAGTAGTCATCATTTCTCCAACAACATGATGTGAAAGCAGTCATCATTTCTCCAACAACATGATGTGAAAGCAGTCATCACTTCTCCAACAACATGATGTGAAAGCAGTCATCGCTTCTCCAACAACATGATGTGAAAGCAGTCATCACTTCTCCAACAACATGATGTGAAAGCAGTCATCACTGCTCAAACAACATGATGTGAAAGCAGTCATCACTGCTCAAACAACATGATGTGAAACCAGTCATCATTTCTCCAACAACATGATGTGAAAGCAGTCATCATTTCTCCAACAACATGATGTGAAAGCAGTCATCGCTTCTCCAACAACAGGATGTGAAAGCAGTCATCGCTTCTCCAACAACATGATGTGAAAGCAGTCATCACTGCTCAAACAACATGATGTGAAAGCAGTCATCACTGCTCAAACAACATGATGTGAAAGCAGTCATCACTGCTCAAACAACATGATGTGAAAGCAGTCATCACTGCTCAAACAACATGATATGAAAGCAGTCATCACTGCTCAAATAACATGATGTGAAAGCAGTCATCACTGCTCAAACAACATGATGTGAAAGCAGTCATCACTTCTCCAACAACATGATGTGAAAGCAGTCATCACTTCTCCAACAACATGTACACACACATAGTAAACTCAGTCTCAGAGCAGTTGGAGCCCGCGTGTCTCCAATCTTTAATAAACCTATTTCACTCGAGAAAATCATCAATTTATTGACTTTTTACATGCTCCTATTCAGCTGAAATTTAGGCTGATGTAGATGTTATGGAATAAGGGTATGTGGAGGTATTCTAGCCAACATTCAGTCCCTTATATCTACAGAGAGTAACAAATTTTCTGATGTGTCACATCCTGACCATAGTAAGATGTTATTTTCTATGTTAGAGTAGGTCAGGGAGTGACAGTGGGGGTTTTATGTTTTTCTCCGTTTTTTATATCTATGTTTAGTTTTAGTTTTCTATTTCTATGTTGTTTATTTGGGATGAATTCCAATTAGAGGCAGCTGGTCCTCGTGGTCTCTAATTGGAGATCATACTTAAGGTGGGGGTTTTTCCACCTGTGTCGTGGGCACTTGTATTTTGTTTAGTCTATGTACCTGACAGAACTAGCTGCGCTTTGGTCCCCTCTCTACGACAGCCGTTACATGATGGAGGAGTGGACTGGAGAGTTATTGGCCAGGATTATTTAGGACATGTCTCAGCATGCAGTCTGGGCTCTCCCATCCAAAGTAGTGCAGACAGAAAGAGGTGACGAGTTCGGCAGGCAGAGTGCTACTGTTGGAGATTAGCCTCAATGTGGTCTAAGATTGCACTGCTTGTGCTTCATAATCAGTGTTCAGTACTTCACAGTACCACTCATGCTATTCTGTGAGAATGTCTGGATTTCACTGAAATATAGGCCTACGGCATTGTGTTGTCTTGCACTGCTATTTCATTGCACTGAACTGTACTCTGCTCTCCCTCCCTCCAGTGCAAATGTCCTTGTGCCAGTCAGCCACCCACTGTGAGTGTGGCTCTCATCTGCTTATCCCATCCCATGACTGGCAGCCTGGGCTCAGCCTCACACCAGAACAAGGCTACAGGAGAAAGGGAGGGAGGGAGAGATGGAGGGAAGGAGTTTTGAGAAAAGGGAAAATGTAGAACAGGGAGAGGAGGAAGGAGTGAAGAAGAGGATGAGAGAAAAGAGAACAGAAAGAAGAGAGATCTGTTGTCATCTTGGTACCAAACCACATGGAGGGATGTACTAGAGGAAGGCCACATTTTCTATATCAATAAATCCATTATTTTATCAACATCACGGGCCTCATGACATACACTGGGACAGGGATGTGAAGGCTATATTCACGCCTACAGTATCGTTTTATTGGTGCTCCCCTGTAGGAATGTGCTTTGAAAACTGTTGCCCTGGTTGCATCCCAAATGGTACCCTATTCCCTACATAGTTCACTACTTTTGACCAGAGCCCTGGTTAATAGTAGTGAGCCCTGGTTAATAGTAGTGAGCCCTGGTCAATAGTAGTGAGCCCTGGTTTAAAAGTAGTGAGCCCTGGTTTAATAGTAGTGAGCCCTGGTCTAATAGTAGTGAGCCCTGGTTTAAAAGTAGTGAGCCCTGGTTTAAAAGTAGTGAGCCCTGGTTTAAAAGTAGTGAGCCCTGGTTTATAGTAGTGAGCCCTGGTTAATAGTAGTGAGCCCTAATTAAAAGTAGTGAGCCCTGGTTAATAGTAGTGAGCCCTGGTTTAATAGTAGTGAGCCCTGATTTAATAGTAGTGAGCCCTGGTTTAATAGTAGTGAGCCCTGATTTAATAGTAGTGAGCCCTAATTAAAAGTAGTGAGCCCTGGTTTAATAGTAGTGAGCCCTGATTTAATAGTAGTGAGCCCTAATTAAAAGTAGTGAGCCCTGGTTAATAGTAGTGAGCCCTAATTAAAAGTAGTGAGCCCTGGTTTAATAGTAGTGAGCCCTGGTTAAAAGTAGTGAGCCCTGGTTTAAAAGTAGTGAGCCCTGGTTTAATAGTAGTGAGCCCTGGTTTAATAGTAGTGAGCCCTGGTTTAATAGTAGTGAGCCCTGGTTTAAGTAGTGAGCCCTGGTTTAATAGTAGTGAGCCCTGGTTTAAAAGTAGTGAGCCCTGGTTTAAAGTAGTGAGCCCTGGTTTAATAGTAGTGAGCCCTGGTTTAATAGTAGTGAGCCATGGTTTAAAAGTAGTGAGCCCTGGTTAATAGTAGTGAGCCCTGGTTTAAAAGTAGTGAGCCCTGGTCAATAGTAGTGAGCCCTGGTTAAAAGTAGTGAGCCCTGGTTTAATAGTAGTGAGCCCTGGTTTAAAAGTAGTGAGCCCTGGTTTAAAAGTAGTGAGCCCTGGTTTAAAAGTAGTGAGCCCTGGTTTAATAGTAGTGAGCCCTGGTTTAATAGTAGTGAGCCCTGGTTTAATAGTGAGCCCTGGTTTAATAGTAGTGAGCCCTGGTTTAATAGTAGTGAGCCCTGGTTAATAGTAGTGAGCCCTGGTTTAATAGTAGTGAGCCCTGGTTTAATAGTAGTGAGCCCTGGTTTAAAAGTAGTGAGCCCTGGTCAATAGTAGTGAGCCCTGGTCAATAGTAGTGAGCCCTGGTCAATAGTAGTGAGCCCTGGTCAATAGTAGAGTAGTATGTATGGAATAGGGTTCCATTTGGGACGGCAACCCTGCTTTACAGCGAGATGGTGTCTTTTCCGTCTCTCTTGTTTTGATATGCTGATGCCGATTGAACGCGCCCACTCGGCGAACGGTGGTGGGTAGATCTGTTGACATCGCCATGGCAACTGTAAACGCTCTCCTCTCTCGAAACTACAGTTTCTCAGCTCCCAATTAATTTGGTGAAAAATGTTCTCTCTGTGTTTCTGTGATGTTGTCGCTACGTCCCCAGGCAGTGTTGGCTGGTTGTCAGTTTTTATGAGCCGCGATAATGAAAGAAATGGACACGTCATTGTCCTCTACTTTGGTAAATTGGTGTGACTGGTTTTCTTTAAACACGTCTTTTGGGTTTGATCCACCTGTCATTCCTGCCACGTAACACGCCAGTAATGCTTCACACTTATTGCTCTTCTGCCCCCAGGGTTCTGAGAGACTGGAGAAACTACAGCTCATCGCCCTACACACAACCCAGCTCTGTACATGCATGTACACACACACACACACACGTACAATCTTAACCTCACCCACGCCCTACCCCCATCCCTCACCAGATCTTGTTATGCAGCCTTCCATTGAACATGTCTTGACAAATCTCCAATCTACACTACTGAAGCTGATATGCAATGGTTTTGATTAACATTCTCTTGATTTCGACTAACATTCTCTTGGTTTTGAATAACATTCTCTTGGTTTTGAAAAACATTCTCTTGGTTTTGAATAACATTCTCTTGGTTTTGAATAACATTCTCTTGGTTTTGAATAACATTCTCTTGATTTCGACTAACATTCTCTTGGTTTTGAATAACATTCTCTTGGTTTTGAATAACATTCTCTTGGTTTTGAATAACATTCTCTTGGTTTTGAAAAACATTCTCTTAATTTTGACTAACATTCTTGATTAATGGATAAACCAGGTGTGATATGTTATAGGATGCTAATCAGGTAGATCAGAGGTCAGAAAGGCCTGCATAAGGGACAAGCAGTTCAAATCTCTCTCTGGATCTAGGGCGAAAACAGGCACTGCTACACTAGCCTACTTTACCTGATAAAACTAAAGGGTGAATCCTAACACCAATGGGAGACTGAGTGAAAACTTAGGATTCATCCTTACATGCAATCATTGCCTCCTGAGGATGATTATAGAATCGACGTGATCCACAGAGGCACCAACCCCCATAACCTCCCCTTCATTCTTATCGACAGCCCTCATCCCAGCCGGCCTTCACCGGTCCTGACTTGGCAGCGGCTCGACATGCCCCGACACGTCCCCAGCCAACCACACTCCCGGTCAACCAGAAATGGACCTCCCTTGACTTGACTATAAATAGGTTATAGAAGAACAGGATATGTTTACAGCCAGTCTCTTGACTGGGTTCCTCTATCGTTTACAACATAAAAGACCTCACATTACACCACTATACAATGTATGCCTCGTTGGTATGTTGACAGCAAATAAAAGTGTTGCATGTCTGAGTTAGTGGTTATACAGTACAGCACCTGTGTGAAGGTGTCAGTGCTGGGACTGGTTCAAACCAGCCCAAAGCAGACTGAGGGAGGCCAACGCGCTGCAAGCTGAGAGACAGAGAGAGAGACAGAGAGATTGAATTAAGCATATAGTTGTGGGAGGGAAGGAAAAAGTACCTCTGTAGTATTTTTGATAGTCTAGTACTGCATCTAAAAGCACACTAGTATTTTTGGTAGTCTAGTACTGCATCTAAAAGCACACTAGTATTTTTGGTAGTCTAGTACTGCATCTAAAAGCACACTAGTATTTTTGGTAGTCTAGTACTGCATCTAAAAGCACACTAGCATTTTTGATAGTCTAGTACTGCATCTAAAAGCACACTAGTATTTTTGGTAGTCTAGTACTGCATCTAAAAGCACACTAGTATTTTGGTAGTTTAGTACTGCATCTAAAAGCACACTAGTATTTTTTGATAGTCTAGTACTGCATCTAAAAGCACACTAGTATTTTTGATAGTCTAGTACTGCATCTAAAAGCACACTAGTATTTTTGGTAGTCTAGTACTGCATCTAAAAGCACACTAGTATTTTTGGTAGTCTAGGACTGTCGCAGGAGCAGGTTTGATTCTGAGAGAGGGAGGACCTAGATCAGGTTTTTCCAAACTAGGGGTAGCCTGATTTGAAAATGGGGTAGAGAGAGAAACTCTGAAATAAAATAAATAAAATCGCGCTTGGTTCATAGAACCAGGCGTAGCCGCTAGATGCGGTTGTAATAAACAGAGTAGTTTCTGTTTTCTTCTTAGGAATGTGTGTCTATCTTTTTAAACTACAAAATATTATGACCCCTTCACTGAAAGATGAGACTCTCAGGAACACGTACAGCGCCTTCAGAAAGTATTCACACCCCTTGATTTTTACCACATTTGTTTGTGTTACAGGCTGAATTTAATATGGATTAAATTGACATTTTTGGGCACTGGCCTACACACAATACACCATAATGTCAAAGTGGAATTCAGCTCGTCTCTCATTTAAAAAAAAACATGTCAATACTTTGCCCCTTGACAACCAGCGCACATCTGTATGTTGTAAAAGTGTTACATGGTCGCTGCCCATATCATTGCATAATGCAGAACATACACAAGAGTTCAGGGGCCTTGCTTTAACAAAGTTAACTATTTTCACTGTAGTGTCCAAAACGTCTTTCAAGCTGTCAGGCATTCCTTTGGCAGCAAGAGCCTCTCGGTGGATGCTGCACTGTACCCAAGTGGCGTCAGGAGCAACTGCTTGCACGCGCGTTACCACTCCACTATGTCTCCCTGTCATGGCTTTTGCGCCATCAGTACAGATACCAACATGAGCTTTGGCTACATATGGACCGTTAGCTGAATTCCCGCAAGAGAGTAACGGTTAATGTGATTGGATGTTAGTTATTTGACTAGGCTACCTGTATTTGACATTGTGTTGTTATTTCACTGAACACTAGATGGTTTAATTTTATTTTTGCCAGTGAAACAAGGCTACTAAGGCGAGAAAAAAAACCTCACCCAAATGTATAGCCCTGTTGAAAAATATAAATGGACTGTTTGAAAATGCGAGGATAAAAATGTTTAGTTTGGGAATAGCTGATTTAGTAGAATTAGATGCACACGTTTCCCCAATGCACTGGAAGAGGTGGGCTGTGAGCCATAGGTCCTTGTTCTGTTCAAGTAGCCAAACAACAAATCTAGGTTACTTAATTGGGAAGATGCCGAATAGCGAAGCTTCTGTGGTGGTGTTCAAATGTAGGCTATGCAGTTTTTGGCATGCTGACTGTGGTTGGCCCAAACTCTATCTGATCACCAGCTGTTTGAGGCTGTTTAAAGGGTGAGTCATGCTCGGGCACAGTCATTGGTTTTGTGATGACTCATTCACGCGCACACGCCCACTCAGCACTTAAAGAGACGGCTGTTCAGGGAGTGTCGTCATCCCCTCCAACTAAAAGCCTACCTGATAAGTGTGTGTGTGTGTGTGTGTGTGTGTGTGTGTGTGTGTGTGTGTGTGTGTGTGTGTGTGTGTGTGTGTGTGTGTGTGTGTGTGTGTGTGTGTGTGTGTGTGTGTGTGACCTAAAAGCAATTTAATGCAAATATAACCATTTTGACATCACTGTAGGCACATGCCACTTTTATTAGTACAGAAATATAATCTTTATACTCACTTAATTGCCAAGATGAACGTTTTTCTCACAAGTTTACCTGGATCACCAACATTACTAGTCCGTACCAGTCTGTAATAAAACTTGGGAACAATATACTATGAATGTGTGCATGGACCTTAGAATATTCAAACCATCTAATACTCTTTTGTTGGATTCGATTTGTCCTGTTTTTTTAATATCCCCATGAACTTAAGACAGCACACCGCAGTAGTTTTCCTATGAGGCTGGAGTCATCAGGGATGTGTTCAGTAGGGCACACCGTAGAAAAATGTTTTGACACAGTAAATGATAAATATTGTTTGTTACTGGAAAAGTCCCTCTCTGTTTCAGTATGTTTTAATCCATCTGGTGCCCATTGAATATGACCCAGACCCAGTTTGTCTGTTTCCCACGTCATGTCATCTGCTGCATTACATTTTGGTTTCACAAATTATTTGTTTATCCAAATGTTTGGTGATTGTAACAGCATGGAAATAGACAACATGCAGCCTGTACAAGCTACACTACATGACCAAAAGTATGTGGACACCTGCTTGTCGAACATCTCATTCCAAATTTATGGGAATAAATATGGAATTGGTCCCCCCTTTGCTGCTATAACAGCCTCCACTCTTCTGGGAAGGCTTTCCACTAGATGTTGGAACATTCCTGCGTGGGACTTGCATCCATTCAGCCACAAGCATTAGTGAGGTGGGGCGCTGATGTTGGGCGAATAGGCCTGGCTCGCAGTCGGCGTTCCAATTCATCACAAAGGTGTTCAATGGGCTTGAGTTCAGGGCTTTGTGCAGGCCAGTCAAGTTTTTCCACACCGATCTCATCAAACCATTTCTGAATGGACCTTGCGTGGGGAAGGGGGCATTGTCCTGCTTAAACAGGAAAGGGCATTCCATAAACTTTGCCACAAAGTTGGAAGCACAGAATGGTCTAGAATGTAATTGTATGCTGTAGCGTTAAGATTTCCCTTCACCGGAACTAAGGTGCTAGCCCGAACCATGAAAAACAGCCCCAGAACATTATTCCTCCTCCACCAAACTTTACCACTTCAGCCAACTCTAGGCATTGCACATGGTGATCTTAGGCTTGTGTACGGCTGCTAGGCCATGGAAACCCATTTCATGAAGCTCCCGACGAACAGTTCTTGTGTTGACGGTGCTTCCAGAGGCAGTTTGGAACTCGGTAGTGAGTGTTGCAACCAAGGACAGACGATTTTACGCTCTACGTGCTTCTGCACTCTGCAGTCCTGTTCTATGAGCTTGTGTGGCCTACCACTTCGGGGCTGAGCCGTTGTTGCTCCTAAACGTTTCCACTTCACAATAACAGCACTTACAGTTAACCGGGGCAGCTCTAGCAGGGCAGAAATTTGATGAACTGACTTGTTGGAAAGGTGGCATCCTATGACGGTGCCATGTTGAAAGTCACTGAGCTATTCAGTAAGGCCATTCTACTGCCAATGTTTGTCTTTGGAGATTGCATGGCTGTGTGCTCGATTTTATATACCTGTGTACAACGGGTGTGGCTGAATTAGTCGAATCCACAAATTTGAAGGGGTGTCCACGTACTTTTGTATATATAGTGTATCTAGCCAAAATGTCATTGCAAACACCAACATAGTTAGCAATGAGCTAACCAAGCTACCAAAAAATGAGCAAGCTAGCTAGCAAGCACAGATCATGGTGGATAATTTCAGTAGAAAATGGTCAGGGAGAGGTGTGGCAGCACCTCAGGAATTTATTTTGGCATATGCCGAAAAAATGACATAATAGCTAAACAGTTATCTAGAGCGAGAACGAGCCAGGCTACAATAAATGTTTTGAATTGGCTACCTAGACCTGTTCCCTATTATATTTTATAGGCCTACCTGCTGCTGCAATGTCCAGCCGTCTCTCTCTCCTTGAGCAACTGCCCACACACACACATGCATTTGATGCCACACACAGATTAGTTATTGTGTCATATTCCGATCCTGGCTAAAATGTAGATTTTTATGTTGATTTTGATGTGATTGATAACATATTAAAATACTGTGCCTAAATAAATTAAATGAACAGAAATGATTACATTAATTTCCATGACTTTTAAAAAACTTTTCGGATTTGATTATTTTCTCAAACTTTTCCAGGCCTGGAAAATACAATAAATTCCATGACTTTTCTACGATTTTCATTTTTTTATTTCACCTGTCTTTAACCAGGTAGGCAAGTTGAGAACAATTTCTCATTTACAATTGCAACCTGGCCAAGATAAAGCAAGCAGTTTGACACATACAACAACACAGAGTTACACATGGAGTAAAACAAACATACAGTCAATAATATACAGTGAGGGAAAAAAGTATTTGATCCCCTGCTGATTTTGTACGTTTGCCCACTGACAAAGAAATGATAAGTCTATAATTTTAATGGTAGGTTTATTTGAACAGTGAGAGACAGAATAACAACAAAAAAATCCAGAAAAACGCATGTCAAAAATGTTATAATGAGGGAAATAAGTATTTGACCCCCTCTCAATCAGAAAGATTTCTGGCTCCCAGGTGTCTTTTATACAGGTAACGAGCTGAGATTAGGAGCACACTCTTAAAGGGAGTGCTCCTAATCTCAGTTTGTTACCTGTATAAAAGACACCTGTCCACAGAAGCAATCAATCAATCAGATTCCAAACTCTCCACCATGGCCAAGACCAAAGAGCTCTCCAAGGATGTCAGGGACAAGATTGTAGACCTACACAAGGCTGGAATGGGCTACAAGACCATCGCCAAGCAGCTTGGTGAGATTATTCGCAAATTGAAGAAACACAAAAGAACTGTCAATCTCCCTCGGCCTGGGGCTCCATGCAAGATCTCACCTCGTGGAGTTGCAATGATCATGAGAACAGTGAGGAATCAGCCCAGAAATACACGGGAGGATCTTGTCAATGATCTCAAAGCAGCTGGGACCATATTCACCAAGAAAACAATTGGTAACACACTACGCCGTGAAGGACTGAAATCCTGCAGCGCCCGCAAGGTCCCCCTGCTCAAGAAAGCACATATGCATGCCCGTCTGAAGTTTGCCAATGAACATCTGAATGATTCAGAGAACAACTGGGTGAAAGTGTTGTGGTCAGATGAGACCAAAATGGAGCTGTTTGGCATCAACTCAACTCGCCGTGTTTGGAGGAGGAGGAATGCTGTCTATGACCCCAAGAACACCATCCCCACCGTCAAACATGGAGGTGGAAATATTATGCTTTGGGGGTGTTTTCCTGCTAAGGGGACAGGACAACTTCACCGCATCAAAGGGACGATGGACGGGGCCATGTACCGTCAAATCTTGGGTGAGAACCTCCTTCCCTCAGTCAGGGCATTGAAAATGGGTCGTGGATGGGTATTCCAGCATGACAATGACCCAAAACACACAGCCAAGGCAACAAAGGAGTGGCTCAAGAAGAAGCACATTCAGGTCCTGGAGTGGCCTAGCCAGTCTCCAGACCTTAATCCCATAGAAAATCTGTGGAGGGAGCTGAAGGATCGAGTTGCCAAACGTCAGCCTCGAAACCTTAATCACTTGGAGAAGATCTGCAAATAGGAGTGGGACAAAATCCCTCCTGAGATGTGTGCAAACCTTTTGGCCAACTACAAGAAACGTCTGAGCTCTGTGATTGCCAACAAGGGTTTTGCCACCAAGTACTAAGTCATGTTTTGCAGAGGGGGTCAAATACTTATTTCCCTCATTAAAATGTATAACATTTTTGACATGCGTTTTTCTGGATTTTTTTGTTGTTATTCTGTCTCTCACTGTTCAAATAAACCTACCATTAAAATTATAGACTGATCATTTCTTTGTCAGTGGGCAAACGTACAAAATCAGCAGGGGATGAAATACTTTTTTCCCTCACTGTAGTAGAAAAATAAGTCTATATACAAAGTGAGCAAATGAGGTGAGATAAGGGAGGTAACGGCAAGAAAGGCCATGGTGGCGAAGTAAATACAATGTAGCAAGTAAAACACTGGAATGGTAGATCATGACCTTACAAACCCTGCAAAAGTCATTCACACAGCACTGCCTGATAGCTGTGTTGACATGACAACTGGGTTGCGTCTTGAAATCACGAATGGAGCACGTGACAAACGCATTCGTTTTGGTTGACTGTTGCTTGCAACTTGTTGTACAAAGTTGTGACTAGATGGAGTAGAGCTACGGACGAGATTTACCATTGAACTACTGCGAGAGTTTGGACGTTTTTGAAGTCAGACGATGTGTCGGAGACGGATATCAGGTATGACAGCAATACGCAGTCAACATGTGGTCAATAGGGGGACACAGTTTTAATTTGTTAAGACCACATTTAGGCTGCATCGGCATTTAGCAGGACAAATTGGCTTGTTTATATTGTATCTGTGCATTGGCAATGAGTTGGATACATTGTAGTTTATTTCCCAAATCCCACTTCCACCGGAATGTGGCAAGCGCGATTTACATGATAGGATAAATATGAATAAATACATTGTACACTACTGTTTGTTTACCTAGATATGACGTTAGTTCGCTAGCATTGTGAAGCAGTGTCTATGCATACAAGCAACAGTACACTGTTTATTTGTGATAAAATATCAATCGCCAGTGAAACCATAGATTTTTACTTTGAGCAAATCTAAGTGATATTCGACTCACCAGGCTTCAAAATGGAAATTCAAACTTGCGGTAGTTCAACGGTAAATCTCGTCCGTAGCTGTACTCCATGTTGTACTAGTCACAACCACTGGATGCAACTAAGTTGCAGATTAGTTGCTTATTAGTGCAGGGGGGTTCAATCAAGAAGAAACCCATTTGCAAGCAACCAATGTTGTGTCCAAGTTGCTTCGTGTAACTCCAGCCTAGCTAAGACTTCATTCACCCTACAACACCTAACCACCACAACACACACTCAAAAGTAGACACACACATACATGCTAAAACCCAGATACTGGACACATTGATCTACATATGTGCATTGACACATATACACAGCTTATACTTGTATAGAATGTACTGTCCATAGAATTGGGCACATGTGGTGTACCTGTTTACAAGCAAACATCTGCCCCATGGATGAACCGCAAAACAGACTGATACTGTAATTGAAGAGATTTCAGCCCACACTTTGACTGGAATTAACTAACATGGCCACAACATCCTGCTTGATGAAGGGTAGCACCCCCGAACCACTTTAAACAGCTAAGTCTGGGACCCTTGTTTTATTACAAAGAAAGACAAAAACAGGGTCAAGTATCTCTCGTCATCTAGGATGTATCCCAAATGGCACCCTATTCCCTATTTAGTGCACTGCTTTTGACCAGGGCCCAAAGTACTACACTATGTAAGGAATAGGGGGCCATTTGGGACACAGCCCTACTTTAGTAAGTTCTCCCTGAATCCAGTGTCTTGGAGTATGACTTTATAGCATTATGATGTATTACATGAATTATCATTATTAAAAGTAGTCTACAGTGGCAGGTAGCCTAGTGGTTAGAGCATTGGGCCAGTAACCTAAAGGTTGCTGGATCGAATCCCCAAGCTGACAAGGTAAAAATCTGTCGTTCTGCCCCTGAACAAGGCCGTTAACCCACTGTTCCCCGATAGGCCGTCATTGTAAATAAGAATTTGTTCTTAACTGACTTGCCTAGTTAAATAAAAATACTGTCGTGTCTTTGGGGGTACCATTAAACGGAAGATATGTTTATCAATTAGCTCCCTGTAATTATTATCACGCGATTAAACTGATTAATCGTTTAATTGTAAATAACTAGGAGATCGGGGCACCAAGGAGAATATTCAGATTACAAAGCTATAATTTTCCTAATATAACTTTCCTGTACTATAATATTATATTCTATTACAGTATAGGCCGATTATCTTCTAGTTTCAATGGTGTATTTACCTCTAGTCCAGTCTCATCCCAAACGTCGTAAATTGTTGTATCTGCACGAACCCAGTCTTTACTAAAATCATCCATACATCAATTGTCTTAAAATCATTTATTTACTACACTAAGTAATTAACAGAAAAACATACAAACAGTAATTATCGTCACAAAGGATTGGTATCGGAATGTGCCCTTGTGGGCTAAACAGGCAGGTCGGCCTGTTGAACAATGGATCATAAACGGTCAGGCTCAGAAGTTACACAGAGTTCATTAATATTAACAATTGACAATTGAAGGCTCACTCATTCGGGAACAATTGCAATCAATATATATTTACGCTCAGTGTGTCGTCGTTCTTTGTTGGAGAGTTCGGTTCTGTTGGGAAGTTTTGTCCGCGCTCTCTCTCTCTCTCTCTCCGGTTAGAATGGATCTTTCAGAGCGACATTCATTAATGTCGTCATCGAATGGTTGTTTCGTTGGTCTTCGCGTTCAATGATATAATTTACTTAGCTGCAGACTAATAATTAATATGAAAGACTTGTTCTTATTCTGTCAGTATCGATAGTCTAAAAGTTAACCACGTGGTATGGTTCACTTTCAGTAGAGGAATTGGAAGGTAAAACCTATTAGCCAACGGAGTGTAGGCCTGGTCTGAGGAAATGTAAATCAGGGGGTGTTTTATAGTGCCCATAGAACAGCTTGTCAAATGACGCCTGGTCCTGTATGGGTCCCTGGGGGCGTGCCTATGACTGAGTTAGATTTGGTTACAGAAATACAATTCTATCACATTACATCAGTACAATAGCATCTCAATGTCTTACAAAAGCTTTATCCTTATTAATACATTCCATACACCCATATGATGCAAGTCTCAAGCTGAGTCTATTATATAAACAGTTTTATGGTAATATGGCTATATTGTCTCTTCTGAGTATCACAAAATTGTACCAAGCGGATCAGTTCGTAGCTGGATTCTTCACCAATCTTCCATACCTTCTCCAGAACACAAAATGTCGCTTGGCTCTCCAATTCTATGAGTTGGAAGAATTTCCTGTGTCTCTCTATGGGCCATGTGGCCAGAGATTCTCCTGGAATTTTAGAGTTTTTACGACCCTTTACACACAGGGTCGATTGGGGGGGGGGGGGGGGGGGGGGTGCAACAGGGAGGGGGTCAACTGTCCTCCCTGTACCAAAAGAGGCCAACGTCATGACAATACTATATAGAATGTTCTGGAAGAGTCTGATGCAGATTTGACTCATGCTCCCCATAGCTCTTTATTTAACTAAGCAAGTCAGTTAAGAACAAATTCTTATTTACAATGACGGCCTACCCTGGCCAAACCCTAACCCGAACGATGTTGGGCCAAATGTGTGCCGCCCTATGGGACTCCCAATCATCTAACCAGGGTCTGTAGTGATGCCTCTACCACTGAGATGCTGTGCCAGAGACATTCATGCCAATAAATATGGAGACTTAGCTAAGTATTTATGGATCGGTTATTATACATTACGATGGAAGTCAGCCTTGTACCTTTGAGAATAACAACACACGGAGCCTGTCGTCTCTAGGCCTTTGTTTTGGCCCTCATATTTTCACTTTATCTTTGAAAAATGACTACTGATACGGCAAATCCATGTAGCTGTGAATGTAAACAAATCATGACCAAATACAGAAGTACTGTAAAAACCTAAACTTACTCTCTGAACTTTCTTTCAACATAGATGTGTGTGTGTGTGTGTGTGTGTGTGTGTGTGTGTGTGTGTGTGTGTGTGTGTGTGTGTGTGTGTGTGTGTGTGTGTGTGTGTGTGTGTGTGTGTGTGTGTGTGTGTGCGCGCGCGTGCAATTTAAAGCCACACAACAAAATAGTCCTATTCCATTCCATTCCCAGAACCACCTCCTGCAGTCAAAGCAAAGCTCCACTGAGCTCGGGGAGAAGACATGGGAGTCATGGAAAGTTAGTGGTTTGCGGGGATGAGTTACTTCCCTGTATATCTGTAGGTCTGGATCAAAAAGGGGGAGGAGCGTGGAAAGTTCCCCAGCAGTTTTGTTTTCTGTCTTCCATTAACCCTGTCTGTGCCACACCCAAACACTTTACTCTCACGTGAACCAGCGAGTATCATTTTCCATAAACTAGGCCAGGCCTGTGTGGTTGTTATTTTAACCTAGACTTTGAAGATGTCTGTTATCTGACTGTTGACAGGTTGATTTGTTACTCTACGTCTGAAGTAGTACATGATTAGGGAGCTCTGCCTAATGTTAGGAAAACATGTAGAAATCCTATTTTCTTTTCAGAGCAAAGGGGATAGACCCTACAGTAGTTATAAAGCTGTCAGATACCTGTTCAAACCTGCAGACGCACAGCAATCAATGTTTCCACAACGTTTAGGCAACATAGTGAAATCAGGCTGTTGTGGGTATGAGAATGTATAAGGGCTCTCTCTTCTCTCTGGGTCTGCTCTTGTTGACCAGACACTGTTGGTTTAGCTTTGCAGTGACCCATAGCTGTGTGTATGTGTTTGCGTGTGTGTTTTTTTTTGTGAGTGTGTGCGCTCACAACTGTGTGTGTATCCATGGCCTCTCAGTCAGCACTGTGAGTCAGTGTGTTTGTGGAAAACACACACACACACACACACACACACACACACACACCACACACCACACACACACACACACACCACACACACACACACACCCTCCAGTGGGCATCCAGGTCTCTACTCTCTCGCTCTCTCTCTCCGCTTGATCCTGAGCTGACATTCTTCCTCTACACTCTTCATGTGTGGTTCAAGATAAACGGGCCCATTCATTGGGTTTGACTGTAGGCAGGCAAAGCATTAGGGCAGGATACCCCACCCTAGTCTGGCAACATCTGGCAACACATTCCAGCCTCCGCCGGTGGCTGGCTACTAGGGCTGGGAATTGCCAGGGACCTCACGATACGATATTATCACGATACTTAGATGCCAAACATATTTCCACTATATGTCCGTGTAACGTTCGTCAAAAGGAGTCGACCAAGGTGCAGCGTGGAATATGTTCATCTTGTGATTAATTTACTCAGAACACGATAAAAAGTAATGAACAAAGAAAATACGACTGTCACGTTCTGTAGGCACACAAAGCAATACAAAAATAAAGATCCCACAACTACAGGTGGGGAAAGGTTGCCTAAGTATGATTCCCAATCAGAGACAACGATAGACAGCTGCCTCTGATTAGGAACCATACTCGGCTCAAAACAAAGAAATAGACATCATAGAATGCCCACCCCACACCTTGACCTAACCACATAGAGAAACAAACCGAGAGAGCATGAGAAAATTAGTTTTGATCAGTCATGGAAATAAAAGTGGTGAAAACATGTTGGCTCCCTAATTATTATTTTTTTAAGATGGAGAACAAGCTATAGGATGAAAAACACCAGAGTTTTGGTGCTGGTACAGCAGGCTAGCGCTAGCTAACGTTACCTAGCTAAATTAATTCTATACTTGGAGTCAAATATCAATATAATATTGTGCAAAAATAATATTGTGATATGTAACGGTATAGACCCCCCCCCATCACTTCTGGCTGCACCTAAGGATTGTATAAACATGACAGTATGCCACCTGACATTTTCTCTCACTCCTTGACTCCCATCTCCCAACCTTCATTGTCTCTCTTTTACTTTCTTTATCTCAGAGGGAAAGTCAGGGGAATTCCTCAGCTCTGGGTATTCATTAACATTGTCTCTCACCTTGTTCCAGCCTTCTTTCGCTTAACATCTCTGTCCCTCGCTCTCTGTTTCTATATGTGTCTTTTCCCCCATGTGGTGTGAGTAGCAATTTCTCACTCTTTTCCTCTGTAATGAATAAAGACTGGTCATTGTGTGAAGGATGTCGTTCTCTGAAATGAATTGTGGCACCGTAAGACATTTAGTGAGTAATACTTGTAAAGAGTTCCATCTTTCTTTTTATCAAGAAGAATTTACCTAAAGGGTGTTGGCCTACTCCCAGTAATAATTCTAAATCAATGTTTGTGTAATTTATGTACCTAATTTACAGGCAGTGAAAATGTAGAATACCCAAAGTCATACACAAACGTTAGTGTATGTCAAACTCAGAAAAGTGTGTATTGCTGATGCATCCTGTATGAGGGAATCCCCATTGACTGACCACCAGTGGAGCCTGTCCTCCTATAGCTCCTTTCACCAACCCCCACTGGCAAAGAAACCCAAAGCCAGAGTTTAGTGCTGTAAAAGCAGAACCACAAGGGGAGGGATGATCAATCTGTTTGAAATAGGTCATTTTGTGTCTGACTCTTCAATCATTTGTGTGTGTGTATTAGGGAATTACTGGAAGTGATTATGGTAAACCCCCTTACTACAGACACTTAATAAAAAAAATGGCCTGCAAGAGCAGCTATGACAACAACATGTACAGCATGCCTTGAATACCAACAATCATGAGCATAACTGTATCCAAAATGGTGTGCTTAATTACGCACTAATGCACATTGAACCTAACCATAATTATTCTGTCCGTTTTATGAAATAACTGAAAACCCAGTGCAAGATGTTGTTGTTTTCGATGGGAGCACATTATAAGGGGTTAATTTTCATGCTTGTATTTTGCTCTCAAGTGGTCTGTTTATTTTCAGAGCGTTGAGGCGAACAGTCCACTCCTCCTATGGGCTCGTCAGGCTGTCGAGCGGACGGGATTGGCGAGCCTTCGTTGTTGTAGCTGCGCGCTGTCGCTTTCTTCGGACGGCGGGGGCGGTATAAAACCCATGTCCTCCAACACATTCGTTCACTCTGGTGGAGTAAAGTGACATTAAAAGGGTGCCTCAACGTGGCATCCTAGAGAGAGACCCCTCTATTTACCAACAGCCGTCACCACACTGTACCGTCCTGGCACACGTAGTACCCTCCGAAACGTCCCTACCTCGACTAATAAATGACCAGCATAGGCGCCAGAGAAATAAAACAAGTGAAAGACACGGATCATTATCCGAACGTGGAGAGAAAAACAACGAATCATTTTCGGAATCATATGTAGGAAAAGCGCACGAATCGTCGTCGCAGTTGCCTTCTCAATGCATACCCTTTGTGCTCGGGGAACGATGAAACCAGAGATTAGCGCCGCGGTCGGATTTCTGTCGAGATTTCTGCGGATAAAAGGACACGTAAATGACAGACAGCTTCAATCATTCAGCGCAAGTTTACAGGATATCTTGTCAGGTAAGACATGTGTTTCTCGTTTTGTCCTACGTTTCCAAGGCTACTTTAGATTATGACCTCTGTTGGTGTTGTGTCATTTTGTGTGTTAAGAATAATTGTAACGAATTGTTGTGTTTTAATCCCATTCCGAAGGGGATTTGCGCCTCTGTTCACAAAGTAACACAAGCGCCCCTCGACCATTTGCGCACGAGAAAAAGAGACAAGAATAGATATGTTGAACAACAATCTTCAATCAACAATCTTCAATCGATCGAATCAACCATGTTCTATTCAGATACATCGTCGCCTAATTCATGTTTCGAGTTTAGTTACGATGTAATAACGTGGAATAAAGCCGGACTTTATTTGTTCCAACAAGGAAGTGCATCTTTCGCACCAGTACAGTTGGGTCGATCAACTCTTAATTAACATAAAAATGGGGGAATCTATACCCAGTGAATTGAATTAGGCTATTGAATTACGTAATGCAGACAAGAAAACGTTGGATGATATGAATTTGAGCAGGCAAAAAAATATATATTATAACACTTCGATCAGGAAAATAACAGACCCATAGGATTCGGATTATTTTTGTTATTAGAGTATTATAGCCGCCTACATGTTTTACTCGATCCTCTTGAGCGAGCCTCAATCGAATCGAAATTATAGAACCAAAAGGAAAATAAAAAATGCAGAATAAATAGCCCGTATAGATTCCCGCCGTTGACGAACATGTATGAGTAAAGAAAATCTATTTATTTACAATATGTTCTAATGTAGACATTCTAGCTAAGTGAATAACGTTAACTCTGTAATAAGGACACATAAATTGATCGATACAGCCACTATACTATGCGTTATTGACAGCCTTTTTTGTTGTTGTACAAACCACTGAAATCATTTTTTATTTATATTTCCTATTGTAAATATAGACCGTTTTTACAGTCTAAAATTGGCATGCGTCTGCCAGTTAACAGCAAGTGTCTGTCCCTCTAAACACTGAACACCTACATCATGACCTCAATTTTAACATGTTTTGCAACAGCTGTGTCATCTGCAAAGCCATTCACGTTCAAATTCATATAATTTTAGAGCGTTTTGGATGTGGGCTACACATTTAGCATATCAGGTTACATAATTGTTTATTTCTATTCAACAAACTCTTAGTTTACAATGCTATTTTCAACTAAACATTTTCCAAGGAAGTGGCTTTGTTTGTGCGGGATTTGCATAGAAAACGAGTGGAAGCTGTAGTCTGAGAATAGCTCTAGGACAGTGCACTGTTTGTAAACAGCCAAAGTTGAAGGCAGACTGAGCAAAATGGCCGCCGTCAGAGGGTAAGTGGGGGGTTGGTAGCGGTGGGGTTGGGGCTGGAAGAGCATATCATCGGGGGAGGAGTGTAGGAAGCACATTATCTAATAAAACAAGTTGCAAAGGGACTTTGTGAAGTGGCCGTCCTCCTCCTTCAACCCCATTTTTCATTCGTCTTCCCGAGTGAGCATAAACAACTCTGTGAAGCCCCCCGCTGCTGAAGTAGTCCAGCCATCTCACTGTTGCTTACAGCTTCATTATCACAGTTTATTGTGTCTGTGTGTTCAATAAACAGGCTTTGTTTGTGTATATGGGGGAGAAGGGGGACTTGCTCTAAATATCCACATTGAAACTGTGGTCATTGTCTAACTGTTGTTAGTTAACCATTTGGACTTCCTGTTTACCAGTAACCTGCTTAACCAAGGTTTGAGCAGTGACCCAATTTGAAACTCCCATAAATCGCCCAACCACACCACCACAGACCAATGGAAATCACCCAACAACGCCCCAAACAAATCCAAATGTGTATTTAATAAAAAGCCTCCATACAATTTATTGCCACATAATATCCTTAGGGCACTTGGCTTTAAAGAAGCACTGGAAAACTACTTTATTTAAAATATATAGTTGAAACTCATCTGTTTTTTTTAGCCTCCCTTCTTCCCCAGTTCCCTGGTTTTAGAATAGGCCCCTCCGCTCTGACCGTTCTCAGCGGCCTCGTTTCTTTTGTGGTGCAAAAGATCAGCCCCATCGTAGCTGCCTGGTGCTTTTTCATGAGTGCCAAGCCCTCCATTAGGGTGCCTTACACAGAGTTCTACTGATAACACAAAGGAGACATTATATAACAGGGGTGTTGTGCAGGACAGGTGTTCTCCGGGCTCTGGCCTAGTTCAGAGGCTTTTCACAGGCAGGCAGGCAGGCAGGCAGGCAGGCAGGCAGCACATTCAGTTTAGCCACTATGCACCACTGGGGTAACTCGATACTGAGGAGTCTAAAGTGGAGAAAATAGGATGATTGGTATCACACGCACACACAGATGCATATTGAACACACATACATACAGTATATATACAAACACACACAAGACACAGTAAATGTGAGTATTGTTAGAGATGTTAGGTTAATTTAGACTTCTGAGGAGCGGTTTTCTAATTTCATTCTTCCCTGTTAGGCTACTATTATACTATGAAAGCAGCAGTCATCCGCGTCTTCTAAAATGAGTTAACGGGGAAGGAATGAGAGCTCTTCTCTTTCTCGTGTTCTCCTTAAAATGAGTAATGTGACCTCTTTTCTCTCTCTCTCTCTTCTTCCAACCTATTTTGTCACTTAACGCCCCTTTAAATATACCATACGAATGATATCACAGTGAATCACCAACGGGTATGTGGACACACTCGTCATATTAAAAGGGACGGTGTGGCTTTAAGAGGGGGAGTTCTCCAGCCCAGATTGCTGGCCAGGACTTCACCACCTCAGTGTTGTTGTTCAGCTCCGCTCTGTTTGATGGAGGACTTTGTGCCGCTCGGCCAGAAGGTGATTGTGAAATCAAACTTTTCTCTCTCTCTCTCTCTCTCTCTCTCTCTCTCTCTCTCTGCTGTGTGTCACGTAGGCTCCGGTTACAGAGCGACAAATGGTTTATTGCTGCTTATCAGCCCCATAAGCAGACTGTTATGGTTTATTACTGCACTACAACAAAGCCTGCCCCTGTCTACAGTCTGTTTTACACACACATACCACACACACACACACACACACACACACACACACACACACACACACACCCCTTAGTAAGTGGAAAAGTACATTATTGTGCTAAATAGTTGGTCATTATATCATGTAACCCAAATACCAATAGAAATAGTTGATGCTTTATTACATGGTAATAGAAATATCAAATAAAAAAGCAGATAAGATATTCCAATGGAATCATGTATTACCTACAATGGAATAAAAGCTTTATTAAATCAAAAGACAATCTAAAGCAACGCTACTTTACCATAATCATTATTAAGGGGTGTTTAGTACAGTAAAACTTAAACAATCATTTTTCCTTCCATTTTCAATGGAATCATGTCATTTATTATCTGTAAGTAATCCATGCCACAATCGAAAGATACATCTAAACTAATAACGTTGATAGATTAGTTATGCGTGCTTAGAACATCATAAACAAGTATTACCTTAGACTCCAGCAACTCTATAATAAAATAAAACATGATTATAGTTTGATTTGCGATACAATTACTTAAAATCCAACTATACAGTTATTATCATGCTATTAATCACATTTATGTCCCAATTTATGACCTTATTCAATGTTTATCAAAACACATGCATCCTAATCTCGCATAACACACACACACACACACACACACCACACCCTAGGAACTAAGGCTGATCAGGTGCAGACAGCTTTGCACCCCGCTTCTCCCTCAGATAGATGTCTGAAAGTAGCAGAGATTTAGCTTACTGGCTCTCACCTGTAAACACCAGACAGCATCTCTTACATCTCTCCCTCTTTCTTTCTCTCTCTCCCTCTCTCTTGTCTCCTCATACAGAACTACACAGGCTCTACTATAGGGTAACCGAAGAACAACAGTTACCCCCTCTGTGCCCTTTTTTGGCAATACAAGCAATACCATGGTAACCTAATAGTGATCCAATGATGATGAAACTCATGGTAACCCGATAATAACCTCCTCTCTCTTTCTCCACAGAGCAATACAAGCACCACTGGTTCCCCGACAGGCCATGCAAGGGCTCGGGCTACCGCTGCATCCGCATCAACCACAAGATGGATCCCCTGGTGGGGCAGGCAGGCCAGCGCATCGGCCTGACCATCAATCAGCTCTACCTGCTGCTGCCTAGTGAGCTCACACTCTGGGTGGACCCCTTCGAGGTGTCCTACCGCATCGGCGAGGACGGCTCCATCTGCGTGCTCTACGAGTCCCAGCCGGTGGCCCCGGCGCCGTCGGGAGGCAGTGCGGTCACCTCGACCCCCATGGTGGACAGTCACATCAGCTGCAAGGAGGCGGCAGGGATGCTGGGCAGGACCAGCCCTTCCAAAGCCTACAACATGATGACTATGTCCAGCTAAGGGCTGCCAACTGCCACGTTGGGTCGTGGGTTTCGCCCTAGTTGGTCGATGGCGAACCTTTTTAAAGCTAAAAAGAAATGAAATGAAAAAGAGAAAAAAAAGGAGAAAAAGCAGAGGATGTGGCCTATCGTCCAGGTGAAACCTTGTGGGTTTGATATTTCTTTTCTCCTTCCTCGCTCCATAGTCTGTTATGTTGTGTTGTGGGATCTACCAGAGGCTTCGTTTTTTCCCTGCGGAGAGGGCTGTGTGGAGCGTGGAGCTGTTGGGGGCAGCTAAAACAAACCAAGAAACTGAACAGAGAAACAGCGCAGAGAAGGGGCTGCTTTTTGTTTTCGTTTTTTTACACAGGTCTATCAATGTTGACTTTGCACTTTCTTCTCCACATGGTTACAATGGGTACCATGTCACCACCACCCTCACCACCCTCTCAAAAGCTTCAAGGAACTGCTGTCAAGAACCATACCGTTGAATTTCAGCCTTTTATCTACTTCCTGTTGTTATTGGGTGTACTTCCTGTCTAGGAAGGAAGTTAAGGGGCTGAGGTCCGGACTGTGCCTGTTTCTAGGTCAGTCTCTGGGGAAATGCCCTAAGTAATTTTCTTCTAAATCCCAGTTTTTAGACCATAGGGCATTTTTTTACCCCCAGAGGCTGCCCCATATACCAGCGTCGAGCTTTAGGAAGCCCCTCCCCTCCATATGGAAGTGCAGTGGAATGCGCTGTGACACCTGTTGCTAAGGACAGTAGTGTGTCACAGCGCACCCCACCAACACCCCCAACCATGTATGTGTAACTTTCTGGGGAGGGCTGGGTATTTGTTCCCTCCCCTTCGATGAATGTTGGTTTGAAATTCACAATCAAGTTCTCGTTTTGTTTATATCCCTCCATCCCCACCCTGACCTTTGGCCCTCACCAAATTCAAAGTGTAGCATAGGTGGCACTATATTTTCACCGAAATCTGGATAATTTGTTTTGGTTGTTGTGGCCCTGTCAGAAGAAATTACATTGAATGCACTTTTGACATTTAGATTGTGTGGGATGTGTACTTCTAGAGAAAACCCTCTTCATTCCATTCGCTCCAATGTCGTCTTTCATGAGTTCCCCTCCTTTTCTTTTGTAAATTACTCACAGCTCTTACGTCAGGCTAGACCCCACTCTATAGAATTGGGGAGAGTAACTCTGAAGGTTTTAAAAAGATTTCACACTGTAAGCATTTCATTCAGATCCGTTCAGGTGTTGGTAGGTAGGTGCGGTTTGGTGTCGTGTCAGGTTAGCCGTCTGTTGTCCGTTTGTAAGGCACTTTTCTCGAAAGCCCCCCCCCCCCCCCCCAATACACACACATATACAGATGGCAATTTGAGACACTTATAAAACTCTGATAGATCTCTCTACAGCTGTCGAGGGGAGCGTGAGTGTAGCCAAAGGGAAGTCTGTACGCCCCTGACTGTTTCTATCCAACTCAATCCCAAAGGACTTGTCAGGCTTTCTCATCTGTTTTTGTTAGACTTTATTCTTGTCTTTGTGATTGAAGATGGGTCCAAGGCTTTCAACACCTCTCCTTTCTTCTGTGTCTCAGTTTGGACGAGGGGTGCGTTGCCAAACGTAGGACTGCAATGTTACACCTATGAGCCATTCTCTGGAGAACCGAGAGAGAACCAGCGTAATGTTAGCCAGCCTGGTTCGAGGTGCTGCTGGACCCTCTCTGGAGGTGTTCCTGTCAGGGCAGACAGACACAAGAAGCCCCTCTGGTGCCACATATCACCCCCAGCCTAGACACCTCCAGCCAGCTAACCAACCAGCCAGCCCCCTCCCCCCAATAGCAGTATGGAGATAGCAGTAACACATATCATCTTTCCTCGCCCCAGGGGAGGGAATGGAGGTGGTGCGGGGGCCAGGGCCGGATACTCTCGTCCAGGGCAGCTACAATCCCTCCGGCCCCCTCTAAACTAACCTCCACCCAACCAACTCCCTCTTGGCGGTGGAGAGCAAAGCCAGCACATGCACTCAGCGCACTCCGTCTGCACTGGGAGCCCACATAGAGACGGGCAACAAAGAGGAGTCAAAGGATAGGAAGTGATGGTACACAGTCCAAGTTTCTTTGTTTCTTAGGCTGAGCACTGAACTAGTTTACATGGGTGCAATAGGACGATTGTGGTGTCAGTCGTCCTATAGCTCACTCCTGGTTGGCCGCGCCGCAGACAGACAGACGATGTGACAGGCTGTGGGGTTTCGGGGCTTTTAGCCGCTAAGCTGGCCAGGCTGGGCACCAGCCCATCAGACCTACATGTGCTGCTTTAAGCACCCTAAGCACAGAGGATCATGGGCAATGGATCTGTGGTTGTTGATGCACTGCACACCCTATCCTCCCTCATCCACTCCCCTCCTCCTCACTGTCCTCCCTCTCTCCATTTCTCCTGGTGTTCGTTCAGCAATCTGTGGAAAAAGCAGTGTCTCCACATGAGCCAGATGGACAGGTCTGAGAGAGTAGCCCAGAGCTTTGTTGTTGTGGTTGAAAACCAGCTTTTTAAAAACCTTGCAGCTCCACTATTGCTTCGATTATGCCAGCTATCGATATTGTTATGAGATCGGTCTGTATTTCGGACGTAGCAAGTTGTCCCTCTTTTTGCTAAATGTATTTTAAAGTCACAGAGGTAGCATCTCACCCCCCCTTCCTTTCGCCCTAGTCTGATCATCTATCCCAATTTGAACAGACGTCATTTTTAGACCTACCAAAAAGGAAACAAAGCCGAAATTGTTTGATCCCCTTCTCAACAGTAACACCACCACCAAAACAATTTGATTTAGTCCACAATATCGGATCTGTAAATGCATCCATTCAGCCTTTGCGCACATAGGTTTCAGAAACGTTGTGAAAAGTGTTTTTGAATAGTCGGAGGTAATAGCACATAAAATGCACTAAATATGTCAAGTTGAAGTTGTGACATTTTTGAGACGCGAGGAGTCTCTTCTGGAATGTATTACCAAACTCAGGCCTCGGACATTCAATAAAATACCCTTCTGGAAAAGTTGTGCATGTTAAGACGTGAAACGGGAAGGGAATAGTCGTCAATGATTCATCAATGATTTTTGAATTATTGCCACTTTCACATTTAGGGTGTTTTACATATTCTAGAATCTATTGCAGTTGTACGACATATGGTAGAATACATGCATAACATTACACAATGGGAAGTGCCAATAATTTGTTTTGAGGTGTTTAGATGTATTTCTTTTGCATTTCATAGTTTTAACACGGTTAACTATGTTCGTAAGTGAAGCCATTTGTGATGGGAGTGTTGGCAAGGACCAATCTGTTTTGGTAAAATAAATATCAGTCTCCACGCCCTGTACTGATAGACTTATCCTTTGTTTTTTTTAAACTTACAAAACAAGAAAAACGTTTAAAAAATCTGAGCGTACCCAAGAAGAAAAGCTGTCTACTCTACCTTGTGATTTCTCATGTCAGTACATCTTTATTGTGTTCATTTTCTTTTCCTTGGGTATGTTGTGATGAACTGCTGTAAATTTGTACAGTTCATGTAAATTGATTGTGCGAAAGTTGTACAGATTTCTATATTTTGGAAGAAAAGTTTTTTTTTTTCTCTGTAATAAAATATTTCCTATCTTGGCAACATATTCCCCGTGATGCTAGTCTTTCTTTTTACGGGGAATGAGAATCCATAGATGATCGGGAGTCAATATCCAAACAAAATGAATAGCGTAGTCTTCTGTCAAAATGGCCGACTGAAATCTATTAAGATACAACAGAATATGAAACGAAGGCCATTAAAAACCCGAAGCTTTTTACTGTTATTTGTTAGGCTGTTATTTTGAATGTAGAGAAGGGTTCTGTTTCATGTCATCTCTTACTGTACACCACAGGCTGCAGAGGGGACGATGGCTCATAACAATGGCCGGAGTGGATGCAATGGCATCAAACAACTGGAAACCACGTGTTTGATGTATTTGATACCATTCCACTTATTCCACTCCAGCCATTACCACGAGCCCATCCTCCCCAATTAAGGCGCCACCAACCTCCTGTGCTGTACATAGAATAGGCTCTAATATGAGACAGCTGTGAAGATGCACAACCCAGATGGGGATGTGACCTTTGTCCCAGTAGATTGAGTCGGCTGTCTGTGCCAAAAATGACATGATATACAGTAGGATTGCACACAATACTTTCAATAATAAGTGTCATCATTTTAATAATACATAAAAATAGAATGGTATAGGCTGCCTTGTATGGAACAGATAGTAGCCCACATGCAAGGAATTCTGTATTCTTCCCAAGAAATACATAGCGTGCTTTAACAGATGATAAATGATATGCTGTTTATGTTTTTACTCTGTAGTTGCTGTGGTATAGAGCCACTATACCACAGCAAGTGTGACGAGACTCTCTGGAACAGGAATTCTCTTTGGTTTGCTGGTCCTGGATTATGGAGACTGCTTCTATGAAGTCTTTTCTGTTCTATCTGAATCAGCCAGAAAACTGATTAGAAGCTTTGTCTCAGGTTAAGACCTTTGTCAACTTGAGGCTCGGCTGCTCAGACGGCACAAATCGGATTCCTCAAAGCCCACATGATATTTTCATCCTAATGGAAAATGCATGTGGCTCCATCATCGGGTCTGTGAGTGGATAAGACAGATAGACAGATGGCGTATACACAAGGATTTTCAGACTCGAAAAGTGCTCTCTACACACTCGCGCACACACACACACACACACACACACACACACACACACACACACACACACACACACACACACACACACACACACACACACACACACACACACAGCATTCACACCCAGCAGTTACACAACAGAAAGAGGTGACTCCACAAAACATTACTTCTGGATTAAGACTGCAATCTCTCCAGCCCTCTGACTCAAAAAGTCAAACATTTTTGCTCCATTTGGACAAAGACAAAATGGGAAGACACGAGAAGAGCGGGTTTGGCAGGAGCCGAGGGGGTGGAAGACGGCCGGCCTCGGGCCCCAGGGCAGGCTTTAGCTCTCCACACATTGGCCAGGGATGAAGCCCAGGAGAGGGGGAACGTGGGTAGTGTTAGTCCAGGGTGGAATTCAGTCAGCGTTATTATTCAGTGTTAAAAATGTCTGATTGAATCGTGATATGTTGAGTGGGGAGGTTTTTGTAGACACATATTAGGTTTGGGAAAAGATTGTTGCAGATAGACATGTTGGTCGAACTTTACTTAAAATAAACTGTTACCAAATGTTACATGTAGAGTTGAAAGATTGTTGTTGATGGATATATTGTGTAGTGGTGGAAGTCAGCCTACTTATAGAGTAGAGTTGAAAGATTGTTGTTGATGGATATATTGTGTAGTGGTGAAAGTCAGCCTACTTATAGAGTAGAGTTGAAAGATTGTTGTTGATGGATATATTGTGTAGTGGTGAAAGTCAGCCTACTTATAGAGTAGAGTTGAAAGATTGTTGTTGATGGATATATTGTGTAGTGGTGAAAGTCAGCCTACTTATAGAGTAGAGTTGAAAGATTGTTGTTGATGGATATATTGTGTAGTGGTGGAAGTCTACTTATAGAGTAGAGTTGAAAGACTTGCAGATGGAAATGTTGTTTAGAGGTAAGAGAGCGTTGCAGATGGTGTGTAGATCTGAGCGATTGTTGCAGATAGATATGTATCGTGTTGAGCTGAATTGATTCTCAATTCTACACGACAGAGATTCATGTCTGCTCTCCCCAGGACATTTCTTTCTGAGTGTTCTGTAACGTTACACGGTCGAATGCAACCCGAATAGCTTGTCTAAATAGAACCAGGTCAAAGTTTCACTGGGCGTGTCTGCCGTTCAGGCCTGTGGTGTGTTGTATATGAAAATGTTATCTTGGGAAACACAAACAAGCCAACACTAACACGGACAGAGGCCTTGCCAGCCCAACATTGGACTGGATTTCGTAAGAGTTTCACAACTCCACTTGAGCAAGACGTTTTTCATGGTCATCTCTGCCATCTGTTTAGCACTGTTTGTGGAATATTCATTTTTTGATTAATGTGCATTAACAGGGATAATACATTAGTATATGAACGATGGTTGCATAACACAGAGAGAGACAATGAAATGAGGCCTACCATGTGTTTTACGCTCACGATGCATCTATTATGCAGTAAGAATGAAACAACTAGGCCTGACAACACTCAGATTTCCCCCGTTCAGAATGTCATTACAGCCCTTGGCTGTTATGTCATCTTCCTGTCATCATGTCTAACTTCCACCGTAATTGCTGATAAAATTAATTGTTAAGTCTCTCCCTTCTCACACAACAACAAAGCAGCCTTTGTGGAGATCAGCCTATTAGTCAGGCTGATGGAAGGTGTGGTTGATTACTGTGTAGAGATACTGTCAATAGAAGGGTTGGTCTCCAGATTTAGAAAGATCAGGACTCGACTGGTTAACCCGGTTATTGTGGGAAAGCAGGTGCATTTCACTTCAGGTAGTCCAGTGTTTGTGCTGAATAGTTAGGTTGTGTTTGGTAGTGTTATTGGCCGTTCGTCACATCATTTAATGGATGAATGTTGATGGAATGAGAATGTGTGTGTGAGTAGTTAGTGTGTGAATGGTGTGTGTATGTACTCTAGGAGAGTGTGATGTATGGTTGTGCTGCAGGAACAAAGGAAGGATGAGGGAATGTGTGTATGTATCACGGGGCGAGGCAGACATCTGGGGTCCTCTCCGTTGCCAGCCGTGTGTCAGAGATGACAGGACTCTGCCCCTCCTGAGGTTTTGTGTGTGTGTGTGTGTGTGTGTGTGTGCGTGTGTGTGTGTGTGTGTGTGTGTCCCTCCTTCAGTGGCCAGTGTTTAGAGGACAAAGGATGTGCTGCAGCTGCTCTAATTACAGTCTGTCTCAAGTGTGCCGACCACAGGGAGAGTGTGTGTGGGCGGGCGTGCATGCGCACACGTGTGTGTGTGTATGTGTGTGCAATTGCATGAGTTTGCTGATGTTTCTGTGCTTGCGTGTCCCCTGCACAGTGGTTTGTACTGTCTGTATCTGTGAGTACATTACCACTTATACATGTGTTGGAGTCTATTTACTTATGTGTTTATGAGGATATCAATGACAGACAAAGGCCAAACCCAATCCCCTCTGATGCAGGCCAGGCCAGGCCAGGCTAGCTTGGGCTAGTTTGTCTCCAGGGCCTGCCTGTCTGTTTGTCTGCCTGTCTGTCTGTCTGTCTGTCTGCCTGTCTGTCTGTTTGTCTGCCTGTCTGTCTGTCTGCCTATTATCCCCACAGGCACTGTTCACTCCTCTGACATCTGCTTGATGGCATGGCCATTTCATCACCCTACTGAGGTAGAGGGAATAACCAGGACAACAGAGAGGTTGGGGAGAACAACAGGAAATAACCAGGACATCAGAGATGTTGGGGAGAAGAACAGGGAATAACCAGGACATCAGAGATGTTGGTTAGAAGAACAGGGAATAACCAGGACATCAGAGATGTTGGTTAGAAGAACAGGGAATAACCAGGACATCAGAGATGTTGGTTAGAAGAACAGGGAATAACCAGGACATCAGAGATGTTGGTTAGAAGAACAGGGAATAACCAGGACATCAGAGATGTTGGTTAGAACAACAGGAAATAACCAGGACATCAGAGGTTGGGGAGAACAACAGGGAATAACCAGGACAACAGAGGTTGGGGAGAACAACAGGGAATAACCAGGACAACAGAGGTTGGGGAAAACAACAGGGAATAACCAGGACAACAGAGGTTGTGGAGAACAACAGGGAATAACCAGGACAACAGAGGTTGTTGAGAACAACAGGGAATAACCAGGACAACAGAGGTTGGGGAGAACAACAGGGAATAACCAGGACATCAGAGGTTGGGGAGAACAACAGGGAATAACCAGGACAACAGAGGTTGGGGAGAACAACAGGGAATAACCAGGACAACAGAGGTTGGGGAAAACAACAGGGAATAACCAGGACAACAGAGGTTGTGGAGAACAACAGGGAATAACCAGGACAACAGAGGTTGGGGAGAACAACAGGGAATAACCAGGACAACAGAGGTTGGGGAAAACAACAGGGAATAACCAGGACAACAGAGGTTGTGGAGAACAACAGGGAATAACCAGGACAACAGAGGTTGTTGAGAACAACAGGGAATAACCAGGACAACAGAGGTTGGGGAGAACAACAGGGAATAACCAGGACATCAGAGGTTGGGGAGAACAACAGGGAATAACCAGGACAACAGAGGTTGGGGAGAACAACAGGGAATAACCAGGACAACAGAGGTTGGGGAAAACAACAGGGAATAACCAGGACAACAGAGGTTGTGGAGAACAACAGGGAATAACCAGGACAACAGAGGTTGTTGAGAACAACAGGGAATAACCAGGACAACAGAGGTTGGGGAGAACAACAGGGAATAACCAGGACAACAGAGGTTGTGGAGAACAACAGGGAATAACCAGGACAACAGAGGTTGTGGAGAACAACAGGGAATAACCAGGACAACAGAGGTTGTGGAGAACAACAGGGAATAACCAGGACAACAGAGGTTGTTGAGAACAACAGGGAATAACCAGGACAACAGAGGTTGGGGAGAACAACAGGGAATAACCAGGACAACAGAGGTTGGGGAGAACAACAGGGAATAACCAGGACAACAGAGGTTGGGGAGAACAACAGGGAATAACCAGGACAACAGAGGTTGTGGAGAACAACAGGGAATAACCAGGACAACAGAGATTGGGTAGAAAAACCGGGAATAAAGAAAAGGGGGGTAATTATGCTTCAGCGTCGCCACGTAGCTTCAGCCACTAGCTCGAGTCTTGTGGGATGGACGTGTGTTACACCAGGCTGTTTGAATAGCTGAGAACGTATGTCACCTCTCTCTTTGATCAACCTGACTGGAGGCTGTGTGTCTGAGAGAGAGAGAGGGAGAGGCAGTGTGTGTATGTATGTGCCTGCCTTCTACCTGTATAGTACATGTATGTCTGCCTGTAATTGTGTCTTTGTATTTGTGTGTCTGTGACTTTGGTGACTTGTCTGCAAGCCGAAATGGCTCATAGGTGCAGGAGCCTGTTTCCTGTTTCTGTAGCATGAGATACAAGTACAACACCTGGACAGGACATTAGTCTATTGTAGGGCCCTCACCCATAATCTGTCGCTTTAATGCTGTGTCAGGTAGAGATGTACCAGGTCCCATTTTAACAGTCTTATATATAACTGACAGGGTCGAACTCCCAAACTTCTAGTCTCAAGGTGGACACTCAAACCACGAGGCCACTGAGTTGGTCTAGGTAAGGTACCCTAGATAAACTCATATCATGTTTTCCTTTAGCGCATTGCTACAGTATAGACTTAGACTGGGGTCAGAGGTCAGGCCAGCACAGGGTCAGACAGGCTGCAGCAGCACTATTTCAGGAACATGTGTGGTGAGTCTATCAATAGGATCTGAAGATGGTGTTATAAGGAGAGGTTGACTTGACAAGGTTTCTCAACTCCAGTTGGGTCCAGTCCTGGCTGGGGGTTCACTGTGTATGCAGACTTGTGTTACAACTAGGTCCTCTCATAACTAAGACTAAGGTCAAAATCAAACTATTTCAACTATTACAGGTAGCTATTTCAGAATATGACATGTCTGACGAGGGTGAGAGAGGGAGAAAGAGAGAAGAGAGAGAGGGAGAAAGAGAGAAGAGAGAGAGAGGGAGAAAGAGAGAAGAGAGAGAGGGAGAAAGAGAGAAGAGAGAGAGAGGGAGAAAGAGAGAAGAGAGAGAGGGAGAAAGAGAGAAGAGAGAGAGGGAGAAAGAGAGAAGAGAGAGAGGGAGAAAGAGGGTGTGTGAGAGAAGAGAAGAGAAGAGAAGAGAAAGGGAGAAAGAAAGAGAGGGAGAGAGAGAGAAGAGAAGAGAGAGAGTTAGAGAGAGAAGGTTAATGGGTCATAGTGAAAACACAGGAAGGCCTGAAATGTAATTTTTTCTCACTGACCCTTTTAAATATATTGACTGTTTTCTTTGTGAATGATGACATGGAGACATAAATCCTGCAGTGTGTGTGTGCGTACGTGAGTGTGCGTGTATGAGTTTGTGTGTGTCTTAGCAGCTGCCCTTGGGTGGGTTGGAATTGCAGCCAGCGCCTTTCTGAAATCCTACCATGAGGAATCCTATCTGTGTCTTTTCTCAGCGTTTGTCTTTTTATGGCAGCTGTGGATGGGGTTATGTTTAGCTTGCCTGTCCCTCTCTTTGTTTCACCATATCTCATTCTAGCTCCATCATTTGGTCTCTTTTGTCCTACCCATACCTCCTTTCTCTTTCTCCACCCCCTTTCTACCCATCTCTTTTCACCCTACAGTATCTATTTCAATATCCTGCTAAAACTTCCTCTCGATTTATCATCCTCTACCCCCCCCCCCCCCCCCCCCCATCCATCTCTCGTTCTTTTTCCATCCCCCTCCAACCGGCTCCCTCCTTAACTCTGCCAGACAGGAGATGATTGCAGTGTGTTGGCTCACTGTGTCTCTCGCTGGGTTTTCTCTCCCTCTGTCAGTCAGCTCATACCTCACAGGGGAATTCATGCTATATAGCCTTATTGGGTTAGAGCTATAGGTCTTTGGGGCGGCAGGTAGCCTAGTGGTTAGAGAATTGGGCCTGTAACCGAAAGGTTGCTGGACTGAATTCCCGAGCTGACATGGTTAAAAAAAATAAACATTTGCCCCAGAACAAGGCCGTTAACCCACTGTTCCCCAGTAGGCCGTCATTGCAAATAAGAATTTGTTCTTAACTGACTTGCCTAGATAAAAAAAAAAAAAGTACTGTGAGACAGTCTGTCTGTCCTTTGTGTTTTTATTCTGTTGAAGTTCAGCTTGATTGTGTGTGTGTGTGTGTGCGTGTGCGTGTGCGTGTGTGCGTGTGTGTAGACGCTGGGTATTCCATATGTACATTGTATCTGTACATTTGTAGGGCTCACTGCTATTGGGGTCTTAAGTTAGAATACTTACAGATAAGCCCATCTCTGACTCATAGTCAGAGATAGTTACAGCCTGTGGTCTGCCTCTACCTACTCTGTAGAATCAGTTAGCCCCACTAACCCCACACCACCCACAGAGACAGCCCTAAATATAGACCCCCCCTGGGCTCAGCAAGAGGCCTGGCCACGTACACACACACACACACACACACACACACACACACACACACACACACACACACACACACACACACACACACACACTCATTCACAGCAGGACTGAAGGTCATTTTCCTCTGTGGACTGTGACTTTCTGCTGACGGGGAGAAAAACCCCAAAGAGGAGGAAAACCAACCAGCCATTTCACAAAGATTACGTCAATAGAAAGAACTAGAGGTTTAGTTCCTCAAACTCTCCCATGCTTTTCTTTCTTCGCTGTCCTATGATACCCATATTGCACCAATGTGGAAAGTGGGTTTATCCTAGGAGTGTGTTGAGTTGAAATGATGCACAGTTAGTACAACTCAGATTCTCAAGTGTTGTAGAGGTAGATGTTGCTGGTTTTGTTAATACTGAATACATGGAACTGACAGATTAAGGAAAAGTAGGCATATTTAAATATCTATAAGTCATTCAAGTGTTATATTACATATCCGAGTATTAGCCTAGCAACCACGTTAGTTACTGTCATCTCTGAGTTGTGACATGCAGGGTTGAAGGAGTGCAGAGAAGAAAGGCCACCATCTTACAGCACGTGTTTAAAGCCCCATTGCTGCTAAACAACAGTCATGCCCACAATCACACCTGCTTGTGGGACACATGCTTGTTAGTTATTGTGAGGTATGGGGACGTTTTCAGAGAACTGAGAGGAAACTCACGAACAAGACTCTTCAGCTGTTTCCTGTTGTTGTACCTCAGAAGACACCACAAGATAGAGATAGAGAGAGAGAGAGAGAGAGACAGAGAGAGACACAGAGAGAGAGACAGAGAGAGACACAGAGAGAGAGAGAGACACACACACAGAGAAAGAGAGAGAAAAAGAGAGAGAGAGAGACAGAAAGAGAGAGAGAGAGAGAGATGGTGAAAAGATGGTAAGAGATGGAGAGAGGGATGGTATATTAGACATGGAGATAGAGGCAGAGAGAGATGGAGGTGGAAACAGAGAAAGAGGTGTGTGTGTGTAGGGGGTTACTGATACTGTACTGAACCCAGCTGACAGAGAGAAAGAGAGAGATGTGATAGTGTACTGAACACAGCTGACAGGAAGTGGTCATAGCCACTGACTCGTCTTGCTGTACTGAACAACTGCAGATAAGACAAGATACTACACACACACACATACACACACACTCTTGTATCACACAAAACACACAGATTATACAGCACATAGAGTACCACACGGTGCAGAACAAAGCACACCCAGACCTTACAGAGCTCTCATAACAGAGAGATAGACTAAAGAACAACATGACCTTACAGAGCTCTCATAACAGAGAGATAGACTAAAGAACAGCGTGACCTTACAGAGCTCTCATAACAGAGAGATAGACTAAAGAACAACATGACCTTACAGAGCTCTCATAACAGAGAGATAGACTGAAGAACAGCGTGACCTTACAGAGCTCTCATAACAGAGAGATGGACTGAAGAACAGCGTGACCTTACAGAGCTCTCATAACAGAGAGATAGACTGAAGAACAGCGTGACCTTACAGAGCTCTCATAACAGAGAGATAGACTAAAGAACAGCGTGACCTTACAGAGCTCTCATAACAGAGAGATAGACTAAAGAACAGCGTGACCTTACGGAGCTCTCATAACAGAGAGATAGACTAAAGAACAACATGACCTTACAGAGCTCTCATAACAGAGAGATGGACTGAAGAACAGCGTGACCTTACAGAGCTCTCATAACAGAGAGATAGACTGAAGAACAGCATGACCTTACAGAGCTCTCATAACAGAGAGATAGACTGAAGAACAGCGTGACCTTACAGAGCTCTCATAACAGAGCGATAGACTGAAGAACACCCAGACCTTACAGAGCTCTCATAACAGAGAGATAGACTAAACAACAACCGTACCTTACAGTGCTCTCAAAACAGAGAGATAGACTAAACAACAGCCTGACCTACAGAGCTCTCATAACAGAGAGATAGACTGAAGAACAGCGTGACCTTACAGAGCTCTCATAACAGAGATAGACTGAAGAACAGCGTGACGTTACAGAGCTCTCATAACAGAGATAGACTGAAGAACAGCCAGACCTTACAGAGCTCTCATAACAGAGAGATAGTCTAAACAACAGCCAGACCTTACAGAGCTCTCATAACAGAGAGAAAGTCTAAACAACAGCCTGACCTTACAGAGCTCTCATAACAGAGAGATAGTCTAAACCACAGCCTGACCTTACAGAGCTCTCATAACAGAGAGATAGTCTAAACAACAGCCTGACCTTACAGAGCTCTCATAACAGAGCGATAGTCTAAACAACAGCCTGACCTTACAGAGCTCTCATAACAGAGAGATAGTCTAAACAACAGCCTGACCTTACAGAGCTCTCATAACAGAGCGATAGTCTAAACCACAGCCTGACCTTACAGAGCTCTCATAACAGAGAGATAGTCTAAACAACAGCCTGACCTTAGAGCTCTCATAACAGAGAGATAGTCTAAACCACAGCCTGACCTTACAGAGCTCTCATAACAGAGAGATAGTCTAAACCACAGCCTGACCTTACAGAGCTCTCATAACAGACACCCCTGAATTGGTTTACAAGCTGTATTATTATACACCGTTAACAGTATTATTTACGGTTCTTATCAACTTTTCTCTTTAATGATGCGTTGTCTAGAGATGACAGTTGTGTATTAAGATGGTAGACCAGATATCAGACTGTATTGGACTGCACTAATCCTATTTTCATTGTGGTGTGGTCATAAAATACATATGATATGATTTACAACGGGAATATTTCTTCCTTATCTAACCTGTGGTGTTTCTGAGATCCTGTCAGGTAGTGCAGTGCCAATTCTGCCAAAACATTTGCGTTGAAAACAGCGGTGACCTAAATAAAGGCAAGCAGCTGGATGTACGAGTAACTGTAGCCAGCTCAGTCCTCTATGGGAGCTGGTGGTAACTCATTAACTTACAGACTGTCATACCATGGGAGAAACAGCCCGTTAAATCCTGATACAACAACACAATAGACTTGTTTTGAAGCGTGTGTGTGTGTGTGCGTACATGTGTGTGTTTGTTTGTGTACAGGATTGTTATTAAAACGCCAGACCGATGGATATCAACCTTACAAACTCCAATATGCACAGCATCTGCACACATTCACATTTCAACAACTCTAAATCAATAGGTGTTCTTCGTTGGGTGTGCCACTGTTTTAATAGTGATATCCAACAATTGCCATGTTTCAGAGGTGCTAATAAGAGCTTAATCTATACAGAGAGAGAGAGGAGACAGAGGACAGAGAGAGAGAGAGAGAGAGAGAGAGAGAGAGAGAGAGAGAGAGAGAGAGAGAGAGAGAGAGAGAGAGAGAGAGAGAGAGAGAGAGAGAGCCAGGAGAGGTATTGGAGGGATAAGAGGGCTGAGCCCTGATGATATTAGTGTCCTCCCCTGTAGCAGCTGCTCCTGGGCCTGTGCTTACCAGCCAGGTTGCTCAAGATTCACTTCAAAATGTCTCGAGGACGTCGGGAAATGCCTTTGAAACCCACCACTAGGGCCAATGGTGAGCGTTATTACCATCAAGTAGGCTTGGGTAAGCCGCGTGCTCCGGCTCGAGCGTCCCATGTTCATCCCTGTTTTTTTCTTCTTTTTTTTCTATCCCGACTTGAGGAGAAGGAGCAACTCAGGATGTCCAAAACACCTCGAAATGTTATGTTTCTGATTAAGTGGATAAACGTCAGAATCTGAAGTCAAATTGGTCATACCGTGAAATCTGGTTGGTGCTTACAGACATGCACCACTGCATTCCCTAGTCAGGCCCAGGCAGCGTCTGCTTCCCATTGACCTAGTTCTGACTGCCAGAGAGGAGGAGGACAGGAGCGGTGGGCTGGTCTGTCACCAACACTGGATAACCACTCTTCACCTCTAAAGTGTAGACAAGCACACACACAAACACACACCATCCCACTCTTTACATACCGCTGTACCTCATCCTACCCAGATCCAGCCACCCCTGCTTTGGAACTTCCTGTTCAAGCGTTCCATTCCTACCCCAAACCTCCCTCTTCCACTTCATTTTCTTCCCTTTCCTAAAACACGGATCTACATTCAAACCTCTATCCCACCTCACTGCTCACACCCACATCTATGTAGGCCACCTCTGGAGTTCTGCCCCCACTTCTCAATGCTTACACACACACACACACACACACACACACACACACACACACACACACACACACACACACACACACACACACACACACACACACACACACACACACACACACACACACACCACACACACACACACACACACACACACACAGCAGAAAGAGGGGGCGCGAGAAAGAGAGAAAAACTTCTGAAGACATCTGCTTCACTTCTCTTCTCCTCCTCCTTTTCCTCTTCTCCTTCCCTCCCACCCTCCATTGTGTTATTATTGAGTCTCTCTCTTTTGGCTCCTGACTACTATGCCAACACGGTTGGGGTTGTTTCTGCAGCTCTGAGTGCAGTGAGTTGGAGAACAACTTGGCCACATTACTTTACAAGGCAGCCGTCACTCCATTAAAATGACTGTAGGCTTAGACTGTGTTCCAGTCATAAACAGCTCTCTTTCCACTCATCATCTATTTCAGTTTGTGGCCACCGTCGGGAAATATTTAGTAGGTCAAGAATGAAGTGTCATTGCATTACAAGTACATCCTATTATAGCAGGTAAGTACACTTAACAGCTAGATTGACTGGCTTCCATCTTGTTTTGGTCTATAGTATCAAGTCCCATTCAGGTGAGTGGTAACAAGGAAAGGATGTGAATTTGAGTATTGGAACGCAGCCGTGTCTGTTACCCTCTGCCCATGTTATTAGTCACAAAATGAATCCTTCATACAAATAGGTATGGGTGTATCTCAATAGTCTCAAGTAGCATCACCATCCAAACACAGTGGGTGAAAAGCAATATGGCTGTTGCTTAATTAAAATATTTCCTTGCACTAGTCCAGTAGTTCACATGAGTACTGGATGGAAAAGAGACAAGGAGAGGAATCCACTCTAGACTATTGAGATACAGCCCTGCTCTCTCTGTCTTGTAATGACTATTGAGATACAGCCCTGCTCTCTCTGTCTTGTAATGACTATTGAGATACAGCCCTGCTCTCTCTGTCTTGTAATGACTATTGAGATACAGCCCTGCTCTCTCTGTCTTGTAATGACTATTGAGATACAGCCCTGCTCTCTCTGTCTTGTAATGACTATTGAGATACAGCCCTGCTCTCTCTGTCTTGTAATGACTATTGAGATACAGCCCTGCTCTCTCTGTCTTGTAATGACTATTGAGATACAGCCCTGCTCTCTCTGTCTTGTAATGACTATTGAGATACAGCCCTGCTCTCTCTGTCTTGTCATGGCTATTTGGCCAGTGCTTCTGATTCCCTCTGAAGGCAGAGAGAGATTTACCACCATGTAGATTCACCATGAAATTGGCAGCAGTGGCAAGCTGTGACATGAAAGAAGCCTTTGAATGTGGGGCTGCATATGCTTGGCCTACTTTTGATGCCATGGAATATGGGGGGAGCTGCTATATTTTCAGGACTTACCAACTGGCTGCAGCATGGTGAATGTGCATATGATCAACACACACTTGCACCAACACAGAACACACACATAGCGAGTTGTGTATATTATACAGTAGAAGTCGGAAGTTTACATACACCTTAGCCAAATACATTTAAACTCAGTTTTTCACAATTCCTGACATTTAATCCTAGTAAAAAGGTCAGTTATGATCACCACTTTATTTTAAGAATGTGAAATGTCAGAATAACAGTAGAGAGAATGATTTATTTCAGCTTTTGTTTCTTTCATCACATTCCCAGTGGGTCAGAAGTTTACATACACTCAATTAGTATTTGGTAGCATTGCCGTTAAATTGTTTAACTTGGGTCAAACGTTTTGGGTAGCCTTCCACAAGCTTCCCACAATAAATTGGGTGAATTTTGGCCCATTCCTCCTGACAGAGCTGGTGTAACTGAGTCAGGTTTGTAGGCCTCCTTGCTCGCACACGCTTTTTCAGTTCTGCCCACACATTTTCCATAGGATTGAGGTCAGGGCTTTGTGATGGCCACTCCAATACCTTGACTTTGTGGTCCTTAAGCCATTTTGACACAACTTTGGAAGTATGCTTGGGGTCATTGTCCATTTGGAAGACCCATTTGCGACCAAGCTTTAACTTCCTGACTGATGTCATGAGATGTTGCTTCAATATATCCACATCATTTTCCTTCCTCATGATGCCATCTATTTTGTGAAGTGCACCAGTCCCTTCTGCAGCAAAGCACCCCCACAACATGATGCTGCCACCCCCGTGCTTCACAGTTGGGATGGTGTTCTTCGGCTTGCAAGCCTCCCCCTTTTTCCTCCAAACATAACGATGGTCATTAAGGCCAAATGGTTTTTGTTTCATCAGACCAGAGGACATTTCTCCAAAAAGTACGATCTTTGTCCCCATGTGCAGTTGCAAACCGTAGTCTGGCTTTTTTTATGGCGGTTTTGGAGCTTCCTTGCTGAGCTGCCTTTCAGGTTATGTTGATATAGGACTCGTTTTACTGTGGATATAGATACTTTTGTACCTGTTTCCTCCAGCATATTCACAAGGTCCTTTGCTGTTGTTCTGGGATTGATTTGCACTTTTCGCACCAAAGTATGTTCATCTCTAGGAGACAGAACACGTCTCCTTCCTGAGCGGTATGACAGCTGCGTGTTCCCACGGTGTTTATACTTGTGTACTGTTGTTTGCACAGATGAACGTGGTACCTTTCAGGCATTTGGAAATTGCTCCCAAGGATGAACCAGACTTGTGGAGGTCTACATTTTTTTTCTGAGGTCTTGGCTGATCTCTTTTGATTTTCCGATGATGTCAAGCAAAGAGGCACTGAGTTTGAAGGTAGGCCTTGAAATACATCCACAGGTACACCTCTAATTGACTCAAATTATGTCAATTAGCCTATAAGAAGCTTCTAAAGCCATGACATCATTTTCTGGAATTTTCCAAGCTGTTTAAAGGCACAGTCAACTTAGTGTATGTAAACTTCTGACCCACTGGAATTGTGATGCAATGAATTATAAGTGAAATAATCTGTCTGTAAACAATTGTTGGAAAAATTACTTGTGTCATGCACAAAGTAGATGTCCTAACCGACTTGCCAAAACTATAATTTGTGGAGTGGTTGAAAAACAAGTTTTAATGACTCCAACCTAAGTGTATGTACATTTCCGACTTCAACTGTATGTGCACACACACACACACACACACACACACACACACCACACACACACACACACACACACACACACGCACACACACACACCCCCCGCACCCACCCCGCACGCACGCACGCACGCATGCACGCACGCACGCTGGCTCACACTCTCTACCACCAGAGCGCTTACCAGCACAACATCCTTAACCAGCCAACTGTCCACATTCGGTATGGACTTTGTGTGTGTGACTCTCCCAACACTATTACTTCACATTTGAGTGACAGTCTCATTCAGTGAGTCAGTCCATGTGTCAGTCAGTCAGTCTCATGGCCGCTGTGCCCTATGGGTGTAAATAGCTGTGGGGGAAGGGTTGTGAAAGGCAGCCTAGTGAATTAATGACAGGGGGCTTATTGGTCCGTGCAGACAGGCCCGGCTTGAGTCACTAGGTGGACATCAGTACATGCACGGATGCACACACACACACACACACACACACACACACACACACACACACACACACACACACACACACACACACACACACACACACACACACACACACACACACACACACACACACACACACACACACACACACACACACACGTCACCATACCAGAGAGGGGGAAAGAAGCAGTGAGACAGAGAAGGGACATATTGAATGAGTGGGAGAGAGGAAGAGACAGGGGTGAGGAGGAGAGACAGTCAACACTTATTGACAGACGGGAAAGAATGAAGGAGGGATGGGGAGAGGGAGGGGGGTGTTGGACTCGGGAGAGGGGGAGCAGACAGAGATGGGGTTAGAGGTAGTGAGAGAGGGGGAGAGGAGGAGAGAGAGAAAGGGAAAGAAAGAAAGAGGGTGACAGAGTAAGATGGCGCCAATCAGAGGGAGGAATAGAGAGAGTGACTTCCTTCCCTCTAGAGAAGAACACTGTTCCAGGTGTTGGATAGTTTATTAGTAATCATGACTAAGGAACTGGCTGAGGTACAGGTCTAGAACACTTCTCTAGCACGGCCGTGCCAAGAGGTCAGGGACGGAGAGGAGGGGATGAATTAGTAGTGTGTGGGTGTGTGTATCAGTCTGTGTGTGTGTGTGTGTGTGTGTGTGTGTGTGTGTGTGTGTGTGTGTGTGTGTGTGTGTGTGTGTGTGTGTGTGTGTGTGTGTGTGTGTGTGTGTGTGTGTGTGCCATACACACACTTTCTTATGGCAGTCCATCGTTGCCAATGAAAGACGGACAGATCATCAGACAGACAGACAGACAGACACACACACAACCCGACCTGTCTGCGCAGAGCATAATCGCTATACCTTGTGCCATGTCAAGCATACAGGCAACGTGTGACCCACGTTGTCAGAGCATGCTGGGTAGAGGTGCTTTTAAAGACTAATACAAAACTGCTGTTCTCTGTAACAACTTTTAAAAACAGAGTTTTGTTCAGAGGCAAACCGACATCAGAATTCCCCTATGCAGCTCACCAAGGACACCATCTGTTTCTGTCAGCCTAAACAAAGTTGGTTTCCTTTGGTTTTTCACTGCTTTGTTTTTGATATCCTTCTGTGACAGAGGAAGGTGTCTGTGTGTCAAGTGTATAATGTGTCTCTGTTCATGTGAGCCCATCTATGTTTTAGTGTGTGTACCTACGTGCTCATGTACACGATTTGCCTGTGAGTGTGTGTTTGGTTGCTTGTGTGTGTGTGTTTGTGTGCGCGTGCGTGTGCGTGTGCATGCCCATGTTTGTGTGTGTATGTGAACAATGCCACCAGTTACTCTGGGCGTAAGCCCCTTTGTCCTGTGCCTGGCAGGGGAGTGGCAGGCTACATTACAAAGGAGGGTGTGAGCGGATTCCATTCAGTATGAAGGGAGGAGAGGAGAGGGGGGTGAAGGGGGAGCAGGTCAGCCAACCAGATGGCACAGACAATAAGAGAAAAGTACCTTCATGTCAACAACTTTCCCTCCTCCCCTCCTTCTCTCAACTTCCCCTCCTCCCCTCCTTCTCTCAACCTCCCCTCCTTCTCTCCTTCTCTCAACCTCCTCTCCTTCTCTCAACCTCCCCTCCTTCTCTCCTTCTCTCAACCTCCTCTCCTTCTCTCAACCTCCCCTCCTCCTCTCCTTCTCTCAACCTCCCCACCTTCTCTCAACCTCCCCTCCTTCTCTCCTTCTCTCAACCTCCTGTCCTTCTCTCAACCTCCCCTCCTCCTCTCCTTCTCTCAACCTCCCCACCTTCTCTCAACCTCCCCTCCTCCTCTCCTTCTCTCAATCTCCCCACCTTCTCTCAACCTCCCCTCCTTCTCTCCTTCTCTCAACCTCCTCTCCTTCTCTTAAGCTCCCCACCTTCTCTCAACCTCCTCTCCTTCTCTCAACCTCCCCTCCTTCTCTCCTTCTTTCAACCTCCACTCCTTCTCTCAACCTCCCCTTCTTCTCTCCTTCTCTCAACCTCCTCTCCTTCTCTCAACCTCCTCTCCTTCTCTCAACCTCCCCTCCTTCTCTCCTTCTCTCAACCTCCTCTCCTTCTCTCAACCTCCTCTCCTTCTCTCAACCTCCTCTCCTTCTCTCAACCTTCCCACCTTCTCTCAACCTCCCCACCTTCTCAACCTTCTCTCAACCTCCCCTCCTTCTCTCCTTCTCTCAACCTCCTCTCCTTCTCTTAACCTCCCCACCTTCTCTCAACCTCCTCTCCTTCTCTCAACCTCCCCTCCTTCTCTCCTTCTTTCAACCTCCACTCCTTCTCTCAACCTCCCCTTCTTCTCTCCTTCTCTCAACCTCCTCTCCTTCTCTCAACCTCCTCTCCTTCTCTCAACCTCCCCTCCTTCTCTCCTTCTCTCAACCTCCTCTCCTTCTCTCAACCTCCTCTCCTTCTCTCAACCTCCTCTCCTTCTCTCAACCTTCCCACCTTCTCTCAACCTCCCCTCCTTCTCAACCTTCTCTCAACTTCCCCACCTTCTCTCCTTCTCTCATCCTCCCCCCTTCTCTCAACCCACCCTCCTTCTCTTAACTTTCAGGTCTAAAACATATCCCTCTTCCAGTAGTTTGAGCTTTACCTCGCTTGCCTCTCCTCTCCTCTTTCTCTCCCACTCCCAGCCTCAAGTGATAGAGCTATCACCTTTCTTCTGTAATTTTCTACCCTTTCCTTCTCTCCTCCTTTCATCTCCTCCCCTTTCCTCTCCTCTCCAGTTTGGAGAATCTAAGGAAAGGGGTTTCCCCCATGTTCACTTCTCTTCTTTCCTCTCTATTCTCTTCTTTCTCCCAAACTTCCAGGGGCATATCCACCTCATTTTCCTCACATTCTCCTCTTTTACCCTCCCCTCTCCTCCCTCTCTTTGCCCCCATAGTTCTTTGATCTGATATGGAAATACAGTAGCAGCTGGGGAGCGGTGGAGGGAGAGAGGAGAGAGAGAGGAGAGGGAGAGAGAGGAGAAGAGAGGAGAGAAGAGGAGAGGGAGAGAGGAGTAGTGAGAGGAGAAGAGAGAAGAGGGAGAGAGAGGAGAATAGAGGCGAGAGAGAGAGAACGAGGGAAGTAGCACTGGCAATAACAGTGGAAACCTTACACCCTTACGGACTAGACTACGCCATATACTGCACCGTGTTCGATGATATTAGCATGCAGGTGTGTGTGTGTGTGTGTGTGTGTGTGTGTGTGTGTGTGCGTGCGTGCGTGCGTGCGTGCGTGCGTGTGTGTGTGTGTGTGTGTGTGTGTGTGTGTGTGTGTGTGTGTGTGTGTGTGTGTGTGTGTGTGTGTGTGTGTGTGTGTGTGAGCTTAACTTCAGATCATTTAGTTCTGAGAAGCAAGTCAGTGATGAGGAGCAGCTCTGAGGTGTGTGTGTGTGTGTGTGTGTGTGTGTGTGTGTGTGTGTGTGTGTGTGTGTGTGTGTGTGTGTGTGTGTGTGTGTGTGTGTGTGTGTGTGTGTGTGTGTGTGTGTGTGTGTGTGTGTGTGTGTGTGTGTGTGTCTGAGAGAGAGAGAGAGAGAGAGAGAGGCTGAAAAGGTCAGACTCTTTGTGACTCAGGATGAGTCAGAGAAGACAGGAAACTCAGCAGGGTGTATTTTGTCCTGTCGATAACCATTGTTCCCAGAACAGAGAGAGAAGCCAAGTCTGTGGAGACAACAGTCAATAACTCTGATCTGGGAACAGTGATATCCATATCATTAAGTCACAATGTTGCTAGAGATTGAATTACAGGTAAAAATATAAAGATATACATTTAGAAGAAAAGAGAACAGAGAGAGGGGGAAGAGATGAAACACCTCCAGTATTTTTGAAACACATATTTATATGAATCACTATGGTGACAAATCAATAAATACCATCCCAACATGAAGAAAGTGTTCTATGTGTGGCGAAACTCATATCCTGTCACTGAGCTGTCAAGTGGAATGGAAAACCCTATGTGTGGCGAGACTCATATCCTGTCACTGAGCTGTCAAGTGGAATGGAAAACCCTATGTGTGGCGAGACTCATATCCTGTCACTGAGCTGTCAAGTGGAATGGAAAACCCTATGTGTGGCGAGACTCATATCCTGTCACTGAGCTGTCAAGTGGAATGGAAAACCCTATGTGTGGCGAGACTCATATCCTGTCACTGAGCTGTCAAGTGGAATGGAAAACCCTATGTGTGGCGAGACTCATATCCTGTCACTGAGCTGTCAAGTGGAATGGAAAATCCTATGTGTGGCGAGACTCATATCCTGTCACTGAGCTGTCAAGTGGAATGGAAAACCCTATGTGTGGCGAGACTCATATCCTGTCACTGAGCTGTCAAGTGGAATGGAAAACCCTATGTGTGGCGAGACTCATATCCTGTCACTGAGCTGTCAAGTGGAATGGAAAACCCTGTGTGGCGAGACTCATATCCTGTCACTGAGCTGTCAAGTGGAATGGAAACCCTATGTGTGGCGAGACTCATATCCTGTCACTGAGCTGTCAAGTTGAATGGAAAATCCTATGTGTGGCGAGACTCAAATCCTGTCACTGAGCTGTCAAGTGGAATGGAAAACCCTACGTGTGACGAGACTCACATCCTGTCACTGAGCTGTCAAGTGGAATGGAAAACCCTAGGTGTGACGAGACTCATATTCTGTCACTGAGCTGTCAAGTGGAATGGAAAACCCTACGTGTGACGAGACTCATATCCTGTCACTGAGCTGTCAAGTGGAATGGAAACCGCTACGTGTGACGAGACTCATATCCTGTCACTGAGCTGTCAAGTGGAATGGAAAACCCTATGTGTGACGAGACTCATATCCTGTCACTGAGCTGTCAAGTGGAATGGAAAACCCTATGTGTGGTGAGACTCATATCCTGTCACTGAGCTGTCAAGTGGAATGGAAAACCCTATGTGCCACTTTGTCCAAGGGTGTGTTTGTGATGTGCAGGTAGCTATGTATGGAAAATTACAGTCCTGTGTGTGTGTGTATGTGTGTGTGTGTGTGTGTGTGATGACCTACCCAGCTAACAGATGTTCCTGTGGGGTAAGATCATGACTTGGCCGTGTGTGTTTGACGTGTGTGTGTGTTCAAGAGATAGAAATGCCACGTCTATAGCCCACCATGCTCTACCCTGTCAGAGGCGCCTCTTACATAACGGCAAACTTTACAACGTCGGCAAGTTTTCCATACCACACCGACCCCATTTCACCCCCCCTTCTCTAACAACAGGTGTGTGTGTGTGTGCGTGCATATGTTTGTATGTCACAGTCTTCGTCGTCTGACGAGGAGGAATCATCGGACCAAAACGCAGCGTGGTAAGTGTTCATGTTTATGGAAATGGCTGAACACTAAAACAAAAATAACGAAGAGAATACTGACAAAAGTTCCGTCAGGTGCAAAACACTAAACAGAAATAAACTACCCACAAAAACCCTGTGGGAAAAGGCTACCTAAGTATGGCTCCCAATCAGAGACAATGATAGACAGCTGTCCCTGATTGAGAGCCATACCCGGCTAAAACAAAGAAATACACAAAACATAGAAAACGGAACATAGAATGCCCACCCTAGTCACACCCTGGCCTAACCAAAATAGAGAACAAAACCCTCTCTATGGCCAGGGCGTGACAGTGTACTAGGCAAAGACGCTTTCATTCACTCTTAAGCAACCAGCCAATAGGACAACTATATTTGGCAACCATAGATAATAGATGTGTTTTTTATCGGTTGAGAATGTTGTAATTCTGTTCTATTTTATTCTGTTTTATTCTATTAGTTTTCGTTCTACTTGTATTATATTACTAATAATATTATAAGGACTTTTCATATGTTAACGTAAGAGCCTGTGTTATATTGTCTTTATATCACATCATCTATACATCGTCTATATATCTGTTATATAGGTATGTTATAAAAGCATCTGGCAGTTTGACATCCAATCTGACTCGTCAGTCATCTAATGTTATCATAATACTACGTATCTAAAACGGACCCCTCTTCTCAGCCGTTATGACATTGACATGGTGTCTGGAGTTTACGCAAGGTGGTCTTCGTTAAGGGTAACCTTTCTGTGTTGGTCATTAGGCCTGCTAGCTCTCCCTGGATAAGTTCATGTCTGCTCCACTTACCATTTGGTTCAAACCAGTCTGGCTCTGGCACACTGAAACTTCTGACTTTTTGAAACATGTCAAGATCTCAAACAAAAAGAAACTATATAACCAAGAACAAACCAAATCCATGTCAAAAGTTTGAGTTTGGAAGAGATATTTGATATAGGAGTGCTACAGAGGTCATGAAATAGGCTTGGAGTGTTCTGGAGCATTTCACCAGCTAATAATCAACTCTTACTAAGATACTCTACACAGTCCAGGGGGCCTACAGGCATTCACCAGAGACGCCTAAAAATGAGGAATCCAAACAAACAGCTACAGTGTGTTTGTGTGTGTTTGTGTGTGCGTGTGCATGTGTGAATCCGTGCGTGAAACATCTTCTCCAGTAAAGTGTCTCGAAATGAATGTCCCTTTTTGTTCCATTTCAATTTTTTTGTGTGTTTAAACTTGTGGCGAATATCACAGTGTTGAGTTGGGATTTATACTCTCTCTCTCTCTCTCTCTCTCTCTCTCTCTCTCTCGCTCTCTCTCTCTCCCCCTCTCTCCCTCTCTCTCGCTCTCTCTCAATTGTTCTCTCTATCTCTCTATTGCTCTCTCTCTCCCTTTCTGTCTCTCTCTCTCTCTCTCCCTCTGCTTGTTCTTCCATTGTGACTCTTTACTTCTGTCTAAAACGTGACTACAGATTTCTTCTTACGGTAGCTAATTTGACACTTGTAACAGTTGTGGTTGTTGAACATGTGTTGTCAATAATGGCACCATATTTTTCAACACAGGATCCAATGTAGGAGAGGAGAAAAGAGGAATCTAGGATAGAGGAAGAAAAGCGGAGGTCCTAATGTTTAAAACCACCAAAACCTGACCAGAGGACAGGTCTACAGCTAACATTGTAGTTAAACCACCAGGAGGACCAGAGGGCTGGCCTACAGCTAACATTGTAGTTAAACCACCAGGAGGACCAGAGGGCTGGCCTACAGCTAACATTGTAGTTGAACCACCAGGAGGACCAGAGGGTTGGCCTACAGCTAACATTGTAGTTAAACCACCAGGAGGACCAGAGGACAGGTCTACAGCTAACATTGTAGTTAAACCACCAGGAGGACCAGAGGACAGGCCTACAGCTAACATTGTAGTTAAACCACCAGGAGGACCAGAGGACAGGCCTACAGCTAACATTGTAGTTAAACCACCAGGAGGACCAGAGGACAGGCCTACAGCTAACATTGTAGTTATAACAGCAGGAGGACCAGAGGGCTGGCATACAGCTAACATTGTAGTTATAACAGCAGGAGGACCAGAGGACAGGCCTACAGCTAACATTGTAGTTAAACCACCAGGAGGACCAGAGGACAGGCCTACAGCTAACATTGTAGTTATAACAGCAGGAGGACCAGAGGGCTGGCCTACAGCTAACATTGTAGTTAAACCACCAGGAGGACCAGAGGGCTGGCCTACAGCTAACATTGTAGTTAAACCACCAGGAGGACCAGAGGGCTGGCCTACAGCTAACATTGTAGTTAAACCACCAGGAGGACCAGAGGACAGGCCTACAGCTAACATTGTAGTTATAACAGCAGGAGGACCAGAGGACAGGCCTACAGCTAACATTGTAGTTAAACCACCAGGAGGACCAGAGGACAGGCCTACAGCTAACATTGTAGTTAAACCACCTGGAGGACCAGAGGGCTGGCCTACAGCTAACATTGTAGTTAAACCACCAGGAGGACCAGAGGACAGGTCTACAGCTAACATTGTAGTTAAACCACCAGGAGGACCAGAGGACAGGCCTACAGCTAACATTGTAGTTAAACCACCTGGAGGACCAGAGGGCTGGCCTACAGCTAACATTGTAGTTAAACCACCAGGAGGACCAGAGGGCTGGCCTACAGCTAACATTGTAGTTAAACCACCAGGAGGACCAGAGGGCTGGCCTACAGCTAACATTGTAGTTAAACCACCAGGAGGACCAGAGGACAGGCCTACAGCTAACATTGTAGTTATAACCAGCAGGAGGACCAGAGGGCTGGCCTACAGCTAACATTGTAGTTAAACCACCTGGAGGACCAGAGGGCTGGCCTACAGCTAACATTGTAGTTAAACCACAAGGAGGACCAGAGGGCTGGCCTACAGCTAAGATTGTAGTTAAACCACCAGGAGGACCAGAGGGCTGGCCTACAGCTAACATTGTAGTTATAACAGCAGGAGGACCAGAGGACTGGCCTACAGGTAACATTGTAGTTATAACAGCAGGAGGACCAGAGGGCTGGCCTACAGCTAACATTGTAGTTACACCACCAGGAGGACCAGAGGACTGGCCTACAGCTAACATTGTAGTTATAACAGCAGGAGGACCAGAGGACTGGCCTACAGGTAACATTGTAGTTAAACCACCAGGAGGACCAGAGGGCTGGCCTACAGGTAACATTGTAGTTATAACAGCAGGAGGACCAGAGGGCTGGCCTACAGCTAACATTGTAGTTACACCACCAGGAGGACCAGAGGACTGGCCTACAGCTAACATTGTAGTTAAACCACCAGGAGGACCAGAGGGCTGGCCTACAGCTAACATTGTAGTTATAACACCAGGAGGACCAGAGGGCTGGCCTACAGCTAACATTGTAGTTACACCACCAGGAGGACCAGAGGACTGGCCTACAGCTAACATTGTAGTTATAACACCAGGAGGACCAGAGGGCTGGCCTACAGCTAACATTGTAGTTATAACAGCAGGAGGACCAGAGGGCTGGCCTACAGCTAAGATTGTAGTTAAACCACCAGGAGGACCAGAGGGCTGGCATACAGCTAACATTGTAGTTAAACCACCAGGAGGACCAGAGGACTGGCCTACAGCTAACATTGTAGTTATAACAGCAGGAGGACCAGAGGGCTGGCCTACAGCTAAGATTGTAGTTATAACACCAGGAGGACCAGAGGGCTGGCCTACAGCTATCATTGTAGTTAAACCACCAGGAGGACCAGAGGGCTGGCCTACAGCTAACATTGTAGTTATAACCAGCAGGAGGACCAGAGGGCTGGCCTACAGCTAACATTGTAGTTAAACCACCAGGAGGACCAGAGGACAGGCCTACAGCTAACATTGTAGTTATAACAGCAGGAGGACCAGAGGGCTGGCCTACAGGTAACATTGTAGTTAAACCACCAGGAGGACCAGAGGGCTGGCCTACAGCTAACATTGTAGTTAAACCACCAGGAGGACCAGAGGGCTGGCCTACAGCTAACATTGTAGTTAAACCACCAGGAGGACCAGAGGACAGGCCTACAGCTAACATTGTAGTTAAACCACCAGGAGGACCAGAGGACAGGCCTACAGCTAACATTGTAGTTAAACCACCAGGAGGACCAGAGGGCTGGCCTACAGCTAACATTGTAGTTAAACCACCAGGAGGACCAGAGGACAGGTCTACAGCTAACATTGTAGTTATAACACCAGGAGGACCAGAGGACTGTTCTACAGCTAACATTGTAGTTGAACCACCAGGAGGACCAGAGGACAGGCCTACAGCTAACATTGTAGTTAAACCACCAGGAGGACCAGAGGACAGGCCTACAGCTAGCATTGTAGTTGAACCACCAGGAGGACCCGAGGACAGGCCTACAGCTAACATTGTAGTTAAACCACCAGGAGGACCAGAGGGCAGGCCTACAGCTAACATTGTAGTTGTAACACCAGGAGGACCAGAGGGCAGGCCTACAGCTAACATTGTAGTTATAACAGCAGGAGGACCAGAGGGCTGGCCTACAGCTAACATTGTAGTTGCAACACCAGGAGGACCAGAGGGCTGGCCTACAGCTAACATTGTAGTTAAACCACCAGGAGGACCAGAGGGCTGGCCTACAGCTAACATTGTAGTTGCAACACCAGGAGGACCAGAGGGCTGGCCTACAGCTAACATTGTAGTTATAACACCAGGAGGACCATAGGGCTGGCCTACAGCTAACATTGTAGTTAAACCACCAGGAGGACCAGAGGGCATGGCCTACAGCTAACATTGTAGTTAAACCACCAGGAGGACCAGAGGACAGGCCTACAGCTAACATTGTAGTTATAACCACCAGGAGGACCAGAGGGCTGGCCTACAGCTAACATTGTAGTTAAACCACCAGGAGGACCAGAGGGCATGGCCTACAGCTAACATTGTAGTTAAAGCACCAGGAGGACCAGAGGACAGGCCTACAGCTAACATTGTACTTATAACAGCAGGAGGACCAGAGGGCTGGCCTACAGCTAACATTGTAGTTATAACAGCAGGAGGACCAGAGGGCTGGCCTACAGCTAACATTGTAGTTAAACCACCAGGAGGACCAGAGGGCTGGCATACAGCTAACATTGTAGTTACAACACCAGGAGGACCAGAGGGCTGGCCTACAGCTAACATTGTAGTTAAACCACCAGGAGGACCAGAGGGCTGGCCTACAGCTAACATTGTAGTTAAACCACCAGGAGGACCAGAGGACAGGTCTACAGCTAACATTGTAGTTATAACACCAGGAGGACCAGAGGACTGGCCTACAGCTAACATTGTAGTTAAACCACCAGGAGGACCAAAGGGCAGGCCTACAGCTAACATTGTAGTTAAACCACCAGGAGGACCAGAGGACAGGCCTACAGGTAACATTGTAGTTATAACAGCAGGAGGACCAGAGGGCTGGCCTACAGCTAACATTGTAGTTAAACCACCAGGAGGACCAGAGGGCAGGCCTACAGCTAACATTGTAGTTAAACTACCAGGAGGACCAGAGGGCTGGCCTACAGCTAACATTGTAGTTATAACACCAGGAGGACCAGAGGGCTGGCCTACAGCTAACATTGTAGTTGCAACACCAGGAGGACCAGAGGGCTGGCCTACAGCTAACATTGTAGTTAAACCACCAGGAGGACCAGAGGGCTGGCCTACAGCTAACATTGTAGTTAAAGCACCAGGAGGACCAGAGGACAGGCCTACAGCTAACATTGTACTTATAACAGCAGGAGGACCAGAGGGCTGGCCCACAGCTAACATTGTAGTTATAACAGCAGGAGGACCAGAGGGCTGGCCTACAGCTACCATTGTAGTTAAACCACCAGGAGGACCAGAGGGCTGGCCTACAGCTAACATTGTAGTTACAACAGCAGGAGGACCAGAGGGCTGGCATACAGCTAACATTGTAGTTACAACACCAGGAGGACCAGAGGGCTGGCCTACAGCTAACATTGTAGTTAAACCACCAGGAGGACCAGAGGGCTGGCCTACAGCTAACATTGTAGTTAAACCACCAGGAGGACCAGAGGGATGGCCTACAGCTAACATTGTAGTTAAACCACCAGGAGGACCAGAGGGCTGGCCTACAGCTAACATTGTAGTTAAACCACCAGGAGGACCAGAGGACAGGTCTACAGCTAACATTGTAGTTATAACACCAGGAGGACCAGAGGACTGGCCTACAGCTAACATTGTAGTTAAACCACCAGGAGGACCAGAGGGCTGGCCTACAGCTAACATTGTAGTTAAACCACCAGGAGGACCAGAGGACAGGTCTACAGCTAACATTGTAGTTATAACACCAGGAGGACCAGAGGACTGGCCTACAGCTAACATTGTAGTTGAACCACCAGGAGGACCAGAGGATAGGCCTACAGCTAACATTGTAGTTAAACCACCAGGAGGACCAGAGGACAGGCCTACAGCTAGCATTGTAGTTGAACCACCAGGAGGACCCGAGGACAGGCCTACAGCTAACATTGTAGTTAAACCACCAGGAGGACCAGAGGGCAGGCCTACAGCTAACATTGTAGTTATAACAGCAGGAGGACCAGAGGGCTGGCCTACAGCTAACATTGTAGTTATAACACCAGGAGGACCAGAGGACTGGCCTACAGCTAACATTGTAGTTATAACAGCAGGAGGACCAGAGGGCTGGCCTACAGCTAAGATTGTAGTTAAACCACCAGGAGGACCAGAGGGCTGGCCTACAGCTAACATTGTAGTTATAACACCAGGAGGACCAGAGGATAGGCCTACAGCTAACATTGTAGTTGAACCACCAGGAGGACCAAAGGGCAGGCCTACAGCTAACATTGTAGTTAAACTACCAGGAGGACCAGAGGGCTGGCCTACAGCTAACATTGTAGTTATAACACCAGGAGGACCAGAGGGCTGGCCTACAGCTAACATTGTAGTTGTAACACCAGGAGGACCAGAGGGCTGGCCTACAGCTAACATTGTAGTTAAACCACCAGGAGGACCAGAGGGCTGGCCTACAGCTAACATTGTAGTTGCAACACCAGGAGGACCAGAGGGCTGGCCTACAGCTAACATTGTAGTTATAACACCAGGAGGACCATAGGGCTGGCCTACAGCTAACATTGTAGTTAAACCACCAGGAGGACCAGAGGGCATGCCTACAGCTAACATTGTAGTTAAAGCACCAGGAGGACCAGAGGACAGGCCTACAGCTAACATTGTACTTATAACAGCAGGAGGACCAGAGGGCTGGCCTACAGCTAACATTGTAGTTAAACCACCAGGAGGACCAGAGGGCTGGCATACAGCTAACATTGTAGTTATAACAGCAGGAGGACCAGAGGGCTGGCCTACAGCTAACATTGTAGTTATAACAGCAGGAGGACCAGAGGGCTGGCCTACAGCTAACATTGTAGTTAAACCACCAGGAGGACCAGAGGGCTGGCATACAGCTAACATTGTAGTTATAACAGCAGGAGGACCAGAGGGCTGGCCTACAGCTAACATTGTAGTTAAACCACCAGGAGGACCAGAGGGCTGGCATACAGCTAACATTGTAGTTACAACACCAGGAGGACCAGAGGGCTGGCCTACAGCTAACATTGTAGTTAAACCACCAGGAGGACCAGAGGGCTGGCCTACAGCTAACATTGTAGTTAAACCACCAGGAGGACCAGAGGACAGGTCTACAGCTAACATTGTAGTTAAACCACCAGGAGGACCAGAGGGCTGGCCTACAGCTAACATTGTAGTTAAACCACCAGGAGGACCAGAGGACTGGCCTACAGCTAACATTGTAGTTAAACCACCAGGAGGACCAGAGGACAGGCCTACAGCTAACATTGTAGTTAAACCACCAGGAGGACCAGAGGGCAGGCCTACAGCTAACATTGTAGTTATAACAGCAGGAGGACCAGAGGGCTGGCCTACAGCTAACATTGTAGTTATAACACCAGGAGGACCAGAGGACTGGCCTACAGCTAACATTGTAGTTATAACAGCAGGAGGACCAGAGGGCTGGCCTACAGCTAACATTGTAGTTAAACCACCAGGAGGACCAGAGGGCTGGCCTACAGCTAACATTGTAGTTATAACACCAGGAGGACCAGAGGATAGGCCTACAGCTAACATTGTAGTTGAACCACCAGGAGGACCAAAGGGCAGGCCTACAGCTAACATTGTAGTTAAACCACCAGGAGGACCAGAGGACAGGCCTACAGGTAACATTGTAGTTATAACAGCAGGAGGACCAGAGGGCTGGCCTACAGCTAACATTGTAGTTATAACAGCAGGAGGACCAGAGGGCTGGCCTATAGCTAACATTGTAGTTACAACACCAGGAGGACCAGAGGGCTGGCCTACAGCTAACATTGTAGTTTAACTACCAGGAGGACCAGAGGGTTGGCCTACAGCTAACATTGTAGTTAAACCACCAGGAGGACCAGAGGGCTGGCCTACAGCTAACATTGTAGTTAAACCACCAGGAGGACCAGAGGACAGGCCTACAGCTAACATTGTAGTTAAACCACCAGGAGGACCAGAGGGCTGGCCTACAGCTAACATTGTAGTTAAACCACCAGGAGGACCAGAGGGCTGGCCTACAGCTAACATTGTAGTTAAACCACCAGCAGGACCAGAGGGCTGGCCTACAGCTAACATTGTAGTTATAACACCAGGAGGACCAGAGGGCTGGCCTACAGCTAACATTGTAGTTAAACCACCAGGAGGACCAGAGGGCTGGCCTACAGCTAACATTGTAGTTAAACCACCAGGAGGACGAGAGGGCAGGCCTACAGCTAACATTGTAGTTAAACCACCAGGAGGACCAGAGGGCTGGCCTACAGCTAACATTGTAGTTATAAAACCAGGAGGACCAGAGGGCTGGCCTACAGCTAACATTGTAGTTAAACCACAAGGAGGACCAGAGGGCAGGCCTACAGCTAACATTGTAGTTAAACCACCGGGAGGACCAGAGGGCTGGCCTACAGCTAACATTGTAGTTATAACAGCAGGAGGACCAGAGGGCTGGCCTACAGCTAACATTGTAGTTAAACCACCAGGAGGACCAGAGGGCAGGTCTACAGCTAACATTGTAGTTAAACCAGAAGGAGGACCAGAGGGCAGGCCTAAAGCTAACATTGTAGTTAAACCACCAGGAGGACCAGAGGGCTGGCCTACAGCTAACATTGTAGTTAAACCACCAGGAGGACCAGAGGACAGGCCTACAGCTAACATTGTAGTTATAACACCAGGAGGACCAGAGGGCTGGCCTACAGCTAACATTGTAGTTATAACACCAGGAGGACCAGAGGGCAGGTCTACAGCTAACATTGTAGTTATAACAGCAGGAGGACCAGAGGGCTGGCCTACAGCTAACATTGTAGTTATAACAGCAGGAGGACCAGAGGACAGGCCTACAGCTAACATTGTAGTTATAACAGTAGGAGGACCAGAGGGCTGGCCTACAGCTAACATTGTAGTTAAACCACCAGGAGGACCAGAGGACAGGCCTACAGCTAACATTGTAGTTAAACTACCAGGAGGACCAGAGGGCTGGCCTACAGCTAACATTGTAGTTAAACCACCAGGAGGACCAGAGGGCAGGCCTACAGCTAACATTGTAGTTAAACTACCAGGAGGACCAGAGGGCTGGCCTACAGCTAACATTGTAGTTATAACACCAGGAGGACCAGAGGGCTGGCCTACAGCTAACATTGTAGTTGCAACACCAGGAGGACCAGAGGGCTGGCCTACAGCTAACATTGTAGTTAAACCACCAGGAGGACCAGAGGGCTGGCCTACAGCTAACATTGTAGTTGCAACACCAGGAGGACCAGAGGGCTGGCCTACAGCTAACATTGTAGTTATAAAACCAGAAGGACCATAGGGCTGGCCTACAGCTAACATTGTAGTTAAACCACCAGGAGGACCAGAGGGCATGCCTACAGCTAACATTGTAGTTAAAGCACCAGGAGGACCAGAGGACAGGCCTACAGCTAACATTGTACTTATAACAGCAGGAGGACCAGAGGGCTGGCCTACAGCTAACATTGTAGTTATAACAGCAGGAGGACCAGAGGGCTGGCATACAGCTAACATTGTAGTTAAACCACCAGGAGGACCAGAGGGCTGGCATACAGCTAACATTGTAGTTACAACACCAGGAGGACCAGAGGGCTGGCCTACAGCTAACATTGTAGTTAAACCACCAGGAGGACCAGAGGGCTGGCCTACAGCTAACATTGTAGTTAAACCACCAGGAGGACCAGAGGACAGGTCTACAGCTAACATTGTAGTTATAACACCAGGAGGACCAGAGGACTGGCCTACAGCTAACATTGTAGTTAAACCACCAGGAGGACCAGAGGGCTGGCCTACAGCTAACATTGTAGTTAAACCACCAGGAGGACCAGAGGACAGGTCTACAGCTAACATTGTAGTTATAACACCAGGAGGACCAGAGGACTGGCCTACAGCTAACATTGTAGTTGAACCACCAGGAGGACCAGAGGACAGGCCTACAGCTAACATTGTAGTTAAACCACCTGGAGGACCAGAGGGCAGGACTACAGCTAACATTGTAGTTATAACAGCAGGAGGACCAGAGGGCTGGCCTTCAGCTAGCATTGTAGTTGAACCACCAGGAGGACCCGAGGACAGGCCTACAGCTAACATTGTAGTTAAACCACCAGGAGGACCAGAGGGCAGGACTACAGCTAACATTGTAGTTATAACAGCAGGAGGACCAGAGGGCTGGCCTACAGCTAACATTGTAGTTATAACACCAGGAGGACCAGAGGACTGGCCTACAGCTAACATTGTAGTTATAACAGCAGGAGGACCAGAGGGCTGGCCTACAGCTAAGATTGTAGTTAAACCACCAGGAGGACCAGAGGGCTGGCCTACAGCTAACATTGTAGTTATAACACCATGAGGACCAGAGGATAGGCCTACAGCTAACATTGTCGTTGAACCACCAGGAGGACCAAAGGGCAGGCCTACAGCTAACATTGTAGTTAAACCACCAGGAGGACCAGAGGACAGGCCTACAGGTAACATTGTAGTTATAACAGCAGGAGGACCAGAGGGCTGGCCTACAGCTAACATTGTAGTTATAACAGCAGGAGGACCAGAGGGCTGGCCTATAGCTAACATTGTAGTTACAACACCAGGAGGACCAGAGGGCTGGCCTACAGCTAACATTGTAGTTAAACTACCAGGAGGACCAGAGGGTTGGCCTACAGCTAACATTGTAGTTAAACCACCAGGAGGACCAGAGGGCAGGCCTACAGCTAACATTGTAGTTAAACCACCAGGAGGACCAGAGGACAGGCCTACAGCTAACATTGTAGTTAAACCACCAGGAGGAAACGAGGGCTGGCCTACAGCTAACATTGTAGTTAAACCACCAGGAGGACCAGAGGGCTGGCCTACAGCTAACATTGTAGTTAAACCACCAGCAGGACCAGAGGGCTGGCCTACAGCTAACATTGTAGTTAAACCACCAGGAGGACCAGAGGGCTGGCCTACAGCTAACATTGTAGTTATAACACCAGGAGGACCAGAGGGCTGGCCTACAGCTAACATTGTAGTTAAACCACAAGGAGGACCAGAGGGCAGGCCTACAGCTAACATTGTAGTTATAACAGCAGGAGGACCAGAGGACAGGTCTACAGCTAACATTGTAGTTAAACCACCAGGAGGACCAGAGGGCTGGTCTACAGCTAACATTGTAGTTAAACCACCAGGAGGACCAGAGGGCTGGCCTACAGCTAACATTGTAGTTAAACCACCAGGAGGACCAGAGGGCTGGCCTACAGCTAACATTGTAGTTAAACCACCAGGAGGACCAGAGGACAGGCCTACAGCTAACATTGTAGTTAAACCACCAGGAGGACCAGAGGGCTGGCCTACAGCTAACATCGTAGTTAAACCACAAGGAGGACCAGAGGGCTGGCCTACAGCTAACATTGTAGTTAAACCACCAGGAGGACCAGAGGACAGGCCTACAGCTAACATTGTACTTATAACAGCAGGAGGACCAGAGGGCTGGCCTACAGCTAACAATGTAGTTAAACCACCAGGAGGACCAGAGGGCAGGCCTACAGCTAACATTGTAGTTATAACAGCAGGAGGACCAGAGGGCTGGCATACAGCTAACATAGTAGTTAAACCACCAGGAGGACCAGAGGGCTGGCCTACAGCTAACATTGTAGTTAAACCACCAGGAGGACCAGAGGGCAGGTCTACAGCTAACATTGTAGTTATAACAGCAGGAGGACCAGAGGGCTGGCCTACAGCTAACATTGTAGTTAAACCACCAGGAGGACCAGAGGGCTGGCCTACAGCTAACATTGTAGTTAAACCACCAGCAGGACCAGAGGGCTGGCCTACAGCTAACATTGTAGTTAAACCACCTGGAGGACGAGAGGGCAGGCCTACAGCTAACATTGTAGTTAAACCACCAGGAGGACCAGAGGGCTGGCCTACAGCTAACATTGTAGTTATAACACCAGGAGGACCAGAGGGCTGGCCTACAGCTAACATTGTAGTTAAACCACAAGGAGGACCAGAGGGCAGGCCTACAGCTAACATTGTAGTTAAACCACCAGGAGGACCAGAGGGCTGGCCTACAGCTAACATTGTAGTTAAACCACCAGGAGGACCAGAGGACAGGCCTACAGCTAACATTGTAGTTAAACCACCAGGAGGACCAGAGGACTGGCCTACAGCTAAGATTGTAGTTACAACACCAGGAGGACCAGAGGACAGGCCTACAGCTAACATTGTAGTTAAACCACCAGGAGGACCAGAGGGCTGGCCTACAGCTAACATTGTAGTTAAACCAACAGGAGGACCAGAGGACAGGTCTACAGCTAACATTGTAGTTATAACACTAGGAGGACCAGAGGACTGGCCTACAGCTAACATTGTAGTTAAACCACCAGGAGGACCAGAGGGCTGGCCTACAGCTAACATTGTAGTTAAACCACCAGGAGGACCAGAGGACAGGTCTACAGCTAACATTGTAGTTATAACACCAGGAGGACCAGAGGACTGGCCTACAGCTAACATTGTAGTTGAACCACCAGGAGGACCAGAGGACAGGCCTACAGCTAACATTGTAGTTAAACCACCAGGAGGACCAGAGGACAGGCCTACAGCTAGCATTGTAGTTAAACCACCAGGAGGACCAGAGGGCTGGCCTACAGCTAACATTGTAGTTAAACCACAAGGAGGACCAGAGGGCTGGCCTACAGCTACCATTGTAGTTGAACCACCAGGAGGACCAGAGGACAGGCCTACAGCTAACATTGTAGTTATAACAGCAGGAGGACCAGAGGACTGGTCTACTGCTAACATTGTAGTTAAACCACCAGGATGAACAGAGGGCAGGCCTACAGCTAACAATGTAGTTAAACCACCAGGAGGACCAGAGGGCAGGCCTACAGCTAACATTGTAGTTATAACAGCAGGAGGACCAGAGGGCTGGCCTACAGCTAACATAGTAGTTAAACCACCAGGAGGACCAGAGGGCTGGCCTACAGCTAACATTGTAGTTAAACCACCAGGAGGACCAGAGGGCAGGTCTACAGCTAACATTGTAGTTATAACAGCAGGAGGACCAGAGGGCTGGCCTACAGCTAACATTGTAGTTAAACCACCAGGAGGACCAGAGGGCTGGCCTACAGCTAACATTGTAGTTAAACCACCAGCAGGACCAGAGGGCTGGCCTACAGCTAACATTGTAGTTAAACCACCTGGAGGACGAGAGGGCAGGCCTACAGCTAACATTGTAGTTAAACCACCAGGAGGACCAGAGGGCTGGCCTACAGCTAACATTGTAGTTATAACACCAGGAGGACCAGAGGGCTGGCCTACAGCTAACATTGTAGTTAAACCACAAGGAGGACCAGAGGGCAGGCCTACAGCTAACATTGTAGTTAAACCACCAGGAGGACCAGAGGGCTGGCCTACAGCTAACATTGTAGTTAAACCACCAGGAGGACCAGAGGACAGGCCTACAGCTAACATTGTAGTTAAACCACCAGGAGGACCAGAGGACTGGCCTACAGCTAACATTGTAGTTATAACAGCAGGAGGACCAGAGGGCTGGCCTACAGCTAACATTGTAGTTATAACACCAGGAGGACCATAGGGCTGGCCTACAGCTAACATTGTAGTTAAACCACCAGGAGGACCAGAGGGCTGGCATACAGCTAACATTGTAGTTACAACACCAGGAGGACCAGAGGGCTGGCCTACAGCTAACATTGTAGTTAAACCACCAGGAGGACCAGAGGGCTGGCCTACAGCTAACATTGTAGTTAAACCACCAGGAGGACCAGAGGACAGGTCTACAGCTAACATTGTAGTTATAACACTAGGAGGACCAGAGGACTGGCCTACAGCTAACATTGTAGTTAAACCACCAGGAGGACCAGAGGGCTGGCCTACAGCTAACATTGTAGTTATAACAGCAGGAGGACCAGAGGACAGGCCTACAGCTAGCATTGTAGTTGAACCACCAGGAGGACCCGAGGACAGGCCTACAGCTAACATTGTAGTTAAACCACCAGGAGGACCAGAGGGCAGGTCTACAGCTAACATTGTAGTTATAACAGCAGGAGGACCAGAGGGCTGGCCTACAGCTAACATTGTAGTTATAACACCAGGAGGACCAGAGGACTGGCCTACAGCTAACATTATAGTTATAACACCAGGAGGACCAGAGGGCTGGCCTACAGCTAACATTGTAGTTAAACCACCAGGAGGACCAGAGGACAGGCCTACAGCTAACATTGTAGTTAAACCACCAGGAGGACCAGAGGGCTGGCCTACAGCTAACATTGTAGTTATAACCACCAGGAGGACCATAGGGCTGGCCTACAGCTAACATTGTAGTTAAACCACCAGATGGACCAGAGGGCTGGCCTACAGCTAACATTGTAGTTATAACACCAGGAGGACCAGAGGGCTGGCCTACAGCGAACATTGTAGTTAAACCACCAGGAGGACCAGAGGACAGGCCTACAGCTAACATTGTAGTTAAACCACCAGGAGGACCAGAGGGCTGGCCTACAGCTAACATTGTAGTTAAACCACAAGGAGGACCAGAGTGCTGGCCTACAGCTAACATTGTAGTTAAACCACCAGGAGGACCAGAGGGCTGGCATACAGCTAACATTGTAGTTACAACACCAGGAGGACCAGAGGGCTGGCCTACAGCTAACATTGTACTTATAACAGCAGGAGGACCAGAGGGCTGGCCTACAGCTAACATTGTAGTTATAACAGCAGGAGGACCAGAGGGCTGGCCTACAGCTAACATTGTAGTTAAACCACCAGGAGGACCAGAGGGCTGGCATACAGCTAACATTGTAGTTACAACACCAGGAGGACCAGAGGGCTGGCCTACAGCTAACATTGTAGTTAAACCACCAGGAGGACCAGAGGGCTGGCCTACAGCTAACATTGTAGTTAAACCACCAGGAGGACCAGAGGACAGGTCTACAGCTAACATTGTAGTTATAACACCAGGAGGACCAGAGGACTGGCCTACAGCTAACATTGTAGTTAAACCACCAGGAGGACCAGAGGGCTGGCCTACAGCTAACATTATAGTTAAACCACCAGGAGGACCAGAGGACAGGTCTACAGCTAACATTGTAGTTATAACACCAGGAGGACCAGAGGACTGGCCTACAGCTAACATTGTAGTTGAACCACCAGGAGGACCAGAGGACAGGCCTACAGCTAACATTGTAGTTAAACCACCAGGAGGACCAGAGGACAGGCCTACAGCTAGCATTGTAGTTGAACCACCAGGAGGACCCGAGGACAGGCCTACAGCTAACATTGTAGTTAAACCACCAGGAGGACCAGAGGGCAGGTCTACAGCTAACATTGTAGTTATAACAGCAGGAGGACCAGAGGGCTGGCCTTCAGCTAACATTGTAGTTATAACACCAGGAGGACCAGAGGGCTGGCCTACAGCTAGCATTGTAGTTGAACCACCAGGAGGACCAGAGGACAGGCCTACAGCTAACATTGTAGTTATAACACCAGGAGGACCAGAGGACTGGCCTACAGCTAACATTGTAGTTATAACAGCAGGAGGACCAGAGGGCTGGCCTACAGCTAAGATTGTAGTTAAACCACCAGGAGGACCAGAGGGCTGGCCTACAGCTAACATTGTAGTTATAACACCAGGAGGACCAGAGGATAGGCCTACAGCTAACATTGTAGTTGAACCACCAGGAGGACCAGAGGACTGGCCTACAGCTAACATTGTAGTTATAACACCAGGAGGACCAGAGGACTGGCCTACAGCTAACATTGTAGTTATAACACCAGGAGGACCAGAGGACTGGCCTACAGCTAACATTGTAGTTATAACAGCAGGAGGACCAGAGGGCTGGCCTACAGCTAACATTGTAGTTATAACAGCAGGAGGACCAGAGGGCTGGCCTACAGCTAACATTGTAGTTAAACCACCAGGAGGACCAGAGGGCTGGCATACAGCTAACATTGTAGTTACAACACCAGGAGGACCAGAGGGCTGGCCTACAGCTAACATTGTAGTTAAACCACCAGGAGGACCAGAGGGCTGGCCTACAGCTAACATTGTAGTTAAACCACCAGGAGGACCAGAGGACAGGTCTACAGCTAACATTGTAGTTATAACACTAGGAGGACCAGAGGACTGGCCTACAGCTAACATTGTAGTTAAACCACCAGGAGGACCAGAGGGCTGGCCTACAGCTAACATTGTAGTTAAACCACCAGGAGGACCAGAGGACAGGTCTACAGCTAACATTGTAGTTATAACACCAGGAGGACCAGAGGACTGGCCTACAGCTAACATTGTAGTTGAACCACCAGGAGGACCAGAGGACAGGCCTACAGCTAACATTGTAGTTAAACCACCAGGAGGACCAGAGGACAGGCCTACAGCTAGCATTGTAGTTGAACCACCAGGAGGACCCGAGGACAGGCCTACAGCTAACATTGTAGTTAAACCACCAGGAGGACCAGAGGGCAGGTCTACAGCTAACATTGTAGTTATAACAGCAGGAGGACCAGAGGGCTGGCCTACAGCTAACATTGTAGTTATAACACCAGGAGGACCAGAGGACTGGCCTACAGCTAACATTGTAGTTAAACCACCAGGAGGACCAGAGGGCTGGCCTACAGCTAACATTGTAGTTATAACCACCAGGAGGACCATAGGGCTGGCCTACAGCTAACATTGTAGTTAAACCACCAGATGGACCAGAGGGCTGGCCTACAGCTAACATTGTAGTTATAACACCAGGAGGACCAGAGGGCTGGCCTACAGCGAACATTGTAGTTAAACCACCAGGAGGACCAGAGGGCTGGCCTACAGCTAACATTGTAGTTAAACCACCAGGAGGACCAGAGGGCTGGCCTACAGCGAACATTGTAGTTAAACCACCAGGAGGACCAGAGGACAGGCCTACAGCTAACATTGTAGTTAAACCACCAGGAGGACCAGAGGGCTGGCCTACAGCTAACATTGTAGTTAAACCACAAGGAGGACCAGAGTGCTGGCCTACAGCTAACATTGTAGTTATAACAGCAGGAGGACCAGAGGGCTGGCCTACAGCTAACATTGTAGTTAAACCACCAGGAGGACCAGAGGGCTGGCATACAGCTAACATTGTAGTTACAACACCAGGAGGACCAGAGGGCTGGCCTACAGCTAACATTGTACTTATAACAGCAGGAGGACCAGAGGGCTGGCCTACAGCTAACATTGTAGTTATAACAGCAGGAGGACCAGAGGGCTGGCCTACAGCTAACATTGTAGTTAAACCACCAGGAGGACCAGAGGGCTGGCCTACAGCTAACATTGTAGTTATAACAGCAGGAGGACCAGAGGGCAGGCCTACAGCTAACATTGTAGTTAAACCACCAGGAGGACCAGAGGACAGGTCTACAGCTAACATTGTAGTTATAACACCAGGAGGACCAGAGGACTGGCCTACAGCTAACATTGTAGTTAAACCACCAGGAGGACCAGAGGGCTGGCCTACAGCTAACATTGTAGTTAAACCACCAGGAGGACCAGAGGACTGGCCTACAGCTAACATTGTAGTTAAACCACCAGGAGGACCAGAGGACAGGCCTACAGCTAACATTGTAGTTAAACCACCAGGAGGACCAGAGGACAGGTCTACAGCTAACATTGTAGTTATAACACCAGGAGGACCAGAGGACTGGCCTACAGCTAACATTGTAGTTGAACCACCAGGAGGACCAGAGGACAGGCCTACAGCTAACATTGTAGTTAAACCACCAGGAGGACCAGAGGACAGGCCTACAGCTAGCATTGTAGTTGAACCACCAGGAGGACCCGAGGACAGGCCTACAGCTAACATTGTAGTTAAACCACCAGGAGGACCAGAGGGCAGGTCTACAGCTAACATTGTAGTTATAACAGCAGGAGGACCAGAGGGCTGGCCTACAGCTAACATTGTAGTTATAACACCAGGAGGACCAGAGGGCTGGCCTACAGCTAACATTGTAGTTATAACACCAGGAGGACCAGAGGGCAGGCCTACAGCTAACATTGTAGTTATAACAGCAGGAGGACCAGAGGGCTGGCCTACAGCTAACATTGTAGTTATAACACCAGGAGGACCAGAGGATAGGCCTACAGCTAACATTGTAGTTGAACCACCAGGAGGACCAAAGGGCAGGCCTACAGCTAACATTGTAGTTAAACCACCAGGAGGACCAGAGGACAGGCCTGCAGGTAACATTGTAGTTATAACAGCAGGAGGACCAGAGGGCTGGCCTACAGCTAACATTATAGTTATAACAGCAGGAGGACCAGAGGGCTGGCCTATAGCTAACATTGTAGTTACAACACCAGGAGGACCAGAGGGCTGGCCTACAGCTAACATTGTAGTTAAACTACCAGGAGGACCAGAGGGTTGGCCTACAGCTAACATTGTAGTTAAACCACCAGGAGGACCAGAGGGCAGGCCTACAGCTAACATTGTAGTTAAACCACCAGGAGGACCAGAGGACAGGCCTACAGCTAACATTGTAGTTAAACCACCAGGAGGAAACGAGGGCTGGCCTACAGCTAACATTGTAGTTAAACCACCAGGAGGACCAGAGGGCTGGACTACAGCTAACATTGTAGTTAAACCACCAGCAGGACCAGAGGGCTGGCCTACAGCTAACATTGTAGTTAAACCACCAGGAGGACGAGAGGGCAGGCCTACAGCTAACATTGTAGTTAAACCACCAGGAGGACCAGAGGGCTGGCCTACAGCTAACATTGTAGTTATAACACCAGGAGGACCAGAGGGCTGGCCTACAGCTAACATTGTAGTTAAACCACAAGGAGGACCAGAGGGCAGGCCTACAGCTAACATTGTAGTTATAACAGCAGGAGGACCAGAGGACAGGTCTACAGCTAACATTGTAGTTAAACCACCTGGAGGACCAGAGGACAGGCCTACAGCTAACATTGTAGTTAAACCACCAGGAGGACCAGAGGACAGGCCTACAGCTAACATTGTAGTTAAACCACCAGGAGGACCAGAGGACTGGCCTACAGCTAACATTGTAGTTATAACAGCAGGAGGACCAGAGGGCTGGCCTACAGCTAACATTGTAGTTAAACCACCAGGAGGACCAGAGGGCTGGCCTACAGCTAACATTGTAGTTGCAACACCAGGAGGACCAGATGGCTGGCCTACAGCTAACATTGTAGTTATAACCACCAGGAGGACCATAGGGCTGGCCTACAGCTAACATTGTAGTTAAACCACCAGGAGGACCAGAGGGCTGGCCTACAGCTAACATTGTAGTTAAACCACCAGGAGGACCAGAGGACAGGCCTACAGCTAACATTGTAGTTAAACCACCAGGAGGACCAGAGGGCTGGCCTACAGCTAACATTGTAGTTAAACCACAAGGAGGACCAGAGGGCTGGCCTACAGCTAACATTGTAGTTAAACCACCAGGAGGACCAGAGGACAGGCCTACAGCTAACATTGTACTTATAACAGCAGGAGGACCAGAGGGCTGGCCTACAGCTACCATTGTAGTTGAACCACCAGGAGGACCACAGGACAGGCCTACAGCTAACATTGTAGTTATAACAGCAGGAGGACCAGAGGACTGGTCTACTGCTAACATTGTAGTTAAACCACCAGGATGAACAGAGGGCAGGCCTACAGCTAACAATGTAGTTAAACCACCAGGAGGACCAGAGGGCAGGCCTACAGCTAACATTGTAGTTATAACAGCAGGAGGACCAGAGGGCTGGCCTACAGCTAACATAGTAGTTAAACCACCAGGAGGACCAGAGGGCTGGCCTACAGCTAACATTGTAATTAAACCACCAGGAGGACCAGAGGGCAGGTCTACAGCTAACATTGTAGTTATAACAGCAGGAGGACCAGAGGGCTGGCCAGCAGCTAACATAGTAGTTAAACCACCAGGAGGACCAGAGGGCTGGCCTACAGCTAACATTGTAGTTGAACCACCAGGAGGACCAGAGGGCTGGACTACAGCTAACATTGTAGTTAAACCACCAGGAGGACCAGAGGGCTGGCGTACAGCTAACATTGTAGTTAAACCACCAGGAGGACCAGAGGGCTGGCCTACAGCTAACATTGTAGTTAAACCACCAGGAGGACCAGAGGGCTGGCCTACAGCTAACATTGTAGTTAAACCACCAGGAGGACCAGAGGGCTGGACTACAGCTAACATTGTAGTTAAACCACCAGCAGGACCAGAGGGCTGGCCTACAGCTAACATTGTAGTTAAACCACCAGGAGGACGAGAGGGCAGGCCTACAGCTAACATTGTAGTTAAACCACCAGGAGGACCAGAGGGCTGGCCTACAGCTAACATTGTAGTTATAACCACCAGGATGACCAGAGGACTGGCCTACAGCTAACATTGTAGTTATAACACCAGGAGGACCAGAGGGCTGGCCTACAGCTAACATTGTAGTTACAACACCAGGAGGACCAGAGGGCAGGCCTACAGCTAACATTGTAGTTAAACCACCAGGAGGACCAGAGGGCAGGCCTACAGCTAACATTGTAGTTAAACCACCAGGAGGACCAGAGGGCAGGCCTACAGCTAACATTGTAGTTAAACCACCAGGAGGACCAGAGGGCTGGCCTACAGCTAACATTGTAGTTAAACCACCAGGAGGACAAGAGGACAGGCCTACAGCTAACATTGTAGTTAAACCACCAGGAGGACCAGAGGACTGGTCTACAGCTAACATTGTAGTTAAACCACCAGGAGGACCAGAGGGCTGGCCTACAGCTAACATTGTAGTTAAACCACCAGGAGGACCAGAGGACAGGTCTACAGCTAACATTGTAGTTAAACCACCAGGAGGACCAGAGGGCTGGCCTACAGCTAACATTGTAGTTGCAACACCAGGAGGACCAGAGGGCTGGCCTACAGCTAACATTGTAGTTATAACCACCAGGAGGACCATAGGGCTGGCCTACAGCTAATATTGTAGTTAAACCACCAGATGGACCAGAGGGCTGGCCTACAGCTAACATTGTAGTTATAACACCAGGAGGACCAGAGGGCTGGCCTACAGCTAACATTGTAGTTAAACCACAAGGAGGACCAGAGGGCAGGCCTACAGCGAACATTGTAGTTAAACCACCAGGAGGACCAGAGGGCTGGCCTACAGCTAACATTGTAGTTAAACCACCAGGAGGACCAGAGGGCTGGCATACAGCTAACATTGTAGTTAAACCACCAGGAGGACCAGAGGGCTGGCCTACAGCTAACATTGTAGTTAAACCACAAGGAGGACCAGAGTGCTGGCCTTCAGCTAACATTGTAGTTAAACCACCAGGAGGACCAGAGGACAGGCCTACAGCTAACATTGTACTTATAACAGCAGGAGGACCAGAGGGCTGGCCTACAGCTAACATTGTAGTTGAACCACCAGGAGGACTATAGGACAGGCCTACAGCTAACATTGTAGTTATAACAGCAGGAGGACCAGAGGACTGGTCTACTGCTAACATTGTAGTTAAACCACCAGGAGGAACAGAGGGCAGGCCTACAGCTAACAATGTAGTTAAACCACCAGGAGGACCAGAGGGCAGGCCTACAGCTAACATTGTAGTTATAACAGCAGGAGGACCAGAGGACTGGCCTACAGCTAACATTGTATTTAAACCACCAGGAGGACCAGAGGGCTGGCCTACAGCTAACATTGTAGTTATAACACCAGGAGGACCAGAGGGCTGGCCTACAGCTAACATTGTAGTTAAACCACAAGGAGGACCAGAGGGCAGGCCTACAGCTAACATTGTAGTTATAACAGCAGGAGGACCAGAGGACAGGTCTACAGCTAACATTGTAGTTAAACCACCTGGAGGACCAGAGGACAGGCCTACAGCTAACATTGTAGTTAAACCACCAGGAGGACCAGAGGACAGGCCTACAGCTAACATTGTAGTTGAACCACCAGGAGGACCAGAGGACAGGCCTACAGCTAGCATTGTAGTTGAACCACCAGGAGGACCCGAGGACAGGCCTACAGCTAACATTGTAGTTAAACCACCAGGAGGACCAGAGGGCAGGTCTACAGCTAACATTGTAGTTATAACAGCAGGAGGACCAGAGGGCTGGCCTACAGCTAACATTGTAGTTATAACACCAGGAGGACCAGAGGACTGGCCTACAGCTAACATTGTAGTTAAACCACCAGGAGGACCAGAGGGCTGGCCTACAGCTAACATTATAGTTATAACAGCAGGAGGACCAGAGGGCTGGCCTATAGCTAACATTGTAGTTACAACACCAGGAGGACCAGAGGGCTGGCCTACAGCTAACATTGTAGTTAAACTACCAGGAGGACCAGAGGGTTGGCCTACAGCTAACATTGTAGTTAAACCACCAGGAGGACCAGAGGGCTGGCCTACAGCTAACATTGTAGTTAAACCACCAGGAGGACCAGAGGGCTGGCCTACAGCTAACATTGTAGTTAAACCACCAGGAGGACCAGAGGACAGGCCTACAGCTAACATTGTAGTTAAACCACCAGGAGGACCAGAGGGCTGGCCTACAGCTAACATTGTAGTTAAACCACAAGGAGGACCAGAGTGCTGGCCTTCAGCTAACATTGTAGTTAAACCACCAGGAGGACCAGAGGACAGGCCTACAGCTAACATTGTACTTATAACAGCAGGAGGACCAGAGGGCTGGCCTACAGCTAACATTGTAGTTGAACCACCAGGAGGACCAGAGGACAGGCCTACAGCTAACATTGTAGTTATAACAGCAGGAGGACCAGAGGACTGGTCTACTGCTAACATTGTAGTTAAACCACCAGGAGGAACAGAGGGCAGGCCTACAGCTAACAATGTAGTTAAACCACCAGGAGGACCAGAGGGCAGGCCTACAGCTAACATTGTATTTAAACCACCAGGAGGACCAGAGGGCTGGCCTACAGCTAACATTGTAGTTATAACACCAGGAGGACCAGAGGGCTGGCCTACAGCTAACATTGTAGTTAAACCACAAGGAGGACCAGAGGGCAGGCCTACAGCTAACATTGTAGTTATAACAGCAGGAGGACCAGAGGACAGGTCTACAGCTAACATTGTAGTTAAACCACCTGGAGGACCAGAGGACAGGCCTACAGCTAACATTGTAGTTAAACCACCAGGAGGACCAGAGGACAGGCCTACAGCTAACATTGTAGTTGAACCACCAGGAGGACCAGAGGACAGGCCTACAGCTAACATTGTAGTTAAACCACCAGGAGGACCAGAGGACAGGCCTACAGCTAGCATTGTAGTTGAACCACCAGGAGGACCCGAGGACAGGCCTACAGCTAACATTGTAGTTAAACCACCAGGAGGACCAGAGGGCAGGTCTACAGCTAACATTGTAGTTATAACAGCAGGAGGACCAGAGGGCTGGCCTACAGCTAACATTGTAGTTATAACACCAGGAGGACCAGAGGACTGGCCTACAGCTAACATTGTAGTTATAACAGCAGGAGGACCAGAGGGCTGGCCTACAGCTAAGATTGTAGTTAAACCACCAGGAGGACCAGAGGGCTGGCCTACAGCTAACATTGTAGTTATAACACCAGGAGGACCAGAGGATAGGCCTACAGCTAACATTGTAGTTGAACCACCAGGAGGACCAAAGGGCAGGCCTACAGCTAACATTGTAGTTAAACCACCAGGAGGACCAGAGGACAGGCCTGCAGGTAACATTGTAGTTATAACAGCAGGAGGACCAGAGGGCTGGCCTACAGCTAACATTATAGTTATAACAGCAGGAGGACCAGAGGGCTGGCCTATAGCTAACATTGTAGTTACAACACCAGGAGGACCAGAGGGCTGGCCTACAGCTAACATTGTAGTTAAACTACCAGGAGGACCAGAGGGTGGGCCTACAGCTAACATTGTAGTTAAACCACCAGGAGGACCAGAGGGCAGGCCTACAGCTAACATTGTAGTTAAACCACCAGGAGGACCAGAGGACAGGCCTACAGCTAACATTGTAGTTAAACCACCAGGAGGAAACGAGGGCTGGCCTACAGCTAACATTGTAGTTAAACCACCAGGAGGACCAGAGGGCTGGACTACAGCTAACATTGTAGTTAAACCACCAGCAGGACCAGAGGGCTGGCCTACAGCTAACATTGTAGTTAAACCACCAGGAGGACGAGAGGGCAGGCCTACAGCTAACATTGTAGTTAAACCACCAGGAGGACCAGAGGGCTGGCCTACAGCTAACATTGTAGTTATAACACCAGGAGGACCAGAGGGCTGGCCTACAGCTAACATTGTAGTTAAACCACAAGGAGGACCAGAGGGCAGGCCTACAGCTAACATTGTAGTTATAACAGCAGGAGGACCAGAGGACAGGTCTACAGCTAACATTGTAGTTAAACCACCTGGAGGACCAGAGGACAGGCCTACAGCTAACATTGTAGTTAAACCACCAGGAGGACCAGAGGACAGGCCTACAGCTAACATTGTAGTTAAACCACCAGGAGGACCAGAGGACTGGCCTACAGCTAACATTGTAGTTATAACAGCAGGAGGACCAGAGGGCTGGCCTACAGCTAACATTGTAGTTAAACCACCAGGAGGACCAGAGGGCTGGCCTACAGCTAACATTGTAGTTGCAACACCAGGAGGACCAGAGGGCTGGCCTACAGCTAACATTGTAGTTATAACCACCAGGAGGACCATAGGGCTGGCCTACAGCTAACATTGTAGTTAAACCACCAGGAGGACCAGAGGGCTGGCCTACAGCTAACATTGTAGTTAAACTACCAGGAGGACCAGAGGGTTGGCCTACAGCTAACATTGTAGTTAAACCACCAGGAGGACCAGAGGGCAGGCCTACAGCTAACATTGTAGTTAAACCACCAGGAGGACCAGAGGACAGGCCTACAGCTAACATTGTAGTTAAACCACCAGGAGGAAACGAGGGCTGGCCTACAGCTAACATTGTAGTTAAACCACCAGGAGGACCAGAGGGCTGGCCTACAGCTAACATTGTAGTTAAACCACCAGCAGGACCAGAGGGCTGGCCTACAGCTAACATTGTAGTTAAACCACCAGGAGGACGAGAGGGCAGGCCTACAGCTAACATTGTAGTTAAACCACCAGGAGGACCAGAGGGCTGGCCTACAGCTAACATTGTAGTTATAACACCAGGAGGACCAGAGGGCTGGCCTACAGCTAACATTGTAGTTAAACCACAAGGAGGACCAGAGGGCAGGCCTACAGCTAACATTGTAGTTATAACAGCAGGAGGACCAGAGGACAGGTCTACAGCTAACATTGTAGTTAAACCACCTGGAGGACCAGAGGACAGGCCTACAGCTAACATTGTAGTTAAACCACCAGGAGGACCAGAGGACAGGCCTACAGCTAACATTGTAGTTAAACCACCAGGAGGACCAGAGGACTGGCCTACAGCTAACATTGTAGTTATAACAGCAGGAGGACCAGAGGGCTGGCCTACAGCTAACATTGTAGTTAAACCACCAGGAGGACCAGAGGGCTGGCCTACAGCTAACATTGTAGTTGCAACACCAGGAGGACCAGAGGGCTGGCCTACAGCTAACATTGTAGTTATAACCACCAGGAGGACCATAGGGCTGGCCTACAGCTAACATTGTAGTTAAACCACCAGGAGGACCAGAGGGCTGGCCTACAGCTAACATTGTAGTTAAACCACCAGGAGGACCAGAGGACAGGCCTACAGCTAACATTGTAGTTAAACCACCAGGAGGACCAGAGGGCTGGCCTACAGCTAACATTGTAGTTAAACCACAAGGAGGACCAGAGGGCTGGCCTACAGCTAACATTGTAATTAAACCACCAGGAGGACCAGAGGGCAGGTCTACAGCTAACATTGTAGTTATAACAGCAGGAGGACCAGAGGGCTGGCCAGCAGCTAACATAGTAGTTAAACCACCAGGAGGACCAGAGGACTGGCCTACAGCTAACATTGTAGTTAAACCACCAGGAGGACCAGAGGGCTGGACTACAGCTAACATTGTAGTTAAACCACCAGCAGGACCAGAGGGCTGGCCTACAGCTAACATTGTAGTTAAACCACCAGGAGGACGAGAGGGCAGGCCTACAGCTAACATTGTAGTTAAACCACCAGGAGGACCAGAGGGCTGGCCTACAGCTAACATTGTAGTTATAACACCAGGAGGACCAGAGGGCTGGCCTACAGCTAACATTGTAGTTAAACCACCAGGAGGACCAGAGGGCAGGCCTACAGCTAACATTGTAGTTAAACCACCAGGAGGACCAGAGGGCTGGCCTACAGCTAACATTGTAGTTAAACCACCAGGAGGACAAGAGGACAGGCCTACAGCTAACATTGTAGTTAAACCACCAGGAGGACCAGAGGACTGGCCTACAGCTAACATTGTAGTTATAACAGCAGGAGGACCAGAGGGCTGGCCTACAGCTAACATTGTAGTTAAACCACCAGGAGGACCAGAGGGCTGGCCTACAGCTAACATTGTAGTTGCAACACCAGGAGGACCAGAGGGCTGGCCTACAGCTAACATTGTAGTTATAACCACCAGGAGGACCATAGGGCTGGCCTACAGCTAATATTGTAGTTAAACCACCAGATGGACCAGAGGGCTGGCCTACAGCTAACATTGTAGTTAAACCACCAGGAGGACCAGAGGGCTGGCCTACAGCGAACATTGTAGTTAAACCACCAGGAGGACCAGAGGACAGGCCTACAGCTAACATTGTAGTCAAACCACCAGGAGGACCAGAGGGCTGGCCTACAGCTAACATTGTAGTTAAACCACAAGGAGGACCAGAGTGCTGGCCTTCAGCTAACATTGTAGTTAAACCACCACGAGGACCAGAGGACAGGCCTACAGCTAACATTGTACTTATAACAGCAGGAGGACCAGAGGGCTGGCCTACAGCTAACATTGTAGTTGAACCACCAGGAGGACCAGAGGGCTGGCCTACAGCTAACATTGTAGTTATAACAGCAGGAGGACCAGAGGGCTGGCCTACAGCTAACATTGTATTTAAACCACCAGGAGGACCAGAGGACTGGCCTACAACTAACATTGTAGTTATAACAGCAGGAGGACCAGAGGGCAGGCCTACAGCTAACATTGTAGGTAAACCACCAGGAGGACCAGAGGGCTGGCCTACAGCTAACATTGTAGTTAAACCACCAGGAGGACCAGAGGACAGGCCTACAGCTAACATTGTAGTTAAACCACCAGGAGGACCAGAGGGCTGGCCTACAGCTAACATTGTAGTTAAACCACAAGGAGGACCAGAGGGCTGGCCTTCAGCTAACATTGTAGTTAAACCACCAGGAGGACCAGAGGACAGGCCTACAGCTAACATTGTAGTTATAACAGCAGGAGGACCAGAGGGCTGGCCTACAGCTAACATTGTAGTTATAACAGCAGGAGGACCAGAGGGCTGGCCTACAGCTAAGATTGTAGTTAAACCACCAGGAGGACCAGAGGGCTGGCATACAGCTAACATTGTAGTTAAACCACCAGGAGGACCAGAGGACAGGCCTACAGCTAACATTGTAGTTAAACCACCAGGAGGACCAGAGGACTGGCCTACAGCTAACATTGTAGTTAAACCACCAGGAGGACCAGAGGGCTGGCCTACAGCTAACATTGTAGTTAAACCACCAGGAGGACCAGAGGGCTGGCCTACAGCTAACAATGTAGTTATAACAGCAGGAGGACAAGAGGACTGGTCTACTGCTAACATTGTAGTTAAACCACCAGGAGGAACAGAGGGCAGGCCTACAGCTAACAATGTAGTTAAACCACCAGGAGGACCAGAGGGCTGGCCTACAGCTAACATTGTAGTTAAACCACCAGGAGGACCAGAGGGCAGGCCTACAGCTAACATTGTAGTTAAACCACCAGGAGGACCAGAGGGCAGGTCTACAGCTAACATTGTACTTATAACAGCAGGAGGACCAGAGGGCTGGCCTACAGCTAACATTGTAGTTAAACCACCAGGAGGACCAGAGGACAGGCCTACAGCTAACATTGTAGTTAAACCACCAGGAGGACCAGAGGGCTGGCCTACAGCTAACATTGTAGTTAAACCACAAGGAGGACCAGAGGGCTGGCCTTCAGCTAACATTGTAGTTAAACCACCAGGAGGACCAGAGGACAGGCCTACAGCTAACATTGTACTTATAACAGCAGGAGGACCAGAGGGCTGGCCTACTGCTAACATTGTAGTTGAACCACCAGGAGGACCAGAGGACAGGCCTACAGCTAACATTGTAGTTATAACAGCAGGAGGACAAGAGGACTGGTCTACTGCTAACATTGTAGTTAAACCACCAGGAGGAACAGAGGGCAGGCCTACAGCAAACAATGTAGTTAAACCACCAGGAGGTCCAGAGGGCAGGCCTACAGCTAACATTGTAGTTATAACAGCAGGAGGACCAGAGGGCTGGCCTACAGCTAACATTGTAGTTAAACCACCAGGAGGACCAGAGGGCTGGCCTACAGCTAACATTGTAGTTATAACACCAGGAGGACCAGAGGACAGGTCTACAGCTAACATTGTAGTTATAACCACCAGGAGGACCAGAGGACTGGCCTACAGCTAACATTGTAGTTGCAACACCAGGAGGACCAGAGGGCTGGCCTACAGCTAACATTGTAGTTACAACACCAGGAGGACCAGAGGGCTGGCCTACAGCTAACATAGTAGTTAAACCACCAGGAGGACCAGAGGGCAGGCCTACAGCTAACATTGTAGTTAAACCACCAGGAGGACCAGAGGGCAGGTCTACAGCTAACATTGTAGTTATAACAGCAGGAGGACCAGAGGGCTGGCCTACAGCTAACATTGTAGTTGAACCACCAGGAGGACCAGAGGGCTGGCCTACAGCTAACATTGTAGTTAAACCACCAGGAGGACCAGAGGGCTGGCCTACAGCTATCATTGTAGTTAAACCACCAGGAGGACCAGAGGGCTGGTGTACAGCTAACATTGTAGTTAAACCACCAGGAGGACCAGAGGCCTGGCCTACAACTAACATTGTAGTTATAACAGCAGGAGGACCAGAGGGCAGGCCTACAGCTAACATTGTAGTTAAACCACCAGGAGGACCAGAGGGCTGGCCTACAGCTAACATTGTAGTTAAACCACCAGGAGGACCAGAGGACAGGCCTACAGCTAACATTGTACTTATAACAGCAGGAGGACCAGAGGGCTGGCCTACAGCTAACATTGTAGTTAAACCACCAGGAGGACCAGAGGGCAGGCCTACAGCTAACATTGTAGTTAAACCACCAGGAGGACCAGAGGGCTGGCCTACAGCTAACATTGTAGTTAAACCACCAGGAGGACCAGAGGACAGGCCTACAGCTAACATTGTACTTATAACAGCAGGAGGACCAGAGGGCTGGCCTACAGCTAACATTGTAGTTAAACCACCAGGAGGACCAGAGGACAGGCCTACAGCTAACATTGTAGTTAAACCACCAGGAGGACCAGAGGGCTGGCCTACAGCTAACATTGTACTTATAACAGCAGGAGGACCAGAGGGCTGGCCTACTGCTAACATTGTAGTTGAACCACCAGGAGGACCAGAGGACAGGCCTACAGCTAACATTGTAGTTATAACAGCAGGAGGACAAGGGGACTGGTCTACTGCTAACATTGTAGTTAAACCACCAGGAGGAACAGAGGGCAGGCCTACAGCTAACATTGTAGTTATAACAGCAGGAGGACCAGAGGGCTGGCCTACAGCTAACATAGTAGTTAAACCACCAGGAGGACCAGAGGGCAGGCCTACAGCTAACATTGTAGTTATAACAGCAGGAGGACCAGAGGGCTGGCCTACAGCTAACATAGTAGTTAAACCACCAGGAGGTCCAGAGGGCAGGCCTACAGCTAACATTGTAGTTATAACAGCAGGAGGACCAGAGGGCTGGCCTACAGCTAACATAGTAGTTAAACCACCAGGAGGACCAGAGGGCTGGCCTACAGCTAACATTGTAGTTAAACCACCAGGAGGACCAGAGGGCAGGTCTACAGCTAACATTGTAGTTAAACCACCAGGAGGACCAGAGGGCAGGTCTACAGCTAACATTGTAGTTATAACAGCAGGAGGACCAGAGGGCTGGCCTACAGCTAACATAGTAGTTAAACCACCAGGAGGACCAGAGGGCTGGCCTACAGCTATCATTGTAGTTAAACCACCAGGAGGACCAGAGGGCTGGCGTACAGCTAACATTGTAGTTAAACCACCAGGAGGACCAGAGGCCTGGCCTACAACTAACATTGTAGTTATAACAGCAGGAGGACCAGAGGGCAGGCCTACAGCTAACATTGTAGTTAAACCACCAGGAGGACCAGAGGGCTGGCCTACAGCTAACATTGTAGTTAAACCACCAGGAGGACCAGAGGACAGGCCTACAGCTAACATTGTACTTATAACAGCAGGAGGACCAGAGGGCTGGCCTACAGCTAACATTGTAGTTAAACCACCAGGAGGACCAGAGGGCAGGCCTACAGCTAACATTGTAGTTAAACCACCAGGAGGACCAGAGGGCTGGCCTACAGCTAACATTGTAGTTAAACCACCAGGAGGACCAGAGGACAGGCCTACAGCTAACATTGTACTTATAACAGCAGGAGGACCATAGGGCTGGCCTACAGCTAACATTGTAGTTATAACAGCAGGAGGACCAGAGGGCTGGCCTACAGCTAACATTATAGTTAAACCACCAGGAGGACCAGAGGGCTGGCATACAGCTAACATTGTAGTTACAACACCAGGAGGACCAGAGGGCTGGCCTACAGCTAACATTGTAGTTAAACCACCAGGAGGACCAGAGGGCTGGCCTACAGCTAACATTGTAATTAAACCACCAGGAGGACCAGAGGACGGGTCTACAGCTAACATTGTAGTTATAACACCAGGAGGACCAGAGGACTGGCCTACAGCTAACATTGTAGTTAAACCACCAGGAGGACCAGAGGGCTGGCCTACAGCTAACATTGTAGTTAAACCACCAGGAGGACCAGAGGACAGGTCTACAGCTAACATTGTAGTTATAACACCAGGAGGACCAGAGGACTGGCCTACAGCTAACATTGTAGTTGAACCACCAGGAGGACCAGAGGACAGGCCTACAGCTAACATTGTAGTTAAACCACCAGGAGGACCAGAGGACAGGCCTACAGCTAGCATTGTAGTTGAACCACCAGGAGGACCCGAGGACAGGCCTAGAGCTAACATTGTAGTTAAACCACCAGGAGGACCAGAGGACAGGCCTACAGCTAACATTGTAGTTAAACCACCAGGAGGACCAGAGGGCAGGGCTACAGCTAACATTGTAGTTATAACAGCAGGAGGACCAGAGGGCTGGCCTACAGCTAACATTGTAGTTATAACACCAGGAGGACCAGAGGACTGGCCTACAGCTAACATTGTAGTTATAACAGCAGGAGGACCAGAGGGCTGGCCTACAGCTAAGATTGTAGTTAAACCACCAGGAGGACCAGAGGGCTGGCCTACAGCTAACATTGTAGTTATAACACCAGGAGGACCAGAGGGCTGGCCTACAGCGAACATTGTAGTTGAACCACCAGGAGGACCAAAGGGCAGGCCTACAGCTAACATTGTAGTTAAACCACCAGGAGGACCAGAGGGCTGGCCTACAGCTAACATTGTAGTTATAACACCAGGAGGACCATAGGGCTGGCCTACAGCTAACATTGTAGTTAAACCACCAGGAGGACCAGAGGACAGGCCTACAGCTAACATTGTACTTATAACAGCAGGAGGACCAGAGGGCTGGCCTACTGCTAACATTGTAGTTATAACAGCAGGAGGACCAGAGGGCTGGCCTACAGCTAACATTGTAGTTAAACCACCAGGAGGACCAGAGGGCTGGCATACAGCTAACATTATAGTTTCAACACCAAGAGGACCAGAGGGCAGGCCTACAGCTAACATTGTAGTTAAACCACCAGGAGGACCAGAGGACTGGCCTACAGCTAACATTGTAGTTGAACCACCAGGAGGACCAGAGGACAGGCCTACAGCTAACATTGTAGTTAAACCACCAGGAGGACCAGAGGACAGGCCTACAGCTAGCATTGTAGTTGAACCACCAGGAGGACCCGAGGACAGGCCTACAGCTAACATTGTAGTTAAACCACCAGGAGGACCAGAGGGCAGGCCTACAGCTAACATTGTATTTATAACAGCAGGAGGACCAGAGGGCTGGCCTACAGCTAACATTGTAGTTATAACACCAGGAGGACCAGAGGACTGGCCTACAGCTAACATTGTAGTTATAACAGCAGGAGGACCAGAGGGCTGGCCTACAGCTAACATTGTAGTTAAACCACCAGGAGGACCAGAGGGCTGGCCTACAGCTAACATTGTAGTTAAACCACCAGGAGGACCAGAGGACTGGCCTACAGCTAACATTGTAGTTGAACCACCAGGAGGACCAGAGGACAGGCCTACAGCTAACATTGTAGTTAAACCACCAGGAGGACCAGAGGACAGGCCTACAGCTAGCATTGTAGTTGAACCACCAGGAGGACCCGAGGACAGGCCTACAGCTAACATTGTAGTTAAACCACCAGGAGGACCAGAGGGCAGGCCTACAGCTAACATTGTATTTATAACAGCAGGAGGACCAGAGGGCTGGCCTACAGCTAACATTGTAGTTATAACACCAGGAGGACCAGAGGACTGGCCTACAGCTAACATTGTAGTTATAACAGCAGGAGGACCAGAGGGCTGGTCTACAGCTAACATTGTAGTTAAACCACCAGGAGGACAAGAGGACAGGCCTACAGCTAACATTGTAGTTAAACCACCAGGAGGACCAGAGGACTGGCCTACAGCTAACATTGTAGTTAAACCACAAGGAGGACCAGAGGGCTGGCCAACAGCTAACATTGTAGTTAAACCACCTGGAGGACCAGAGGACAGGCCTACAGCTAACATTGTAGTTATAACAGCAGGAGGACCAGAGGGCTGGCCTACAGCTAACATAGTAGTTAAACCACCAGGAGGACCAGAGGACTGGTCTACTGCTAACATTGTAGTTAAACCACCAGGATGAACAGAGGGCAGGTCTACAGCTAACATTGTAGTTAAACCACCAGGAGGACCAGAGGGCAGGCCTACAGCTAACATTGTAGTTAAACCACCAGGAGGACCAGAGGACAGGGCTACAGCTAACATTGTAGTTAAACCACCTGGAGGACCAGAGGACAGGCCTACAGCTAACATTGTAGTTAAACCACCAGGAGGACCAGAGGGCTGGCCTACAGCTAACAATGTAGTTAAACCACCAGGAGGACCAGAGGGCAGGCCTACAGCTAACATTGTAGTTATAACAGCAGGAGGACCAGAGGGCTGGCCTACAGCTAACATTGTAGTTAAACCACCAGGAGGACCAGAGGGCTGGCCTACAGCTAACATTGTAGTTAAACCACCAGGAGGACCAGAGGGCAGGTCTACAGGTAACATTGTAGTTATAACAGCAGGAGGACCAGAGGGCTGGCCTACAGCTAACATTGTAGTTAAACCACCAGGAGGACCAGAGGGCTGGCCTACAGCTAACATTGTAGTTAAACCACCAGGAGGACCAGAGGGCTGGCCTACAGCTAACATTGTAGTTAAACCACAAGGAGGACCAGAGGGCAGGCCTACAGCTAACATTGTTGTTAAACCACCAGGAGGACCAGAGGGCTGGCCTACAGCTAACATTGTAGTTAAACCACCAGGAGGACCAGAGGACAGGCCTACAGCTAACATTGTAGTTAAACCACCAGGAGGACCAGAGGACTGGCCTACAGCTAACATTGTACTTATAACAGCAGGAGGACCAGAGGGCTGGCCTACAGCTAACATTGTAGTTAAACCACCAGGAGGACCAGAGGGCTGGCCTACAGCTAACATTGTAGTTGCAACACCAGGAGGACCAGAGGGCTGGCCTACAGCTAACATTGTAGTTATAACCACCAGGAGGACCATAGGGCTGGCCTACAGCTAACATTGTAGTTAAACCACCAGGAGGACCAGAGGGCTGGCCTACAGCTAACATTGTAGTTAAACCACCAGGAGGACCAGAGGACAGGCCTACAGCTAACATTGTAGTTAAACCACCAGGAGGACCAGAGGGCTGGCCTACAGCTAACATTGTAGTTAATCCACAAGGAGGACCAGAGGGCTGGCCTTCAGCTAACATTGTAGTTAAACCACCAGGAGGACCAGAGGACAGGCCTACAGCTAACATTGTACTTATAACAGCAGGAGGACCAGAGGGCTGGCCTACAGCTAACATAGTAGTTAAACCACCAGGAGGACCAGAGGGCTGGCCTACAGCTAACATTGTAGTTAAACCACCAGGAGGACCAGAGGGCAGGTCTACAGCTAACATTGTAGTTAAACCACCAGGAGGACCAGAGGGCTGGCGTACAGCTAACATTGTAGTTAAACCACCAGGAGGACCAGAGGACTGGCCTACAGCTAACATTGTAGTTATAACAGCAGGAGGACCAGAGGGCTGGCCTACAGCTAACATTGTAGTTAAACCACCAGGAGGACCAGAGGGCTGGCCTACAGCTAACATTGTAGTTGCAACACCAGGAGGACCAGAGGGCTGGCCTACAGCTAACATTGTAGTTATAACCACCAGTAGGACCATAGGGCTGGCCTACAGCTAACATTGTAGTTAAACCACCAGGAGGACCAGAGGACAGGCCTACAGCTAACATTGTAGTTAAACCACCAGGAGGACCAGAGGGCTGGCCTACAGCTAACATTGTAGTTAAACCACAAGGAGGACCAGAGGGCTGGCCTTCAGCTAACATTGTAGTTAAACCACCAGGAGGACCAGAGGACAGGCCTACAGCTAACATTGTACTTATAACAGCAGGAGGACCAGAGGGCTGGCCTACAGCTAACATAGTAGTTAAACCACCAGGAGGACCAGAGGGCTGGCCTACAGCTAACATTGTAGTTAAACCACCAGGAGGACCAGAGGGCAGGTCTACAGCTAACATTGTAGTTATAACAGCAGGAGGACCAGAGGGCTGGCCTACAGCTAACATAGTAGTTAAACCACCAGGAGGACCAGAGGGCTGGCCTACAGCTATCATTGTAGTTAAACCACCAGGAGGACCAGAGGGCTGGCGTACAGCTAACATTGTAGTTAAACCACCAGGAGGACCAGAGGGCTGGCCTACAGCTAACATTGTAGTTACAACACCAGGAGGACCAGAGGGCTTGCCTACAGCTAACATTGTAGTTATAACACCAGGAGGACCAGAGGACTGGCCTACAACTAACATTGTAGTTATAACAGCAGGAGGACCAGAGGGCAGGCCTACAGCTAACATTGTAGTTAAACCACCAGGAGGACCAGAGGGCTGGCCTACAGCTAACATTGTAGTTAAACCACCAGGAGGACCAGAGGACAGGCCTACAGCTAACATTGTACTTATAACAGCAGGAGGACCAGAGGGCTGGCCTACAGCTAACATTGTAGTTGAACCACCAGGAGGACCAGAGGACAGGCCTACAGCTAACATTGTAGTTATAACAGCAGGAGGACAAGAGGACTGGTCTACTGCTAACATTGTAGTTAAACCACCAGGAGGAACAGAGGGCAGGCCTACAGCTAAAAATGTACTTAAACCACCAGGAGGACCAGAGGGCAGGCCTACAGCTAACATTGTAGTTATAACAGCAGGAGGACCAGAGGGCTGGCCTACAGCTAACATAGTAGTTAAACCACCAGGAGGACCAGAGGGCTGGCCTACAGCTAACGTTGTAGTTAAACCACCAGGAGGACCAGAGGGCAGGTCTACAGCTAACATTGTAGTTATAACAGCAGGAGGACCAGAGGGCTGGCCTACAGCTAACATTGTAGTTAAACCACCAGGAGGACCAGAGGACAGGTCTACAGCTAACATTGTAGTTATAACACCAGGAGTTAAACCACCAGGAGGACTGGCATATAACAGAGGACTGGCATATAACAGAGGACTGGCATACAGCTAACATTGTAGTTGAACCACCAGGAGGACCAGAGGACAGGCCTACAGCTAACATTGTAGTTAAACCACCAGGAGGACCAGAGGACAGGCCTACAGCTAGCATTGTAGTTGAACCACCAGGAGGACCCGAGGACAGGCCTACAGCTAACATTGTAGTTAAACCACCAGGAGGACCAGAGGGCAGGCCTACAGCTAACATTGTAGTTATAACAGCAGGAGGACCAGAGGGCTGGCCTACAGCTAACATAGTAGTTATAACACCAGGAGGACCAGAGGACTGGCCTACAGCTAACATTGTAGTTAAAACAGCAGGAGGACCAGAGGGCTGGCCTACAGCTAAGATTGTAGTTAAACCACCAGGAGGACCAGAGCGCTGGCCTACAGCTAACATTGTAGTTATAACACCAGGAGGACCAGAGGATAGGCATACAGCTAACATTGTAGTTGAACCACCAGGAGGACCAAAGGGCAGGCCTACAGCTAACATTGTAGTTAAACCACCAGGAGGACCAGAGGACAGGCCTACAGGTAACATTGTAGTTATAACAGCAGGAGGACCAGAGGGCTGGCCTACAGCTAACATTGTAGTTAAACCACCAGGAGGACCAGAGGACAGGCCTACAGCTAACATTGTAGTTAAACCACCAGGAGGACCAGAGGGCTGGCCTACATCTAACATTGTAGTTAAACCACAAGGAGGACCAGAGGGCTGGCCTACAGCTAACATTGTAGTTAAACCACCAGGAGGACCAGAGGACAGGCCTACAGCTAACATTGTACTTATAACTGCAGGAGGACCAGAGGGCTGGCCTACAGCTACCATTGTAGTTGAACCACCAGGAGGACCAGAGGACAGGCCTACAGCTAACATTGTAGTTATAACAGCAGGAGGACCAGAGGACTGGTCTACTGCTAACATTGTAGTTAAACCACCAGGATGAACAGAGGGCAGGCCTACAGCTAACAATGTAGTTAAACCACCAGGAGGACCAGAGGGCAGGCCTACAGCTAACATTGTAGTTATAACAGCAGGAGGACCAGAGGGCTGGCCTACAGCTAACATAGTAGTTAAACCACCAGGAGGACCAGAGGGCTGGCCTACAGCTAACATTGTAGTTAAACCACCAGGAGGACCAGAGGGCTGGCCTACAGCTAACATTGTAGTTAAACCACCAGGAGGACCAGAGGGCTGGCCTACAGCTAACATTGTAGTTAAACCACCAGCAGGACCAGAGGGCTGGCCTACAGCTAACATTGTAGTTATAACACCAGGAGGACCAGAGGACAGGCCTACAGCTAACATTGTAGTTAAACCACCAGGAGGACGAGAGGGCAGGCCTACAGCTAACATTGTAGTTAAACCACCAGGAGGACGAGAGGGCAGGCCTACAGCTAACATTGTAGTTAAACCACCAGGAGGACCAGAGGGCTGGCCTACAGCTAACATTGAAGTTATAACACCAGGAGGACCAGAGGGCTGGCCTACAGCGAACATTGTAGTTAAACCACCAGGAGGACCAGAGGACAGGCCTACAGCTAACATTGTAGTTAAACCACAAGGAGGACCAGAGGGCTGGCCTACAGCTAACATTGTAGTTAAACCACCAGGAGGACCAGAGGACAGGCCTACAGCTAACATTGTAGTTAAACCACAAGGAGGACCAGAGGGCAGGCCTACAGCTAACATTGTAGTTAAACCACCAGGAGGACCAGAGGGCTGGCCTACAGCTAACATTGTAGTTAAACCACCAGGAGGACCAGAGGACAGGCCTACAGCTAACATTGTAGTTAAACCACCAGGAGGACCAGAGGACTGGCCTACAGCTAACATTGTAGTTATAACAGCAGGAGGACCAGAGGGCTGGCCTACAGCTAACATTGTAGTTAAACCACCAGGAGGACCAGAGGGCTGGCCTACAGCTAACATTGTAGTTGCAACACCAGGAGGACCAGAGGGCTGGCCTACAGCTAACATTGTAGTTATAACCACCAGGAGGACCATAGGGCTGGCCTACAGCTAACATTGTAGTTAAACCACCAGGAGGACCAGAGGGCTGGCCTACAGCTAACATTGTAGTTAAACCACCAGGAGGACCAGAGGACAGGCCTACAGCTAACATTGTAGTTAAACCACCAGGAGGACCAGAGGGCTGGCCTACAGCTAACATTGTAGTTAAACCACCAGGAGGACCAGAGGGCTGGCCTACAGCTAACATTGTAGTTATAACAGCAGGAGGACCAGAGGACTGGTCTACTGCTAACATTGTAGTTAAACCACCAGGAGGAACAGAGGGCAGGCCTACAGCTAACAATGTAGTTAAACCACCAGGAGGACCAGAGGGCAGGCCTACAGCTAACATTGTAGTTAAACCACCAGGAGGACAAGAGGGCTGGCCTACAGCTAACATTGTAGTTATAACAGCAGGAGGACCAGAGGGCTGGCCTACAGCTAACATAGTAGTTAAACCACCAGGAGGACCAGAGGGCTGGCCTACAGCTAACATTGTAGTTAAACCACCAGGAGGACAAGAGGGCTGGCCTACAGCTAACAGAGTAGTTAAACCACCAGGAGGACCAGAGGGCTGGCCTACAGCTAACATTGTAGTTACAACACCAGGAGGACCAGAGGGCTTGCCTACAGCTAACATTGTAGTTATAACACCAGGAGGACCAGAGGACTGGCCTACAACTAACATTGTAGTTATAACAGCAGGAGGACCAGAGGGCAGGCCTACAGCTAACATTGTAGTTAAACCACCAGGAGGACCAGAGGGCTGGCCTACAGCTAACATAGTAGTTAAACCACCAGGAGGACCAGAGGACAGGCCTACAGCTAACATTGTACTTATAACAGCAGGAGGACCAGAGGGCTGGCCTACAGCTAACATTGTAGTTAAACCACCAGGAGGACCAGAGGACAGGCCTACAGCTAACATTGTAGTTAAACCACCAGGAGGACCAGAGGGCTGGCCTACAGCTAACATTGTAGTTAAACCACAAGGAGGACCAGAGGGCTGGCCTTCAGCTAACATTGTAGTTAAACCACCAGGAGGACCAGAGGACAGGCCTACAGCTAACATTGTACTTATAACAGCAGGAGGACCAGAGGGCTGGCCTACAGCTAACATTGTAGTTAAACCACCAGGAGGACCAGAGGGCAGGCCTACAGCTAACATTGTAGTTAAACCACCAGGAGGACCAGAGGGCTGGCCTACAGCTAACATTGTACTTATAACAGCAGGAGGACCAGAGGGCTGGCCTACAGCTAACATTGTAGTTATAACAGCAGGAGGACCAGAGGGCTGGCCTACAGCTAACATTGTAGTTAAACCACCGGGAGGACCAGAGGGCAGGCCTACAGCTAACATTGTAGTTAAACCACCAGGAGGACCAGAGGGCTGGCATACAGCTAACATTGTAGTTACAACACCAGGAGGACCAGAGGGCTGGCCTACAGCTAACATTGTAGTTAAACCACCAGGAGGACCAGAGGGCTGGCCTACAGCTAACATTGTAGTTAAACCACCAGGAGGACCAGAGGACAGGTCTACAGCTAACATTGTAGTTATAACACCAGGAGGACCAGAGGACTGGCCTACAGCTAACATTGTAGTTAAACCACCAGGAGGACCAGAGGGCTGGCCTACAGCTAACATTGTAGTTAAACCACCAGGAGGACCAGAGGACAGGTCTACAGCTAACATTGTAGTTATAACACGCGGAGGACCAGAGGACTGGCCTACAGCTAACATTGTAGTTGAACCACCAGGAGGACCAGAGGACAGGCCTACAGCTAACATTGTAGTTAAACCACCAGGAGGACCAGAGGACAGGCCTTCAGCTAGCATTGTAGTTGAACCACCAGGAGGACCCGAGGACAGGCCTAGAGCTAACATTGTAGTTAAACCACCAGGAGGACCAGAGGGCAGGGCTACAGCTAACATTGTAGTTATAACAGCAGGAGGACCAGAGGGCTGGCCTACAGCTAACATTGTAGTTAAACCACCAGGAGGACCAGAGGGCTGGCCTACAGCTAACATTGTAGTTAAACCACCAGGAGGACCAGAGGACAGGTCTACAGCTAACATTGTAGTTATAACACGCGGAGGACCAGAGGACTGGCCTACAGCTAACATTGTAGTTGAACCACCAGGAGGACCAGAGGACAGGCCTACAGCTAACATTGTAGTTAAACCACCAGGAGGACCAGAGGACAGGCCTTCAGCTAGCATTGTAGTTGAACCACCAGGAGGACCCGAGGACAGGCCTAGAGCTAACATTGTAGTTAAACCACCAGGAGGACCAGAGGGCAGGGCTACAGCTAACATTGTAGTTATAACACCAGGAGGACCAGAGGACAGGCCTACAGCTAACATTGTAGTTATAACACCAGGAGGACCAGAGGGCTGGCCTACAGCTAACATTGTAGTTATAACACCAGGAGGACCAGAGGGCAGGCCTACAGCTAACATTGTAGTTATAACACCAGGAGGACCGGAGGGCTGGCCTACAGCTAACATTGTAGTTGAACCACCAGGAGGACCAGAGGACAGGCCTACAGCTAACATTGTAGTTAAACCACCAGGAGGACCAGAGGGCTGGCCTACAGCTAACATTGTAGTTATAACAGCAGGAGGACCAGAGGGCTGGCCTACAGCTAAGATTGTAGTTAAACCACCAGGAGGACCAGAGGGCTGGCCTACAGCTAACATTGTAGTTATAACACCAGGAGGACCAGAGGGCTGGCCTACAGCTAACATTGTAGTTGAACCACCAGGAGGACCAAAGGGCAGGCCTACAGCTAACATTGTAGTTAAACCACCAGGAGGACCAGAGGACAGGCCTACAGCTAACATTGTAGTTAAACCACCAGGAGGACCAGAGGGCAGGCCTACAGCTAACATTGTAGTTAAACCACCAGGAGGACCAGAGGACAGGCCTACAGGTAACATTGTAGTTATAACACCAGGAGGACCAGAGGGCTGGCCTACAGCTAACATTGTAGTTAAACCACCAGGAAGACCAGAGGGCTGGCCTACAGCTAACATTGTAGTTGCAACACCAGGAGGACCAGAGGGCTGGCCTACAGCTAACATTGTAGTTATAACACCAGGAGGACCATAGGGCTGGCCTACAGCTAACATTGTAGTTAAACCACCAGGAGGACCAGAGGACAGGCCTACAGCTAACATTGTACTTATAACAGCAGGAGGACCAGAGGGCTGGCCTACAGCTAACATTTTAGTTAAACCACCAGGAGGACCAGAGGGCTGGCATACAGCTAACATTATAGTTACAACACCAGGAGGACCAGAGGGCTGGCCTACAGCTAACATTGTAGTTAAACCACCAGGAGGACCAGAGGGCTGGCCTACAGCTAACATTGTAGTTAAACCACCAGGAGGACCAGTGGACAGGTCTACAGCTAACATTGTAGTTATAACAGCAGTAGGACCAGAGGGCTGGCCTACAGCTAACATTGTAGTTAAACCACCAGGAGGACTAGAGGACAGGTCTACAGCTAACATTGTAGTTATAACACGAGGAGGACCAGAGGACTGGCCTACAGCTAACATTGTAGTTGAACCACCAGGAGGACCAGAGGACAGGCCTACAGCTAACATTGTAGTTAAACCACCAGGAGAACCAGAGGACAGGCCTACAGCTAACATTGTAGTTAAACCACCAGGAGGACCAGAGGACTGGCCTACAGCTAACATTGTAGTTAAACCACAAGGAGGACCAGAGGACAGGCCTACAGCTAACATTGTAGTTAAACCACCAGGAGGACCAGAGGGCTGGCCTACAGCTAACATAGTAGTTAAACCACAAGGAGGACCAGAGGGCTGGCCTACAGCTAGCATTGTAGTTGAACCACCAGGAGTACCCGAGGACAGGCCTACAGCTAACATTGTAGTTAAACCACCAGGAGGACCAGATGGCAGGCCTACAGCTAACATTGTAGTTATAACAGCAGGAGGACCAGAGGGCTGGCCTACAGCTAACATTGTAGTTATAACAGCAGGAGGACCAGAGGGCAGGCCTACAGCTAACATTGTAGTTAAACCACCAGGAGGACCAGAGGGTTGGCCTACAGCTAACATTGTAGTTAAACCACCAGGAGGACCAGAGGACAGGCCTACAGCTAACATTGTAGTTAAACCACCAGGAGGACCAGAGGACTGGCCTACAGCTAACATTGTAGTTATAACAGCAGGAGGACCAGAGGGCTGGCCTACAGCTAACATTGTAGTTATAACAGCAGGAGGACCAGAGGGCTGGCCTACAGCTAACATTGTAGTTAAACCACCAGGAGGACCAGAGGGCAGGCCTACAGCTAACATTGTAGTTAAACCACCAGGAGGACCAGAGGGCTGGCATACAGCTAACATTGTAGTTACAACACCAGGAGGACCAGAGGGCTGGCCTACAGCTAACATTGTAGTTAAACCACTAGGATGACCAGAGGACTGGCCTACAGCTAACATTGTAGTTATAACAGCAGGAGAACCAGAGGGCTGGCCTAAAGCTAACATTGTAGTTAAACCACCAGGAGGACCAGAGGGCTGGCCTACAGCTAACATTATAGTTAAACCACCAGGAGGACCAGAGGACTGGCCTACAGCTAACATTGTACTTATAACAGCAGGAGGACCAGAGGGCTGGCCTACAGCTAACATTGTAGTTATAACAGCAGGAGGACCAGAGGGCTGGCCTACAGCTAACATTGTAGTTAAACCACCAGGAGGACCAGAGGGCAGGCCTACAGCTAACATTGTAGTTAAACCACCAGGAGGACCAGAGGGCTGGCATACAGCTAACATTGTAGTTACAACACCAGGAGGACCAGAGGGCTGGCCTACAGCTAACATTGTAGTTAAACCACCAGGAGGACCAGAGGGCTGGCCTACAGCTAACATTGTAGTTAAACCACCAGGAGGACCAGAGGACAGGTCTACAGCTAACATTGTAGTTATAACACCAGGAGGACCAGAGGACTGGCCTACAGCTAACATTGTAGTTGAACCACCAGGAGGACCAGAGGACAGGCCTACAGCTAACATTGTAGTTAAACCACCAGGAGGACCAGAGGACAGGCCTTCAGCTAGCATTGTAGTTGAACCACCAGGAGGACCCGAGGACAGGCCTAGAGCTAACATTGTAGTTAAACCACCAGGAGGACCAGAGGGCAGGGCTACAGCTAACATTGTAGTTATAACAGCAGGAGGACCAGAGGGCTGGCCTACAGCTAACATTGTAGTTATAACACCAGGAGGACCAGAGGGCAGGCCTACAGCTAACATTGTAGTTATAACACCAGGAGGACCGGAGGGCTGGCCTACAGCTAACATTGTAGTTGAACCACCAGGAGGACCAGAGGACAGGCCTACAGCTAACATTGTAGTTAAACCACCAGGAGGACCAGAGGGCTGGCCTACAGCTAAGATTGTAGTTAAACCACCAGGAGGACCAGAGGGCTGGCCTACAGCTAACATTGTAGTTATAACACCAGGAGGACCAGAGGGCTGGCCTACAGCTAACATTGTAGTTGAACCACCAGGAGGACCAAAGGGCAGGCCTACAGCTAACATTGTAGTTAAACCACCAGGAGGACCAGAGGACAGGCCTACAGGTAACATTGTAGTTATAACACCAGGAGGACCAGAGGGCTGGCCTACAGCTAACATTGTAGTTAAACCACCAGGAAGACCAGAGGGCTGGCCTACAGCTAACATTGTAGTTAAACCACCAGGAGGACCAAAGGGCAGGCCTACAGCTAACATTGTAGTTAAACCACCAGGAGGACCAGAGGACAGGCCTACAGGTAACATTGTAGTTATAACACCAGGAGGACCAGAGGGCTGGCCTACAGCTAACATTGTAGTTATAACACCAGGAGGACCATAGGGCTGGCCTACAGCTAACATTGTAGTTAAACCACCAGGAGGACCAGAGGGCTGGCCTACAGCTAACATTGTAGTTAAACCACCAGGAGGACCAGTGGACAGGTCTACAGCTAACATTGTAGTTATAACAGCAGTAGGACCAGAGGGCTGGCCTACAGCTAACATTGTAGTTAAACCACCAGGAGGACTAGAGGACAGGTCTACAGCTAACATTGTAGTTATAACACGAGGAGGACCAGAGGACTGGCCTACAGCTAACATTGTAGTTGAACCACCAGGAGGACCAGAGGACAGGCCTACAGCTAACATTGTAGTTAAACCACCAGGAGAACCAGAGGACAGGCCTACAGCTAGCATTGTAGTTAAACCACCAGGAGGACCAGATGGCAGGCCTACAGCTAACATTGTAGTTAAACCACCAGGAGGACCAGATGGCAGGCCTACAGCTAACATTGTAGTTATAACAGCAGGAGGACCAGAGGGCTGGCCTACAGCTAACATTGTAGTTATAACAGCAGGAGGACCAGAGGGCTGGCCTACAGCTAAGATTGTAGTTATAACACCAGGATGACCAGAGGACTGGCCTACAGCTAACATTGTAGTTATAACAGCAGGAGGACCAGAGGGCTGGCCTACAGCTAACATTGTAGTTATAACAGCAGGAGGACCAGAGGGCTGGCCTACAGCTAACATTGTAGTTATAACAGCAGGAGGACCAGAGGGCTGGCCTACAGCTAACATTGTAGTTAAACCACCAGGAGGACCAGAGGGCAGGCCTACAGCTAACATTGTAGTTAAACCACCAGGAGGACCAGAGGGCTGGCATACAGCTAACATTGTAGTTACAACACCAGGAGGACCAGAGGGCTGGCCTACAGCTAACATTGTAGTTAAACCACTAGGATGACCAGAGGACTGGCCTACAGCTAACATTGTAGTTATAACAGCAGGAGAACCAGAGGGCTGGCCTAAAGCTAACATTGTAGTTAAACCACCAGGAGGACCAGAGGGCTGGCCTACAGCTAACATTATAGTTAAACCACCAGGAGGACCAGAGGACTGGCCTACAGCTAACATTGTACTTATAACAGCAGGAGGACCAGAGGGCTGGTCTACAGCTAACATTGTAGTTATAACAGCAGGAGGACCAGAGGGCTGGCCTACAGCTAACATTGTAGTTAAACCACCAGGAGGACCAGAGGGCAGGCCTACAGCTAACATTGTAGTTAAACCACCAGGAGGACCAGAGGGCTGGCCTACAGCTAACATTGTGGTTAAACCACCAGGAGGACCAGAGGGCTGGCCTACAGCTAACATTGTAGTTAAACCACCAGGAGGACCAGAGGACAGGTCTACAGCTAACATTGTAGTTATAACACCAGGAGGACCAGAGGACTGGCCTACAGCTAACATTGTAGTTAAACCACCAGGAGGACCAGAGGGCTGGCCTACAGCTAACATTGTAGTTAAACCACCAGGAGGAACAGAGGACAGGCCTACAGCTAACATTGTAGTTAAACTACCAGGAGGACCAGAGGGCTGGCCTACAGCTAACATTGTAGTTAAACCACCAGGAGGACCAGAGGACAGGCCTACAGCTAACATTGTACTTATAACAGCAGGAGGACCAGAGGGCTGGGGTACAGCTAACATTGTAGTTATAACAGCAGGAGGACCAGAGGGCTGGCCTACAGCTAACATGGTAGTTAAACCACCAGGAGGACCAGAGGGCAGGCCTACAGCTAACATTGTAGTTAAACCACCAGGAGGACCAGAGGGCTGGCCTACAGCTAACATTGTAGTTAAACCACCAGGAGGACCAGAGGACAGGTCTACAGCTAACATTGTAGTTATAACACCAGGAGGACCAGAGGACTGGCCTACAGCTAACATTGTAGTTAAACCACCAGGAGGACCAGAGGGCTGGCCTACAGCTAACATTGTAGTTAAACCACCAGGAGGACCAGAGGGCTGGCCTACAGCTAACATTGTAGTTAAACCACCAGGAGGACCAGAGGACAGGTCTACAGCTAACATTGTAGTTAAACCACCAGGAGGACCAGAGGGCAGGCCTACAGCTAACATTGTAGTTATAACAGCAGGAGGACCAGAGGGCTGGCCTACAGCTAACATTGTAGTTATAACACCAGGAGGACCAGAGGACTGGCCTACAGCTAACATTGTAGTTATAACAGCAGGAGGACCAGAGGGCTGGCCTACAGCTAACATTGTAGTTGAACCACCAGGAGGACCAAAGGGCAGTCCTACAGGTAACATTGTAGTTATAACAGCAGGAGGACCAGAGGGCTGGCCTACAGCTAACATTGTAGTTATAACAGCAGGAGGACCAGAGGGCTGGCCTATAGCTAACATTGTAGTTACAACACCATAGAGGACCAGAGGGCTGGCCTACAGCTAACATTGTAGTTAAACTACCAGGAGGACCAGAGGGTTGGCCTACAGCTAACATTGTAGTTAAACCACCAGGAGGACCAGAGGGCTGGCCTACAGCTAACATTGTAGTTAAACTGCCAGGAGGACCAGAGGGCTGGCCTACAGCTAACATTGTAGTTATAACACCAGGAGGACCAGAGGGCAGGCCTACAGCTAACATTGTAGTTATAACAGCAGGAGGACCAGAGGGCTGGCCTACAGCTAACATTATAGTTAAACCAACAGGAGGACCAGAGGACAGGCCTACAGCTAACATTGTAGTTATAACAGCAGGAGGACCAGAGGACAGGTCTACAGCTAACATTGTAGTTAAACCACCTGGAGGACCAGAGGACAGGCCTACAGCTAACATTGTAGTTAAACCAAAAGGAGGACCAGAGGGCTGGCCTACAGCTAACATTGTAGTTAAACCACCAGGAGGACCAGAGGGATGGCCTACAGCTAACATTGTAGTTATAACAGCAGGAGGACCAGAGGGCTGGCCTACAGCTAACATTGTAGTTAAACCACCAGGAGGACCAGAGGGATGGCCTACAGCTAACATTGTAGTTATAACACCAGGAGGACCAGAGGGCTGGCCTACAGCTAACATTGTAGTTATAACAGCAGGAGGACCAGAGGGCTGGCCTACAGCTAACATTGTAGTTATAACAGCAGGAGGACCAGAGGGCTGGCCTACAGCTAACATGGTAGTTATAACACCAGTAGGACCAGAGGGCTGGCCTACAGGTAACATTGTTGTTGAATCACCAGGAGGACCAGAGGACAGGCCTACAGCTAACATTGTTGTTGAATCACCAGGAGGACCAGAGGACAGGCCTACAGCTAACATTGTAGTTAAACCACCAGGAGGACCAGAGGGCTGGCCTGTAGCTAACATTGTAGTTATAACACCAGGAGGACCAGAGGGCTGGCCTACAGCTAACATTGTAGTTAAACCACCAGGAGGACCAGAGGACAGGTCTACAGCTAACATTGTAGTTATAACACCAGGAGGACCAGAGGACTGGCCTACAGCTAACATTGTAGTTATAACACCAGGAGGACCAGAGGGCTGGCCTACAGCTAACATTGTAGTTAAACCACCAGGAGGACCAGAGGACAGGTCTACAGCTAACATTGTAGTTATAACACCAGGAGGACCAGAGGGCTGGCCTACAGCTAACATTGTAGTTAAACCACCAGGAGGACCAGAGGACAGGTCTACAGCTAACATTGTAGTTAAACCGCCAGGAGGACCAGAGGGCTGGCCTACAGCTAACATTGTAGTTAAACCACCAGGAGGACCAGAGGACTGGCCTACAGCTAACATTGTAGTTAAACCACCAGGAGGACCAGAGGGCTGGCCTACAGCTAACATTGTAGTTATAACAGCAGGAGGACCAGAGGGCTGGCCTACAGCTAACATTGTAGTTAAACCACCAGGAGGACCAGAGGACAGGCCTACAGCTAACAGTGTAGTTATAACAGCAGGAGGACCAGAGGGCTGGTCTACAGCTAACATTATAGTTAAACCACCAGGAGGACCAGAGGGCAGGCCTACAGCTAACATTGTAGTTATAACACCAGGAGGACCAGAGGACTGGCCTACAGCTAACATTGTAGTTAAACCACCAGGAGGACCAGAGGGCTGGCCTACAGCTAACATTGTAGTTAAACCACCAGGAGGACCAGAGGACAGGTCTACAGCTAACATTGTAGTTAAACTACCAGGAGGACCAGAGGACTGGCCTACAGCTAACATTGTAGTTATAACAGCAGGAGGACCAGAGGGCTGGCCTACAGCTAACATTGTAGTTATAACAGCAGGAGGACCAGAGGACAGGTCTACAGCTAACATTGTAGTTATAACAGCAGGAGGACCAGAGGACTGGCCTACAGCTAACATTGTAGTTATAACAGCAGGAGGACCAGAGGGCTGGCCTACAGCTAAGATTGTAGTTAAACCACCAGGAGGACCAGAGGGCTGGCCTACAGCTAACATTGTAGTTGAACCACCAGGAGGACCAAAGGGCAGGCCTACAGGTAACATTGTAGTTATAACAGCAGGAGGACCAGAGGGCTGGCCTACAGCTAACATTGTAGTTATAACAGCAGGAGGACCAGAGGGCTGGCCTATAGCTAACATTGTAGTTACAACACCAGGAGGACCAGAGGGCTGGCCTACAGCTAACATTGTAGTTAAACTACCAGGAGGACCAGAGGGTTGGCCTACAGCTAACATTGTAGTTATAACACCAGGAGGACCAGAGGGCTGGCCTACAGCTAACATTGTAGTTAAACCGCCAGGAGGACCAGAGGGCTGGCCTACAGCTAACATTATAGTTAAACCAACAGGAGGACCAGAGGACAGGCCTACAGCTAACATTGTAGTTATAACACCAGGAGGACCAGAGGGCTGGCCTACAGCTAACATTGTAGTTAAACCACCAGGAGGACCAGAGGGCTAGCCTACAGCTAACATTGTAGTTAAACCACAAGGAGGACCAGAGGGCTGGCCTACAGCTAACATTGTAGTTAAACCACCAGGAGGACCAGAGGGCTGGCCTACAGCTAACATTGTAGTTAAACCACCAGGAGGACCAGAGGGCTGGCCTACAGCTAACATTGTAGTTAAACCACCAGGAGGACCAGAGGGCTGGCCTACAGCTAACATTGTAGTTATAACACCAGGAGGACCAGAGGGCTGGCCTACAGCTAACATTGTAGTTAAACCACCAGGAGGACCAGAGGGCTGGCCTACAGCTAACATTGTAGTTATAACACCAGGAGGACCAGAGGGCTGGCCTACAGCTAACATTGTAGTTAAACCACCAGGAGGACCAGAGGACAGGCCTACAGCTAACATTGTAGTTAAACCACCTGGAGGACCAGAGGACAGGCCTACAGCTAACATTGTAGTTAAACTACCAGGAGGACCAGAGGACAGGCCTACAGCTAACATTGTAGTTATAACACCAGGAGGACCAGAGGGCTGGCCTACAGCTAACATTGTAGTTGAACCACCAGGAGGACCAAAGGGCAGTCCTACAGGTAACATTGTAGTTATAACAGCAGGAGGACCAGAGGGCTGGCCTACAGCTAACATTGTAGTTATAACAGCAGGAGGACCAGAGGGCTGGCCTATAGCTAACATTGTAGTTACAACACCATAGAGGACCAGAGGGCTGGCCTACAGCTAACATTGTAGTTAAACTACCAGGAGGACCAGAGGGTTGGCCTACAGCTAACATTGTAGTTAAACCACCAGGAGGACCAGAGGGCTGGCCTACAGCTAACATTGTAGTTAAACTGCCAGGAGGACCAGAGGGCTGGCCTACAGCTAACATTGTAGTTATAACACCAGGAGGACCAGAGGGCAGGCCTACAGCTAACATTGTAGTTATAACAGCAGGAGGACCAGAGGGCTGGCCTACAGCTAACATTATAGTTAAACCAACAGGAGGACCAGAGGACAGGCCTACAGCTAACATTGTAGTTATAACAGCAGGAGGACCAGAGGACAGGTCTACAGCTAACATTGTAGTTAAACCACCTGGAGGACCAGAGGACAGGCCTACAGCTAACATTGTAGTTAAACCAAAAGGAGGACCAGAGGGCTGGCCTACAGCTAACATTGTAGTTAAACCACCAGGAGGACCAGAGGGATGGCCTACAGCTAACATTGTAGTTATAACAGCAGGAGGACCAGAGGGCTGGCCTACAGCTAACATTGTAGTTAAACCACCAGGAGGACCAGAGGGATGGCCTACAGCTAACATTGTAGTTATAACACCAGGAGGACCAGAGGGCTGGCCTACAGCTAACATTGTAGTTATAACAGCAGGAGGACCAGAGGGCTGGCCTACAGCTAACATTGTAGTTATAACAGCAGGAGGACCAGAGGGCTGGCCTACAGCTAACATGGTAGTTATAACACCAGTAGGACCAGAGGGCTGGCCTACAGGTAACATTGTTGTTGAATCACCAGGAGGACCAGAGGACAGGCCTACAGCTAACATTGTTGTTGAATCACCAGGAGGACCAGAGGACAGGCCTACAGCTAACATTGTAGTTAAACCACCAGGAGGACCAGAGGGCTGGCCTGTAGCTAACATTGTAGTTATAACACCAGGAGGACCAGAGGGCTGGCCTACAGCTAACATTGTAGTTAAACCACCAGGAGGACCAGAGGACAGGTCTACAGCTAACATTGTAGTTATAACACCAGGAGGACCAGAGGACTGGCCTACAGCTAACATTGTAGTTAAACCGCCAGGAGGACCAGAGGGCTGGCCTACAGCTAACATTGTAGTTAAACCACCAGGAGGACCAGAGGACTGGCCTACAGCTAACATTGTAGTTAAACCACCAGGAGGACCAGAGGGCTGGCCTACAGCTAACATTGTAGTTATAACAGCAGGAGGACCAGAGGGCTGGCCTACAGCTAACATTGTAGTTAAACCACCAGGAGGACCAGAGGACAGGCCTACAGCTAACATTGTAGTTAAACCACCAGGAGGACCAGAGGACAGGCCTACAGCTAACATTGTAGTTATAACACCAGGAGGACCAGAGGGCTGGCCTACAGCTAACATTGTAGTTAAACCACAAGGAGGACCAGAGGGCTGGCCTACAGCTAACATTGTAGTTAAACCACCAGGAGGACCAGAGGACAGGCCTACAGCTAACATTGTAGTTAAACCACCAGGAGGACCAGAGGACAGGCCTACAGCTAACATTGTAGTTAAACCACCTGGAGGACCAGAGGACAGGCCTACAGCTAACATTGTAGTTATAACACCAGGAGGACCAGAGGACTGGCCTACAGCTAACATTGTAGTTAAACCACCAGGAGGACCAGAGGGCTGGCCTACAGCTAACATTGTAGTTAAACCACCAGGAGGACCAGAGGACAGGTCTACAGCTAACATTGTAATTAAACCACCAGGAGGACCAGAGGGCAGGTCTACAGCTAACATTGTAGTTATAACAGCAGGAGGACCAGAGGACAGGTCTACAGCTAACATTGTAGTTATAACAGCAGGAGGACCAGAGGACTGGCCTACAGCTAACATTGTAGTTATAACAGCAGGAGGACCAGAGGGCTGGCCTACAGCTAAGATTGTAGTTAAACCACCAGGAGGACCAGAGGGCTGGCCTACAGCTAACATTGTAGTTGAACCACCAGGAGGACCAAAGGGCAGGCCTACAGGTAACATTGTAGTTATAACAGCAGGAGGACCAGAGGGCTGGCCTACAGCTAACATTGTAGTTATAACAGCAGGAGGACCAGAGGGCTGGCCTATAGCTAACATTGTAGTTACAACACCAGGAGGACCAGAGGGCTGGCCTACAGCTAACATTGTAGTTAAACTACCAGGAGGACCAGAGGGTTGGCCTACAGCTAACATTGTAGTTATAACACCAGGAGGACCAGAGGGCTGGCCTACAGCTAACATTGTAGTTAAACCGCCAGGAGGACCAGAGGGCTGGCCTACAGCTAACATTATAGTTAAACCAACAGGAGGACCAGAGGACAGGCCTACAGCTAACATTGTAGTTATAACACCAGGAGGACCAGAGGGCTGGCCTACAGCTAACATTGTAGTTAAACCACCAGGAGGACCAGAGGGCTAGCCTACAGCTAACATTGTAGTTAAACCACAAGGAGGACCAGAGGGCTGGCCTACAGCTAACATTGTAGTTAAACCACCAGGAGGACCAGAGGGCTGGCCTACAGCTAACATTGTAGTTAAACCACCAGGAGGACCAGAGGGCTGGCCTACAGCTAACATTGTAGTTATAACACCAGGAGGACCAGAGGGCTGGCCTACAGCTAACATTGTAGTTAAACCACCAGGAGGACCAGAGGGCTGGCCTACAGCTAACATTGTAGTTATAACACCAGGAGGACCAGAGGGCTGGCCTACAGCTAACATTGTAGTTAAACCACCAGGAGGACCAGAGGACAGGCCTACAGCTAACATTGTAGTTAAACCACCTGGAGGACCAGAGGACAGGCCTACAGCTAACATTGTAGTTAAACTACCAGGAGGACCAGAGGACAGGCCTACAGCTAACATTGTAGTTATAACACCAGGAGGACCAGAGGGCTGGCCTACAGCTAACATTGTAGTTATAACAGCAGGAGGACCAGAGGGCTGGCCTACAGCTAACATTGTAGTTACAACACCAGGAGGACCAGAGGGTTGGCATACAGCTAACATTGTAGTTAAACCACCAGGAGGACCAGAGGACAGGCCTACAGCTAACATTGTAGTTAAACCCCCTCGAGGACCATAGGGCAGGTCTACAGCTAACATTGTACTTATAACACCAGGAGGACCAGAGGACAGGCCTACAGCTAACATTGTACTTATAACACCAGGAGGACCAGAGGGCAGGCCTACAGCTAACATTGTAGTTAAACCCCCTCGAGGACCATAGGGCAGGTCTACAGCTAACATTGTAGTTATAACAGCAGGAGGACCAGAGGGCTGGCCTACAGCTAACATTGTAGTTAAACCACAAGGAGGACCAGAGGACAGGCCTACAGCTAACATTGTAGTTAAACCACCAGGAGGACCAGAGGGCTGGCATACAGCTAACATTGTAGTTACAACACCAGGAGGACCAGAGGGCTGGCCTACAGCTAACATTGTAGTTAAACCACCAGGAGGACCAGAGGGCTGGCCTACAGCTAACATTGTAGTTAAACCACCAGGAGGACCAGAGGACAGGTCTACAGCTAACATTGTAGTTATAACACCAGGAGGACCAGAGGGCTGGCCTACAGCTAACATTGTAGTTAAACCACCAGGAGGACCAGAGGACAGGTCTACAGCTAACATTGTAGTTATAACACGCGGAGGACCAGAGGACTGGCCTACAGCTAACATTGTAGTTGAACCACCAGGAGGACCAGAGGACAGGCCTACAGCTAACATTGTAGTTAAACCACCAGGAGGACCAGAGGACAGGCCTTCAGCTAGCATTGTAGTTGAACCACCAGGAGGACCCGAGGACAGGCCTAGAGCTAACATTGTAGTTAAACCACCAGGAGGACCAGAGGGCAGGGCTACAGCTAACATTGTAGTTATAACAGCAGGAGGACCAGAGGGCTGGCCTACAGCTAACATTGTAGTTATAACACCAGGAGGACCAGAGGGCAGGCCTACAGCTAACATTGTAGTTATAACACCAGGAGGACCGGAGGGCTGGCCTACAGCTAACATTGTAGTTGAACCACCAGGAGGACCAGAGGACAGGCCTACAGCTAACATTGTAGTTAAACCACCAGGAGGACCAGAGGGCTGGCCTACAGCTAACATTGTAGTTATAACAGCAGGAGGACCAGAGGGCTGGCCTACAGCTAAGATTGTAGTTAAACCACCAGGAGGACCAGAGGGCTGGCCTACAGCTAACATTGTAGTTATAACACCAGGAGGACCAGAGGGCTGGCCTACAGCTAACATTGTAGTTGAACCACCAGGAGGACCAAAGGGCAGGCCTACAGCTAACATTGTAGTTAAACCACCAGGAGGACCAGAGGACAGGCCTACAGGTAACATTGTAGTTATAACACCAGGAGGACCAGAGGGCTGGCCTACAGCTAACATTGTAGTTAAACCACCAGGAAGACCAGAGGGCTGGCCTACAGCTAACATTGTAGTTGCAACACCAGGAGGACCAGAGGGCTGGCCTACAGCTAACATTGTAGTTATAACACCAGGAGGACCATAGGGCTGGCCTACAGCTAACATTGTAGTTAAACCACCAGGAGGACCAGAGGACAGGCCTACAGCTAACATTGTACTTATAACAGCAGGAGGACCAGAGGGCTGGCCTACAGCTAACATTTTAGTTAAACCACCAGGAGGACCAGAGGGCTGGCATACAGCTAACATTATAGTTACAACACCAGGAGGACCAGAGGGCTGGCCTACAGCTAACATTGTAGTTAAACCACCAGGAGGACCAGAGGGCTGGCCTACAGCTAACATTGTAGTTAAACCACCAGGAGGACCAGTGGACAGGTCTACAGCTAACATTGTAGTTATAACAGCAGTAGGACCAGAGGGCTGGCCTACAGCTAACATTGTAGTTAAACCACCAGGAGGACTAGAGGACAGGTCTACAGCTAACATTGTAGTTATAACACGAGGAGGACCAGAGGACTGGCCTACAGCTAACATTGTAGTTGAACCACCAGGAGGACCAGAGGACAGGCCTACAGCTAACATTGTAGTTAAACCACCAGGAGAACCAGAGGACAGGCCTACAGCTAGCATTGTAGTTAAACCACCAGGAGGACCAGATGGCAGGCCTACAGCTAACATTGTAGTTAAACCACCAGGAGGACCAGATGGCAGGCCTACAGCTAACATTGTAGTTATAACAGCAGGAGGACCAGAGGGCTGGCCTACAGCTAACATTGTAGTTATAACAGCAGGAGGACCAGAGGGCTGGCCTACAGCTAAGATTGTAGTTATAACACCAGGATGACCAGAGGACTGGCCTACAGCTAACATTGTAGTTATAACAGCAGGAGGACCAGAGGGCTGGCCTACAGCTAACATTGTAGTTATAACAGCAGGAGGACCAGAGGGCTGGCCTACAGCTAACATTGTAGTTATAACAGCAGGAGGACCAGAGGGCTGGCCTACAGCTAACATTGTAGTTAAACCACCAGGAGGACCAGAGGGCAGGCCTACAGCTAACATTGTAGTTAAACCACCAGGAGGACCAGAGGGCTGGCATACAGCTAACATTGTAGTTACAACACCAGGAGGACCAGAGGGCTGGCCTACAGCTAACATTGTAGTTAAACCACTAGGATGACCAGAGGACTGGCCTACAGCTAACATTGTAGTTATAACAGCAGGAGAACCAGAGGGCTGGCCTAAAGCTAACATTGTAGTTAAACCACCAGGAGGACCAGAGGGCTGGCCTACAGCTAACATTATAGTTAAACCACCAGGAGGACCAGAGGACTGGCCTACAGCTAACATTGTACTTATAACAGCAGGAGGACCAGAGGGCTGGCCTACAGCTAACATTGTAGTTATAACAGCAGGAGGACCAGAGGGCTGGCCTACAGCTAACATTGTAGTTAAACCACCAGGAGGACCAGAGGGCAGGCCTACAGCTAACATTGTAGTTAAACCACCAGGAGGACCAGAGGGCTGGCCTACAGCTAACATTGTAGTTAAACCACCAGGAGGACCAGAGGGCTGGCCTACAGCTAACATTGTAGTTAAACCACCAGGAGGACCAGAGGACAGGTCTACAGCTAACATTGTAGTTATAACACCAGGAGGACCAGAGGACTGGCCTACAGCTAACATTGTAGTTAAACCACCAGGAGGACCAGAGGGCTGGCCTACAGCTAACATTGTAGTTAAACCACCAGGAGGAACAGAGGACAGGCCTACAGCTAACATTGTAGTTAAACTACCAGGAGGACCAGAGGGCTGGCCTACAGCTAACATTGTAGTTAAACCACCAGGAGGACCAGAGGACAGGCCTACAGCTAACATTGTACTTATAACAGCAGGAGGACCAGAGGGCTGGGGTACAGCTAACATTGTAGTTATAACAGCAGGAGGACCAGAGGGCTGGCCTACAGCTAACATTGTAGTTAAACCACCAGGAGGACCAGAGGGCTGGCCTACAGCTAACATGGTAGTTAAACCACCAGGAGGACCAGAGGGCAGGCCTACAGCTAACATTGTAGTTAAACCACCAGGAGGACCAGAGGGCTGGCCTACAGCTAACATTGTAGTTAAACCACCAGGAGGACCAGAGGACAGGTCTACAGCTAACATTGTAGTTATAACACCAGGAGGACCAGAGGACTGGCCTACAGCTAACATTGTAGTTAAACCACCAGGAGGACCAGAGGGCTGGCCTACAGCTAACATTGTAGTTAAACCACCAGGAGGACCAGAGGACAGGTCTACAGCTAACATTGTAGTTAAACCACCAGGAGGACCAGAGGGCAGGCCTACAGCTAACATTGTAGTTATAACAGCAGGAGGACCAGAGGGCTGGCCTACAGCTAACATTGTAGTTATAACACCAGGAGGACCAGAGGACTGGCCTACAGCTAACATTGTAGTTATAACAGCAGGAGGACCAGAGGGCTGGCCTACAGCTAAGATTGTAGTTAAACCACCAGGAGGACCAGAGGGCTGGCCTACAGCTAACATTGTAGTTGAACCACCAGGAGGACCAAAGGGCAGTCCTACAGGTAACATTGTAGTTATAACAGCAGGAGGACCAGAGGGCTGGCCTACAGCTAACATTGTAGTTATAACAGCAGGAGGACCAGAGGGCTGGCCTATAGCTAACATTGTAGTTACAACACCATAGAGGACCAGAGGGCTGGCCTACAGCTAACATTGTAGTTAAACTACCAGGAGGACCAGAGGGTTGGCCTACAGCTAACATTGTAGTTAAACCACCAGGAGGACCAGAGGGCTGGCCTACAGCTAACATTGTAGTTAAACTGCCAGGAGGACCAGAGGGCTGGCCTACAGCTAACATTGTAGTTATAACACCAGGAGGACCAGAGGGCAGGCCTACAGCTAACATTGTAGTTATAACAGCAGGAGGACCAGAGGGCTGGCCTACAGCTAACATTATAGTTAAACCAACAGGAGGACCAGAGGACAGGCCTACAGCTAACATTGTAGTTATAACAGCAGGAGGACCAGAGGACAGGTCTACAGCTAACATTGTAGTTAAACCACCTGGAGGACCAGAGGACAGGCCTACAGCTAACATTGTAGTTAAACCAAAAGGAGGACCAGAGGGCTGGCCTACAGCTAACATTGTAGTTAAACCACCAGGAGGACCAGAGGGATGGCCTACAGCTAACATTGTAGTTATAACAGCAGGAGGACCAGAGGGCTGGCCTACAGCTAACATTGTAGTTAAACCACCAGGAGGACCAGAGGGATGGCCTACAGCTAACATTGTAGTTATAACACCAGGAGGACCAGAGGGCTGGCCTACAGCTAACATTGTAGTTATAACACCAGGAGGACCAGAGGGCTGGCCTACAGCTAACATTGTAGTTATAACAGCAGGAGGACCAGAGGGCTGGCCTACAGCTAACATTGTAGTTAAACCACCAGGAGGACCAGAGGACAGGCCTACAGCTAACATTGTAGTTATAACCAGCAGGAGGACCAGAGGGCTGGCCTACAGCTAACATTGTAGTTATAACAGCAGGAGGACCAGAGGGCTGGCCTACAGCTAACATGGTAGTTATAACCACCAGTAGGACCAGAGGGCTGGCCTACAGGTAACATTGTTGTTAAACCACCAGGAGGACCAGAGGGCAGGCCTACAGCTAACATTGTAGTTAAACCACCAGGAGGACCAGAGGACTGGCCTACAGCTAACATTGTAGTTAAACCACCAGGAGGACCAGAGGGCTGGCCTACAGCTAACATTGTAGTTATAACAGCAGGAGGACCAGAGGGCTGGCCTACAGCTAACATTGTAGTTAAACCACCAGGAGGACCAGAGGACAGGCCTACAGCTAACAGTGTAGTTATAACAGCAGGAGGACCAGAGGGCTGGTCTACAGCTAACATTATAGTTAAACCACCAGGAGGACCAGAGGGCAGGCCTACAGCAAACATTGTAGTTAAACCACCAGGAGGACCAGAGGACAGGCCTACAGCTAACATTGTAGTTAAACTACCAGGAGGACCAGAGGACTGGCCTACAGCTAACATTGTAGTTGAACCACCAGGAGGACCATAGGGCTGGCCTACAGCTAACATTGTAGTTATAACACCAGGAGGACCAGAGGGCTGGCCTACAGCTAACATTGTAGTTATAACAGCAGGAGGACCAGAGGGCTGGCCTACAGCTAACATTGTAGTTATAACACCAGGAGGACCAGAGGGCTGGCCTACAGCTAACATTGTAGTTAAACCACCAGGAGGACCAGAGGGCTGGCCTACAGCTAACATTGTAGTTAAACCACCAGGAGGACCAGAGGACAGGCCTACAGCTAACATTGTAGTTAAACCACCAGGAGGACCAGAGGACAGGCCTACAGCTAACATTGTAGTTAAACCACCTGGAGGACCAGAGGACAGGCCTACAGCTAACATTGTAGTTATAACCACCAGGAGGACCAGAGGACTGGCCTACAGCTAACATTGTAGTTAAACCACCAGGAGGACCAGAGGGCTGGCCTACAGCTAACATTGTAGTTAAACCACCAGGAGGACCAGAGGACAGGTCTACAGCTAACATTGTAGTTAAACCACCAGGAGGACCAGAGGGCAGGCCTACAGCTAACATTGTAGTTATAACAGCAGGAGGACCAGAGGGCTGGCCTACAGCTAACATTGTAGTTATAACAGCAGGAGGACCAGAGGACAGGTCTACAGCTAACATTGTAGTTATAACAGCAGGAGGACCAGAGGACTGGCCTACAGCTAACATTGTAGTTAAACCAGCAAGGAGGACCAGAGGGCTGGCCTACAGCTAAGATTGTAGTTAAACCACCAGGAGGACCAGAGGGCTGGCCTACAGCTAACATTGTAGTTATAACCACCAGGAGGACCAGAGGGCTGGCCTACAGGTAACATTGTAGTTATAACAGCAGGAGGACCAGAGGACTGGCCTACAGCTAACATTGTAGTTACACCACCAGGAGGACCAGAGGGCTGGCCTACAGCTAACATTGTAGTTATAACAGCAGGAGGACCAGAGGACTGGCCTACAGGTAACATTGTAGTTAAACCACCAGGAGGACCAGAGGGCTGGCCTACAGCTAACATTGTAGTTATAACACCAGGAGGACCAGAGGGCTGGCCTACAGCTAACATTGTAGTTACACCACCAGGAGGACCAGAGGGCTGGCCTACAGCTAACATTGTAGTTAAACCACCAGGAGGACCAGAGGGCTGGCCTACAGCTAACATTGTAGTTATAACACCAGGAGGACCAGAGGGCTGGCCTACAGCTAACATTGTAGTTACACCACCAGGAGGACCAGAGGGCTGGCCTACAGCTAACATTGTAGTTATAACCACCAGGAGGACCAGAGGGCTGGCCTACAGCTAACATTGTAGTTATAACCAGCAGGAGGACCAGAGGGCTGGCCTACAGCTAACATTGTAGTTAAACCACCAGGAGGACCAGAGGGCTGGCCTACAGCTAACATTGTAGTTATAACACCAGGAGGACCAGAGGGCTGGCCTACAGCTAACATTGTAGTTATAACACCAGGAGGACCAGAGGGCAGGCCTACAGCTATCATTGTAGTTAAACCACCAGGAGGACCAGAGGGCAGGCCTACAGCTAACATTGTAGTTATAACAGCAGGAGGACCAGAGGACTGGCCTACAGCTAACATTGTAGTTAAACCACCAGGAGGACCAGAGGACAGGCCTACAGCTAACATTGTAGTTATAACAGCAGGAGGACCAGAGGGCTGGCCTACAGGTAACATTGTAGTTAAACCACCAGGAGGACCAGAGGGCTGGCCTACAGCTAACATTGTAGTTAAACCACCAGGAGGACCAGAGGGCTGGCCTACAGCTAACATTGTAGTTAAACCACCAGGAGGACCAGAGGGCAGGCCTACAGCTAACATTGTAGTTAAACCACCAGGAGGACCAGAGGACAGGCCTACAGCTAACATTGTAGTTAAACCACCAGGAGGACCAGAGGGCTGGCCTACAGCTAACATTGTAGTTAAACCACCAGGAGGACCAGAGGGCTGGCCTACAGCTAACATTGTAGTTAAACCACCAGGAGGACCAGAGGGCTGGCCTACAGGTAACATTGTAGTTAAACCACCAGGAGGACCAGAGGACAGGCCTACAGCTAACATTGTAGTTAAACCACCAGGAGGACCAGAGGGCTGGCCTACAGCTAACATTGTAGTTGAACCACCAGGAGGACCAGAGGGCTGGCCTACAGCTAACATTGTAGTTAAACCACCAGGAGGACCAGAGGGCAGGCCTGCAGCTAACATTGTAGTTATAACAGCAGGAGGACCAGAGGGCAGGCCTACAGCTAACATTGTAGTTAAACCACCAGGAGGACCAGAGGGCTGGCCTACAGCTAACATTGTAGTTACAACACCAGGAGGACCAGAGGGCTGGCATACAGCTAACATTGTAGTTAAACCACCAGGAGGACCAGAGGACAGGCCTACAGCTAACATTGTAGTTAAACCACCAGGAGGACCAGAGGACTGGCCTACAGCTAACATTGTAGTTATAACACCAGGAGGACCAGAGGGCAGGCCTACAGCTAACATTGTAGTTAAACCACCAGGAGGACCAGAGGACAGGCCTACAGCTAACATTGTAGTTAAACCACCAGGAGGACCAGAGGGCTGGCCTACAGCTAACATTGTAGTTATAACCCCCGCGAGGACCAGAGGGCTGGCCTACAGCTAACATTGTAGTTATAACAGCAGGAGGACCAGAGGGCTGGCCTACAGCTAACATTGTAGTTATAACAGCAGGAGGACCAGAGGGCTGGCCTACAGCTAACATTGTAGTTAAACCACCAGGAGGACCAGAGGACTGGCCTACAGCTAACATTGTAGTTAAACCACCAGGAGGACCAGAGGGCTGGCCTACAGCTAACATTTTAGTTATAACACCGAAGGGCCAGAGGACAGGCCTACAGCTAACATTGTAGTTAAACCACCAGGAGGACCAGAGGACAGGCCTACAGCTAACATTGTAGTTAAACCACCAGGAGGACCAGAGGGCAGGCCTACAGCTAGCATTGTAGTTAAACCACCAGGAGGACCAGAGGGCAGGCCTACAGCTAGCATTGTAGTTAAACCACCAGGAGGACCAGAGGGCTGGCCTACAGCTAACATTGTAGTTAAACCACCAGGAGGACCAGAGGGCTGGCCTACAGCTAACATTGTAGTTAAACCACCAGGAGGACCAGAGGGCTGGCCTACAGCTAACATTGTAGTTAAACCACCAGGAGGACCAGAGGGCTGGCCTACAGCTAACATTGTAGTTAAACCACCAGGAGGACCAGAGGACAGGTCTACAGCTAACATTGTAGTTAAACCACCAGGAGGACCAGAGCACAGGCCTACAGCTAACATTGTAGTTGATAGTGTTCAGTGTTGAATAGTGTACAGATGAACTATTGATTGTTCATGAACTGCACTTTTTCTACCATTATTTATTGTCTGCACTATGTCTCCATTATGTGTTGTTATGTATGCTCAGAGCCTCAACCAACATTTCCCCATGGGGATAATAAAGCCATCATCTTATCTTGTTGAGGTCATTCAAACTCTGGCTTGTTAAGGTAAGCTTTTGACACATTCTGTCACGCTTATCGTCGGTGAAGGAGGACCAAAACGCAGCAGGCATGCGGTTGTTCATTTTGAACATTTAATTAAATCAAAACGAACACAAAAACAACAAACAAGCGAACGAACGAACGAACGAACGAACGAACGAACGAACTACTGACAGTCTGCAAGGCACAAGGCTAACACAGAACAATCTCCCACAAATGACAAACACACACACACCCTAATATATGGGACTCTCAATCAAAGGCAAATAGACAACACCTGCCTTCAACTGAGAGTCCCAACCCCAATTAACCAAAACAGAAACAGACACATTAGACTAAACATAGAATACATGAAAACCAAACAGTGCACAAAAACCCCGGAATACTTAAATCAAATGCCCCTTCAACAAACACACCACCCCGAACCACATAAAACGAATACCCTCTGCCACGTCCTGACCAAACTACAATACCAATTAACCTTATACTGGCCAGGACGTGACACATTCATAAGGTTGACAAGTGGAGGTTGTGATTGATGGCTGGTGGTAAACTTGGACAAGTTGTTTTTTACATTCACAACATCAGCCTCAAGTGAGAGGTCACTAGGTCAGGGAGTGGAACCACTTCACCCTTCATGTTCTTCTGGGAAAGAGTGACCCATATGCACACACACACACACACACACACACACACACACACACACACACACACACACACACACACACACACACACACACACACGCACACACACACACACACACACACACACACACACACACACACACACACACACACACACACACACACACACACACCTGAGAGAACAGTGGTATGTGCAGATATGGTTGAGCAGGTGGGCCTGGGGGGTAATGAGTGATGTTTCAGTCAAAACAAATCCCAGACAGAGGTTGTGTGTTAGGGTTGAATGGTGGGAACCAAGATTAACCACTCCCTTTTCCCGTGATGAATATCTACGAAAACCTGTAAATTATAACAAATTATTTCTGTGAACTGCATAACATGAAATGGAACTGTTAAATGATACTCAATGTCTAAATTTGGCTTCTCTACGGCCTTCTCTCTGCTATCTGCATGACCAATCATCAACACTCATACAGCCCATCTCAGTATGGAACACATTTCATAATGCGTGAGACCTATCATCCCGTCACGGGAACTCTTTATCTTGTGACAGATAGGCCTACATTTCCTGCAACATAGCTTATGCTACAGTAATATAAAGACTGAATGCGTGTCTAATTCACACATCTCCATCTGGAATTCGGAGGTCACCTTATTTTTTAATCGTATTTTATTGCAGCTGCAGAGTTTTAAAACAGCCTATCTGTAACGTTTGGGCGTCATGGGTGTGGAGTCTAGCGCAGGAAGCAGAAATGTTCAGTACAGTGCTCTTTATTATGCACCACAAAAGAGTAATCGCCCAAAACAGCAGGGCGTACCAAAACACAAGGTCCCAAAATACAATCTACTACACAGCACACAGTGGAAAAGAACCAACAAGCCCGCACACAGAACAGGCGGGAAGACGGGCTTAGCCCAGCTAATCAACCTAATAGACAACAGGTGCAACAGATTAAGGCAAAACCAACAGAAAAGGAAAAGGGGATCGGTGGCAGCTAGTAGGCCGGTGACGACGACCGCCGAGCGCCACCCGAACAGGGAGAGGAGCCACCCTTGGTTGGAGTCGTGACACTATCACTCGAATATCATAGCTTTAAATCAGTTTAAACGTGAGCACTCTCTCACATTCTTTCTCTCTATCAAGTCCATTCAAATTGTATCCAAAATAGATCATTTGTTGAAGATTGATATATAGGCCTGTATATACAGTTGAAGTCAGAAGTTTACATACACTTAGGTTGGAGTCATTAAAACTCGTTTTTCAACCACTCCACAAATTTCTTGTCAACAAACTATAGTTTTGGCAAGTCGGTTAGGACATCTACTTTGTGCATGACACAAGTAATTTTTCCAACAATTGTTTACAGACAGATTATTTCACTTATAATTCACCGTATCACAATTCCAGTGGGTCAGAAGTTTACATACACTAAGTTGACTGTGCCTTTAAACAGCTTGGAAAATTCCAGAAAATGATGTCATGGCTTTAGAAGCTTCTGATAGGCTAATTGACATAATTTGAGTCAATTGGAGGTGTACCTGTGGATGTATTTCAAGGCCTACCTTCAAACTCAGTGCCTCTTTGCTTGACATCATGGGAAATTCAAAAGAAATCAGCCAAGACCTCAGAAAAAAATGTATACCTCCACAAGTCTGGTTCATCCTTGGGAGCAATTTCCAAATGCCTGAAAGGTACCACGTTCATCTGTGCAAACAACAGTACACAAGTATAAACACCATGGGACCACGCAGCCATCATACCGCTTAGGAAGGAGACGCGTTCTGTCTCCTAGAGATGAACGTACTTTGGTGCGAAAAGTGCAAGTCAATCCCAGAACAACAGCAAAAGACCTTGTGAAGATGCTGGAGGAAACAGGTACAAAAGTATCTATATCCACAGTAAAACGAGTCCTATATCGACATAACCTGAAAGGCCGCTCCAAACCTGGCCAAAAGAGCACTCTTCTTTGGCTAAATGGAGAAATCTGGAAACTGATGAAAGAACGAGATTATGCTATAAAAACAGCCCTAAAGTCCCAATCAGAGCACGACAGACGTAGGTTTACCATGTTGAGAAATAAGGTGATGAAAGAAATCAGACAGGCCAAGGCAAACTTTTTTATTAACATAATTGGTGAAGCAAAGGGAAATTCTAAATTGATCTGGGAGAATCTAAAAAAGTTAACAGGGAAAGACCATAGTAACACTGCATAAAGACTAGAAATCATGGTGAATAACAATCTAACACAGGATGCAGTCGAAATAGCAATAGCCTTCAATTCCTACTTTATTGACTCTGTCAGGGTACTGACACAGAACCCCTCCACTGGTTTCTTGAGCTCACTGCTAGTGAACGACGTTCAACCTGTCTTCATCATAAGGGAGGTTTCTGAGTCAAAGGTGAACAAGGTGATTAGCTCACTAAAGAACTCTAAAGCCAAAGATGTGTTTGGGCTGGACTCTACCTTTCTTAAAAACTACCAAGAGTCACTCATTGGCCCCATTACTAAGGTCACCAACACATCTATTGGTCAGGGGGTGTTTCCAAGGGTATGGAAGTTGGCCATAATAACAGCCATCTTTAAATCGGGTGACCCTGCTGACGTGAGTAACTACAGGCCCATTAGTATACTACCTGTGGTGTCGAAGGTTGTTGAAAAGTGTGTAGCAGAACAACTGATTGACCACCTCAACAACAGCCCCTTCACATTACACCATGCAGTTTGGCTTCAGAGCGAAACACTCCACATAAACGGCCAAATTCTTTCTTCTGGAAAATGTGAAGTCCAAGATGGACAAAGGGGGCGTTGTTGGGGCTGTGTTTCTGGACCTAAGGAAGGCTTTTGATACTGTTAACCATGAGGTTCTCATCACAAAATTGTCCACGTTCAACTTTTCCCCCGATGCCTTGAGATGGATGAAATCATACCTCGAAGGCAGAACTCAGTGTGTCAGAGTGAGCAATGAGCTGTCGCCCACTCTTAGCTATGATGTGGGCGTGCCCAAGGGTCAATACTGTTCAGCTTGTACATTAATGATCTGCCTTCTGTCTGTACTGGGTCTGAAGTTCAAATGTATGCAGATCATACAGTGATATATGTGCATGCAAAGAGCAAACAACAAGCTGCACAAGAACTCACTACTGTAATGGTCCAAGTTACAAAGTGGCTTAGTGACTCGTGTTTGCATCTCAATGTGAAAAAACTGTCTGCATGGTCTTCACAAAGAGGGCAACAGATGCTTACTGAGCCAGATGTCTATGTGTCAGGGGAGAAGCTACAGGTGGTATCTGATTTTAAGTACCTTGACATCATACTTGATTCGAACCTCTCTTTTAAAAAGCAGGTGAAAAAGGTACCGTAATTTCCGGACTATTAAGCGCACCTGAATATAAGCCGCACCCACAGAATTTTTTTAGATTATTATTTTTTTTGAACATAAATAAGCCGCACATGTCTATAAGCCGCAAGCCCAGTACATTGAAACAAATTAACTTTACACAGGCTTTAACGAAACACGGCTTGTAACAAAAATAAATAGGCTTTAACGAAACACGGCTTGTAACAAAAATAAATAGGCTTTAACGAAACACGGCTTGTAACAAAAAATAAAAGATTAGCAGTAAGCTTTAGTTGTCTTTTTGCACTGAGTCAATTCCTCACGCTGCTGTTTCCAACGTCTTATCATCGACTCATTAAGACCAAGCTCCCGTGCAGCAGCTCTATTTCCTTTTCCAACAGCCAGATCAATCGCCTTCAACTTGAAAGCTGCATCATATGCATTTCTCCGTGTCTTTGCCATGATGAGGGTGACAAAATGACTACCGTAATCAGAACGATAGGAAGTTTGAGAGCGCTCGATTTAATCTAAACAGTAAACAAAAAAGTTGTTTGACCTTAACCCATTCGGCAATTTCATTGGTCTAATGAAAGCTTCATGCCGGAAAAAAACTGAGCACGTCACAGAATTTGTTTTTTTTGGGTAAAAAAAAATTGAAAGCGGGAAAAATCCATATATTAGCCGCGTCATTGTTTAAGCCGCGAGGTTCAAAGCTGGGGAAAAAGTTGCGGTTTATAGTCCGGAATTTACGGTAATTCAAATAATCAAATTCAACCTAGCTAATTTCCTATTTATACGTAATTGTTTGACTACAGAGGTAGCAAAACTGTACTTCAAATCTATGATATTCCCCCACTTAACATACTGCTTGACTTGTTGTGCTCAAGCTTGCTATACAACATTAAAACCCATTCAGTCTGTCTACAAACAGGCTCTCAATGTGCTTGACAGGAAGCCCAATTGCCATCATCACTGTTACATCCTTAGAACGCATGAGCTCCTGAGTTGGGAAAATCTTGTGCAATATACCAATACATGTCTTGTATTCAAGATCCTAAATGGGCAGGCTCCCCCTCCACTCAGTACATTTGTTAAACAGAAAACCCAAACATATGCAGCAGAGCCACAAGGTCTGCCATGAGAGGTGACTGTATAGTTCCCTTAAGGAAAGCACCTTTAGTCAATCTGCTTTCTCTGTGAGAGCTTCCCATGTCTGGAATACACTGCCATCAGACACACAACTGCACCACCTATCACACTTTCACAAAAAACATGAAGACATGACTAAAGGTCAATCAAATTTGTGAACATAATCCCTAGCTGTCTATTACTGCTTTCCATGTTGTCTTGTTGTCTGTAGCTTATTAGGTGTGGAAACACTTTGTTGCTTTTATGGGTTTTGTCTTGTTGCTTTTTGTGCTATGTTGCTCTGTCTGCATGCTATGTCTGGCTTGTCCTATGTTGCTCTGCGTGTGCTCACTGCTCATTGATTGTCTGTATTGTAATTTAAAAAAAAACCTGCCCAGGGACTGCGGTTGAAAATTTGCCGGTTGGCAAAAACCGGCACTTTTACTGAAACGTTGATTAATGTGCACTGTCCCTGTAAAAATAAAAAATAAGCTTAAACTTAAGGAAGAAGCCACTGCCCCAAAACCGCCATAAAAGAAGCCAGACTACGGTTTGCAACTGCACATGGGGACAAAGATCGTACTTTTTGGAGAAATGTCCTCTGATCTGATGAAACAAAAATAGAACTGTTTGGCCATAATGACCATCGTTATGCTTGGAGGAAAAAGGGGGAGGCTTGCAAGCCAAAGAACACCATCCCAACCGTGAAGCATGGGGTGGCAGCATCATGTTGTGGGGGTGTTTTGCTGCAGGAAGGCCTGGTGCACTTCACAAAATAGATGGCATCATGAGGCAGGAAAATTATGTGGATATATTGAAGCAACAGCTCAAGACATCAGTCAGGAAGTTAAAGCTTGGTCGCAAATGGGTCTTCCAAATGGACAATGACCCCAGGCATACTTCCAAAGTTGTGTCAAAATGGCTTAAGGACAACAAAGTCAAGGTATTGGAATGGCCATCACAAAGCCCTGACCTCAATCCTATAGAAAATTTGTGGGCAGAACTGAAAAAGCATGTGCGAGCAAGGAGGCCTCCAAACCTGACTCAAGTTAAACAATTTAAACAATTTAAAGGCAATTCACCCAACTTATTGTGGGAAGCTCTGTCAGGAATGGGCCAAAATTCACCCAACTTATTGTGGGAAGCTTGTGGAAGGCCACCCAAAACCAGCTCTGTCAAGAGGAATGGACCAAAATTCACCCAACTTATTGTGGGAAGCTCTGTCAGGAGGAATGGGCCAAAATTCACCCAACTTATTGTGGGAAGCTTGTGGAAGGCCACCCAAAACGTTTGACCTAAGTTAAACAATTTAAAGGCAATGCTACCAAATACTAATTGAGTGTATGTAAACTTCTGATCCACTGGGAATGTGATGAAAGAAACAAAAGCTGAAATAAATCATTCTCTCTACTATTATTCTGACATTTCACATTCTTAAAATAAAGTGGTGATCATAACTGACCTAAAACAGGGAATTTTTACTAGGGTTAAATGTCAGGAATTGTGAAAAACTGAGTTTAAATGTATTTGGCTAAGGTGTATTTAAACTTCCCACTTCAACTGTTGATTTTCTACCCTACCTCATTCAGGTAATACATTCAATGCAGTATTAGCCTTATATTTAGCTAATTAATAATGGGTTATGCATAATAAGCTTCTAACTTACAGCCTCTGTCTCTTGCGCAACACACCTGTGCTCAGCTGGACTATCCTTAATGGCTCCTTAGCTCTTGGAGTCCCATGCAGGAAAAGCGTGACTAGAATATGCTGGACATTTGTTTTTTGCATTTCTTATACCAATAGACTATTGGAAGAGGGATGCAAGCTCTTTGCTGAATGTTAAATACAGCAGCAAACAGATCTCACAGGTAGTTTGAAAGAAGAGCGAATGCACATTGGCTGTAGGTTATAGCAGGTATTTATTCAGACCCATAACCATTCAATCTTTGTGAAGAGAAGTGAAAGCATTCTGCAACTCATTCTAGTCCTATATTAAGATAAGATAAGGACAACAAAGCTTATTTCATTTAACTGTTGAAAGCGAGGAAGGACTGAAGCAACAATAGAGAGAGAAAGAGGAGGTAGGCTAATAACATTAGAGGAATATTATATTATATTATAAAAGGTATATTTGAGTCAGCCTACTAATTATACAAATAGTCCCTATTATATTTCAAAATTAAAATAACATTTGCTAGCCTGTACTTGTAACTCTGGTGTGCAGCACCAGAATCACATGTTCTCTCCCTGCTTTATCATGGTTTGAACAATGTGTGTAATTCCAGTCCATATAATACAGTATAATACAATACAGTACAGTAATACAGTTCACACTAAAAAAGATTAGCCTACTGGAGCTAGTTTCATTTATTTACCCAGGGAGCATAGCTACATCTACGGCACAATCATTTGTGCTTTTTTTTGGCTTGGGCTCATTAAATATCTTCAATGTGGGGCTCATTAAGCGCAGGTAGCGTCAGGCTTGGATTTTCCATCAAAGCTTTAAACAAATCCAGACAAAGGCCTATTTATATGCTTTATAAACTATGGAAGTACACTTCCGGTTTTGGCAGGAAATACTCGGTTACACGGGCAAAAAGTGATTTATTCTCGGGAATGAAACATTTGTAAAGAAAATATTCAACCCTTGTGTGTGTGTGTGTGTGTGTGTGTGTGTGTGTGTGTGTGTGTGTGTGTGTGTGTGTGTGTGTGTGTGTGTGTGTGTGTGTGTGTGTGTGTGTGTGTGTGTGTGTGTGTGTGTGTGTGTGTGTGTGTGTTGGGCCAGGCTTCCTCCCATTCTTCCCCTGCTGCTCTGTGTTCGTGCTGTCATGGCTCTAGCTCAGGACAAGGCTACAGCGCCGCTGGCATCCACCCCAGCACAGCCTACGCGCACACACACACACACACACACACACACACACACACACACACACACACACACACACACACACACACACACACACACACACACACACACACACACACACACACACACGTATTATATAGTAGGCCTGTGGTTGCCTGTATGTTTGAAGAGAACACGTACACACACACACTCCATCAACAATGCCTTCTCCAGCGATAACAGCATATACTCTGATAAACAGTCTTTACCCACACACAGAAGCAATCAGAGCTCTGGCTTTCTCCAAATAGAACACCATGGCAACAACTCACTTACCAGCACTCAACAGCCTTTGTGATGTTGCCAACATGTTGCTCACCTGTTGCGCAATCATCGCCAATCGAACCTGGTCACCCCTGCCTCTCTCAGAGACCTCGTTCATCTTCTCTCCCCAGACACTGTGAAGGGTTGTTAAGGGTCATTAAAGGTCCTTTGGTGATGTCACCGGTCCCCATGAGACAAGGTGACGATTTCCAAAATTGCCACATCTGCAGGCGGGCGGTTGCACCATCACTTAGGGCCTTGAGTTCAGGGAACATTGCTTTGTCTCCCTCTGAGAGATGTTATATGCTCTTCTTGAAAAGAGGCCATTTTATGATGCACTTATTTGTGCTAGCGAATCTTGCTTTTTGATAAATGTTATTAGCGCTTAGCATTGAGAATCTGATAGAGAACTAAGACAATCCATTCACGTGTTCTTTCGCTCTGTTGAATGCTATTAGCAATTCATGTTTGTGTTCTTTCTCATGATTAGCATAAGTGCTATTAGTGATTATCATTTAACAGTGAGAATCTGAAGAACAGCAATCCATTTCAGTGTTCTTCTCTCTGATGAATGCTATTAGCATTTAGCATTGAGATTCTGAAGTAGGCCTACGGCAATCCATGTTATGTTTTTCCCTCTGTGATTCCTATTTTCGCATTTAGTATTTGACAGCCTATTTTCTAACTCACTCTCTTTTCCATAAGTGATTAGCAAATCAAAATCAAATCAAATTTATTTATATAGCCCTTCGTACATCAGCTGATATCTCAAAGTGCTCTACAGAAACCCAGCCTAAAACCCCAAACAGCAAGCAATGCATGTGAAAGAAGCACGGTGGCTAGGAAAAACTCCCTAGGAAAAACTCCCTAGAAAGGCCAAAAACCTAGGAAGAAACCTAGAGAGGAACCAGGCTATGAGGGGTGGCCAGTCCTCTTCTGGCTGTGCCGGGTGGATATTATAACAGAACATGGTCAAGATGTTAAAATGTTCATAAATGACCAGCATGGTCAAATAATAATAATCATAGTAGTTGTCGAGGGTGCAACAAGCACGTCCGGTGAACAGGTCAGGATTCCATAGCCGCAGGCAGAACAGTTGAAATTGGAGCAGCAGCATGGCCAGGTGGACTGGGGACAGCAAGGAGTCATCATGCCAGGTAGTCCTGAGGCATGGTCCTAGGGCTCAGGTCCTCCGAGAGAAAGAGAGAAAGAGAGAAAGAGAGAATTAGAGAGAGCATATTTAAATTCACACAGGACACCGGATAAGACAAGAGAAATACTCCAGATGTAACAGACTGACCCTAGCCCCCCGACACATAAACTACTGCAGCATAAATACTGGAGGCTGAGACAGGAGGGATCAGAAGACACTGTGGCCCCATCCGATGATTAGCATTAGCAACTCACACCACCTGGGGTATTCACCAGTAAGGTTGTTTTTCGGGTTGTTTGTTTTAACCTTAGAGGCACTGTTGGTTTTGTGAGGAGAACACAGTGTAAGCAAACGAAGGAGAGGAGAGGAGAGGAGAGGAGAAAGAAGAGTGGAGTTGAAAGGATGAGAGTCAAACCTGCAGCCATTTTCTGCAGAACTCATAGAACGTTTTCCCTCTCTCCTCTTTCTCCTCTCTTCTCCTCTCTCTCCTCTTCTCCTCCTCTCTCTGCTCATCTCTTCTTCCAAAGGCAAGCGTTATGTTCTTTTAGCCCTGTCTCCATGACAACCCCCAGAAGCCCTCTCAAGCGGCCTTGCAACGCACCAAGTGGCCAAACCCTCTCTGTTCTCTGCAACCTCCGGCAATACGGCACCTGTTTGGCTGCTCCGGGTTAGTCCCTTTTGTGTTTGTGTGGATGTGGGTGGGGAGTGTTGGGGAGGGAGGGTGTACAGGGGTTTCTCCCTCCCAGTGTGGAGACTCTTTTGTGGGGAGAATGAGGGTGGATGTAGGGGCGTCTGGAGCTAGGCCAAGTTGGGCCTCTTCTGGTCTGTCTGTCTCTACACAATCTCTCAATTTCAATTTCAATTTAAGGGGCTTTATTGGCATGGGAAATATATGTTTACATTGACAAAGCAAGTGAAATAGATAATAAACAAAAGTGAAATTAACAATAAAAATGTATAGTAAACATTACACTCACAAAAGTTCCAAAAGAATAAAGACATTTCAAATGTCATATTATGTCTATATACAGTGTTGTAATCATATGCAAATAGTTAAAGTACAAAAGGGAAAATAAATAAACATAAATATGGGTTGTATTTACAATGGTGTTTGTTCTTCACTGGTTGCCCTTTTCTTGTGGTAACAGGACACGAATCTTGCTGCTGTGATTATACACTGTGGTATTTCACCCAGTAGACATGAGAGTTTATCAAAATTGGATTTGTTTTCTAATTCTTTCTGGGTCTGTGTAATCTGATGGACATATGTGTCTCTAATATGGTCATACATTGGGCAGGAGGTTAGTAAGTGCATCTCAGTTTCCACCTCATTTTGTGGGCAGTGTGCACTTAGCCTGTCTTCTCTTGAGAGCCAGGTCTGCCTTCGGCGGCCTTTCTCAATAGCAAGGCTATGCTCACTGAGTCTGTACATTTTGGGTCAGTCACAGTGGTCAGGTATTCTGACACTGTGTACTCTCTGTTTAGGGCCAAATAACATTCAAATAACATTCATTTAGGGAATTCTTGGTTGTTGAGCGGACCCCAGACCTCACAACCATAAATGGCAATGGGTTCTATAACTGATTCAAGTACTTTTAGCCAGATCCTAAATGGTATGTTGAATTTCATGTTCCTTTTGATGGCATAGAAGGCCCTTCTTGCCTTGTCTCTCAGATCGTTCACAGCTTTGTGGAAGTTACCTGTGGCACTGTTGTTTAGCCCGAGGTATATGTCGTTTTTTTTGTGTGCTCTAGGGCAACGTTGTCTAGTATATGTATTCTCTCTCTATCGCTCTCTCTCTTTCTCTTCTTATCTCTTTATACATTTCAATTCAATAAAATGTTCTTTATTTGCATGACATAACAATGCATATATTGCCAAAGCGTACTTTGGAGATTAAGTGACGGACATGTGCAGGTTGGTTTGTCTGTCAGACTCTGTCTGTCTGTCTGTCTGTCTGTCTGGCTGTCTGTCTGTCTGTCTGTCTGTCTGTCTGTCTGTCTGTCTGTCTGTCTGTCTGTCTGTCTGTCTGTCTGTCTGTCTGTCTGTCTGTCTGTCTGTCTGTCTGTCTGTCTGTCTGTCTGTCTGTCTGTCTCTCTCTCTCTCTCTCTCTCTCTCTCTCTCTCTCTCTCTCTCTCTCTCTCTCTCTCTCTCTGTCTCTCTGTCCACCACTGTTGCTTTGTTTCTTTGATTTGATACTAGTGAGTCATACCACCTGCTCTGTCTTTCTTTACTCCCTTTTTTCTCCCCCTCTCCGTCCCCACTTCCACGACCTCTATACAATCTCCCTTCCATACAACGATGGACCATTGTCCTCTCAGACACCTGATACTGAAGAGCAGCCAACACACACTCACAAACAAACACACACACACACCTGACCCGTTCAGCAGATGACACCACAGCCCTTCATTGTCTGGTCGCCCCTGCTCTGAACCGTACTCCTGTACTCTCTCCATCCCTCTCTCTTTCTTCCTCTCTCTTTCAGACACTCTCTCCCTCCCTCCCTCTCTCTTTCTTTCAATATTTTTTTATACACACTCTCTCTTTCTCTCAATCTCTCTTTACTCTCTCATTAATATCTCTCTCAATTTTCTTATCTTTACAATACCCAGTCTGCTCCCCTCTCCCAATACCCAGTCTGCTCCCCTCTCTCAATACCCAGTCTGCTCCCTCTCTCAATACCCAGTCTGCTCCCCTCTCTCAATACCCAGTCTGCTCCCTCTCTCAATACCCAGTCTGCTCCCCTCTCTCAATACCCAGTCTGCTCCCTCTCTCAATACCCAGTCTGCTCCCCTCTCTCAATACCCAGTCTGCTCCCTCTCTCAATACCCAGTCTGCTCCCTCTCTCAAAACCCAGTCTGCTCCCCTCTCCCAATACCCAGTCTGCTCCCCTCTCTCAATACCCAGTCTGCTCCCTCTCTCAATACCCAGTCTGCTCCCCTCTCTCAATACCCAGTCTGCTCCCTCTCTCAATACCCAGTCTGCTCCCTCTCTCAATACCCAGTCTGCTCCCCTCTCTCAATACCCAGTCTGCTCCCCTCTCTCAATACCCAGTCTGCTCCCCTCTCTCAATACCCAGTCTGCTCCCTCTCTCAATACCCAGTCTGCTCCCCTCTCTCAATACCCAGTCTGCTCCCCTCTCTCAATACCCAGTCTGCTCCCTCTCTCAATACCCAGTCTGCTCCCTCTCTCAATACCCACTCTGCTCGCTCTCTCAATACCCAGTCTGCTCCCTCTCTCAATACCCAGTCTGCTCCCTCTCTCAATACCCAGTCTGCTCCCCTCTCTCAATACCCAGTCTGCTCCCTGTCTCAATACCCAGTCTGCTCCCCTCTCTCAATACCCAGTCTGCTCCCCTCTCTCAATACCCAGTCTGCTCCCCTCTCTCAATACCCAGTCTGCTCCCTCTCTCAATACCCAGTCTGCTCCCCTCTCTCAATACCCAGTCTGCTCCCTCTCTCAATACCCAGTCTGCTCCCTCTCTCAAAACCCAGTCTGCTCCCCTCTCCCAATACCCAGTCTGATCCCCTCTCTCAATACCCAGTCTGCTCCCTCTCTCAATACCCAGTCTGCTCCCCTCTCTCAATACCCAGTCTGCTCCCTCTCTCAATACCCAGTCTGCTCCCTCTCTCAATACCCAGTCTGCTCCCCTCTCTCAATACCCAGTCTGCTCCCCTCTCTCAATACCCAGTCTGCTCCCCTCTCTCAATACCCAGTCTGCTCCCTCTCTCAATACCCAGTCTGCTCCCCTCTCTCAATACCCAGTCTGCTCCCCTCTCTCAATACCCAGTCTGCTCCCCTCTCTCAATACCCAGTCTGCTCCCTGTCTCAATACCCAGTCTGCTCCCCTCTCTCAATACCCAGTCTGCTCCCCTCTCTCAATACCCAGTCTGCTCCCCTCTCTCAATACCCAGTCTGCTCCCTCTCTCAATACCCAGTCTGCTCGCTCTCTCAATACCCAGTCTGCTCGCTCTCTCAATACCCAGTCTGCTCGCTCTCTCAATACCCAGTCTGCTCCCTCTCTCAATACCCAGTCTGCTCCCTCTCTCAATACCCAGTCTGCTCCCCTCTTTCAATACCCAGTCTGCTCCCTCTCTCAATACCCAGTCTTCTCCCTCTCTCAATACCCAGTCTGCTCGCTCTCTCAATACCCAGTCTGCTCCCTCTCTCAATACCCAGTCTGCTCGCTCTCTCAATACCCAGTCTGCTCGCTCTCTCAATACCCAGTCTGCTCGCTCTCTCAATACCCAGTCTGCTCGCTCTCTCAATACCCAGTCTGCTCGCTCTCTCAATACCCAGTCTGCTCCCTCTCTCAATACCCAGTCTGCTCCCTCTCTCAATACCCAGTCTGCTCCCCTCTCTCAATACCCAGTCTGCTCCCCTCTCTCAATACTCAGTCTGCTCCCTCTCTCAATACCCACTCTGCACGCTCTCTCAATACCCACTCTGCTCGCTCTCTCAATACCCAGTCTGCTCCCTCTCTCAATACCCAGTCTACTCCCTCTCTCAATACCCACTCTGCTCGCTCTCTCAATACCCAGTCTGCTCCCTCTCTCAATACCCAGTCTGCTCCCTCTCTCAATACCCAGTCTGCTCCCTCTCTCAATACCCAGTCTGCTCCCCTCTCTCAATACCCAGTCTGCTCCCTCTCTCAATACCCAGTCTGCTCCCCTCTCTCAATACCCAGTCTGCTCCCCTCTCTCAGTACCCAGTCTGCTCCCCTCTCTCAATACCCAGTCTGCTCCCTCTCTCAATACCCAGTCTCCTCCCCTCTCTCAATACCCAGTCTGCTCCCCTCTCTCAATACCCAGTCTGCTCCCCTCTCTCAATACCCAGTCTGCTCCCTCTCTCAATAGCCAGTCTGCTCCCCTCTCTCAATACCCAGTCTGCTCCCCTCTCTCAATACCCAGTCTGCTCCCCTCTCTCAATACCCAGTCTGCTCCCTGTCTCAATACCCAGTCTGCTCCCCTCTCTCAATACCCAGTCTGCTCCCTCTCTCAATACCCAGTCTGCTCCCCTCTCTCAATACCCAGTCTGCTCCCTCTCTCAATACCCAGTCTGCTCCCTCTCTCAATACCCAGTCTGCTCCCTCTCTCAATACCCACTCTAATCCCTTCTCTCAATACCCATTTCTTTCCCCATCGCCCCTCTGTGTGTGTGTGTGTGTGTGTGTGTGTGTGTGTGTGTGTGTGTGTGTGCATGTTCATATGTGTGTGTGTGTATGTGTTCATATTTGTGTGTTTGTATGTTGATATGTGTGTGTGTGTATGTGTTCATATGTGTGTGTGTGTTCATATGTGTGTGTGTATGTGTTCATATTTTTGTGTTTGTATGGTCAGAACACTGTGTAGCATTTTTAAAGTTAAAGGCTTTTCTAGTTCATAGATCAAAAGGGCTTTAGTGATGTTCTTCTTGGATTGAGGATTAAACATACATGCACACTGACTATATTAAAGTACAGGTTTTAAAGATATTTGATCATACATTGAATATATCCTGTATAATGGTATTAGACAAGGTTATGTAGTGCGGTCTTTTGCATGCAATTGCCTTTATAGTGTAATCCCTATCCCCAGTGGACACACTGGACTGTCTGCACTCTTCATGATTATATCTGACCAGGGATTGAACCCTGGGTCGTCTGCACCATTCAGGACTGTGTTGGCCCACTGAGGTTGTGGTTGTTTTAACATGTTCTCATAGGCTTTGTGTGAATCTGTGTTGTGATGACATATTTTTTTATATAGATATTTTCAATATAACTAGGCAAGTCAGTTAAGCACAAATTCTTATTTACAATGACGGCCTACCCTGGCCAAACCCGGACGACGCTGGGCCAATTGTGCGCCGCCCTATGGGACTCCCAATCACGGCCAGATGTGATACAGCCTGGATCCAAACCAGGGACTGTGGTGACGCCTCTTGCACTGAGATGCAGTGCTTTAGACCGCTGTGCGGTCTAAAGCAAAAAAAAAAATGTATGAAATGTATGCATTCACTACTGTAAGTCGCTCTGGATAAGAGCGTCTGCTAAATGACTAAAATGTTAAAAATGGGAGCAACTATGACCCTGAGGGGGGAGCAAGGGCAGACAGGCAGCTATGTGGACACCTCAGCCCTCTGAAGGTACCCGAAGGACACACAGTATGTTCATCTGCTCAGTGCTCAGAACAAAGTGGGGAGTGTGTCACTTGGATGCAGGAGTGTAAAGAGCTTATTACGCAATAGGGGGGCTAGTGTGTGTGTGTGTGTGTGTGTGTGTGTGTGTGTGTGTGTGTGTGTGTGTGTGTGTGTGTGTGTGTGTGTGTGTGTGTGTGTGTGTGTGTGTGTGTTTGAGCAGAATTCACGGGAGCAGTTCAACATGAAATAGGTGTACTGTTTTTCACCTCTCGTGTTTCCTTAAGGTGGGTGATCCTTAGAGGAAGAGAGGGGGGCAATTCAGAAGATATTCAGTCAGTCATATGAACAGACTCACACACGTAGACACATTGTTCTTCTTGTTTTCTCATGTTTTTGTTCTACCTTGTTATTTTTAGTATTACATTGTTAAAGATTACTGCATTGTTGGGGTTAGAGCTGCAAGATTGGTATTTCACTGTACTTGTGCACGTGACATTAAAACTTGAAACATTCAGTGGTGGAAAAATTACCCAATTGTCATAATTGAGTAAAATTAAAGATACCTTAATAGAAAATGACTCAAGTAAAAGTGAAAGTTACCCAGTAAAATAGTACTTGAGTAAAATTCTAAAAGTATTTGGTTTTAAATACATCTAAGTGTCAAAGTTAAGTGTAATTGCAAAAATATACTTAAATCAAAAGTAAAAGTATAAATTATTTTAAATTCCTTTTATTAAGCAAACCTGACGGCACCACTTTATTTTATTTTTTTAATTTATAGCCAGGGACACACTCCAACACTCAGGCATAATTTACAAATGAAGTATGTGTGTTTAGCAAGTCTGCCAGATCAGAGCCAGTAAGGATGAACAGGGATGTTCTCTTGATAAGTGCATGGATTGGAGTATTTTCCTGTCCTGCTAAGCATTCAAAATGTAACAAGTACTTTTGGGTGTCAGGGAAAATGTATGGAGTAAAAAGTACATTATTCTAATTAGGAATATAGTGAAATAAAAGTAAAGGTTGTCTAAAATATAAATAGTAAAGTAAAGCACAGATACCCCCAAAAACTACTTAAGTACTTTAAAGTATTTTTACTTAAGTACTTTACACCACCGTGTGACGAACCTCCCACTCTGTCTACCGAATTCTTTCTCTTTGCTCTTGTTTTCCTTAATAGGGAGAAATGGGACACACCTGGGCTCGGGTGTGTCCCAGGATAAATGCACCTCTTCCCCATTCATTGGAGAGACTCTCTCCATGCAGACACCTTTATAGATTTTGTTGTGGTATTTTTGTGGCCTTTTGGTTGTTTGCTTTGGCACCTTTCAACACCCCGCATTATCCCATTTAGGCATGCAAATCACTCACTTACACTACTGGTTACTGATTACACACACCATTGTTAATAGTATTTAGTTTACTTTATTAAATAAATATATTTTGTTATTCCTTGTCTCCACGTTGTCTCCCTTTTGTTACGAACTTCGAGCCGGTTCGTGACAACTGGAAAACATTGGAAGCCAATGGCTACCTATGTAGAGGATTGTTCCCCCGTGTGTTTGTCTTGAGTTGTTAGCTGATGGCTAGTTGTCTGGAGATGGCTGTGTAAGAAATGTGTGTCATGACATCAGGCACAGCCAGAGGACAGTGGCCTTAACAGTCAAATATTTACTCTCCACACACACCCCGATTGTCACATGTCGCTGAGTCCCTGTAAGGCATCTAGGTGTAGCAGGTAAGGCGGAGTCAGGTGCAGGACACAGAGATGAGTAATACACGTAATTGTACTCAAAACAACAAATATTCCAAGAAGGAAAATAACCAAGCTCACAAACACAGTCCAACTTACAATGAACAAACACGCACAAAACCATGGGGAAACCAGAGGGTTAAATAAGGAACATATAATTATGGGAATGGAAACCAGGTGTGTACAATGAAGACAAAACAAATGGAAAATGAAAAGTGGATCGGTGGCTGCTAGAAAACCGGTGACGTCGACCGCCGAACGCCACCCGAACAAGGAGAGGAACCAACTGTGGCTCAGTTGTGGCTCAGTTGGTAGAGCATGGTGTTTGCAACACTAGCATGGTGTGTGCAACGCCAGGGTTGTGGGTTTGATTCCCACGGGGGGCCAGGACCAAAAAAAAAAATGTATGAAATGTATGTATTCACTACTGTAAGTCGCTCTGGATAAGAGTGTCTGCTAAATGACTAAAATGTAAAAATGTAAGCTTCAGCGGAAGTCATGAGAGTCCCTAATTCCCCCATTCCCTCCCAGGGCAATGTGCATGGCTTGCTTCTTCTCTCTAGCCCAATTACAGCACACTCCTCCAGACAGTAGCATTGTGTTGATCTGTGTGTTGTTCTCCCTGAGGAGAGCTGACCCACTTCTAGTGAGTAGTACTCAATCTGTTAGCGTGCTACAGTATTAGCATGAGGAGGGTGAACGATGGAGGAGACAGCAGACATTTTGTCTTCATCAAGGTCTGTTTCCTCCGGGTGAATGATATTCTCAGTCTCACCGTCTCTCTTCCAAGCCTTATGATCTGGTTTGTCGGAATGACTGTCTTGTGTGTGTGTGTGTGTGTGTATATGTGTGTGTATATGTGTGTATGTGTAAATGTGTGTGTGTGTGTGTGTGTGTGTGTGTGTGTGTGTGTGTATGTATGTATGTATTCGGTGCCATCTCCCAACCATAATAAGTTGCTGCTTCAGTGGTCTGTGGAGGTGAGAAACTTATTGTCTGTCTACTGAGGAAATAAAGGCCTAGTCTCCCAGCCAACTCCTCCTGCCTGGAACAGGACAATAGAACGTTACCGGGAACAGGACAATAGAACATTACATGGAACAGGACAATAGAATGTTACCGGGAACAGGACAATAAAACGTTACCTGGAACAGGACAATAGAACGTCACCTGGAACAGGACAATAGAACGTTACCTGGAACAGGACAATAGAACGTTACCTGGAACAGGACAATAGAACGTTACCTGGAACAGGACACTAGAATGTTACCTGGAACAGGACACTAGAATGTTACCTGGAACAGGACACTAGAATGTTACCGGGAACAGGACACTAGAATGTTACCTGGAACAGGACAATAGAACATTACCTGGAACAGGACAATAGAATGTTACCGGGAACAGGACAATAGAATGTTACCGGGAACAGGACACTAGAATGTTACCGGGAACAGGACAATAAAACGTTACCGGGAATAGGACAATAGAACGTTACCTGGAACAGGACAATAGAATGTTGCCTGGAACAGGACACTAGAATGTTACCTGGAACAGGACACTAGAATGTTACCTGGAACAGGACAATAGAACGTACCTGGAATAGGACAATAGAACGTTAACTGGAACAGGACAATAGAACGTTACCTGGAACAGGACAATAGAACGTTACCGGGAACAGGACAATAGAACGTTACCTGGAACAGGACAATAGAACATTACCTGGAACAGGACAATAGAATGTTACCTGGAACAGGACACTAGAATGTTACCTGGAACAGGACAATAGAACGTACCTGGAATAGGACAATAGAACGTTACCTGGAACAGGACAATAGAATGTTACCTGGAACAGGACAATAGAACGTTACCGGGAACAGGACAATAGAACGTTACCTGGAACAGGACAATAGAACATTACCTGGAACAGGACAATAGAATGTTACCTGGAACAGGACACTAGAATGTTACCTGGAACAGGACAATAGAATGTTACCTGGAACAGGACAATAGAATGTTACCTGGAACAGGACAATAGAATGTTACCTGGAACAGGACAATAGAACATTACTTGGAACAGGACAATAGAATGTTACCTGGAACAGGACACTAGAATGTTACCTGGAACAGGACAATAGAATGTTACCTGGAACAGGACAATAGAATGTTCCTTGGAACAGGACAGTAGAATGTTACCTGGCAAAGATAAACAAAAGTTGTTGTAATATAGAAATTAGAAAGTATTAACATTGTGATCAGGTCATTGTGTCTTCTATGCTACATACCGGGTTTGAGAAGTTAGTGAGGTAACTTTGAGGTCAACTCTGAGTTCAACCTGGGATAACATATGCCGTGAAAGTGGCTCACCTTTTAGCCAGGTACATTTCTATGGCAACAAATCCTTCAGAACTAACCTGCTCCGGGGCAGAGAGAACAGTCTATGACTAGGGTGGCTGGAGCCTTTGACAATTTTTAGGGCCTTCCTCTGACACCGTCTGGTTTAGAGGTCCTGGATGGCAGGAAGCTTGGCCCCAGTGATGTACTGGGCCATACGCACTACCCTCTGTAATACCTTGCGGTCGGAGGTCCGAGCAGTTGCCATACCAGTGCAGCTGGTGCAGCTGTAAAACCTTTTGAGGATCTGAGGACCCATGCCAAATCTTTTCAGTCTCCTGAGGGGGAATAGACTCTTCAAGACTGTCTTGGTGTGCTTGGACTATGTCAGTTTGTTGGTGATGTGGACACCAAGAAACTTGAAGCTCTCAACCTGCTCCACTACAGCCCTGCCGATGAGAATGGGGGCGTGCTCTGTCCTCCTTTTCCTGTAGTCCACAATCATCTCCTTTGTCTTGATCACGTTGAGGGAGAAGTTGTTGTCCTTACACCACATGGTCAGGTCTCTGACCTCCTCCCTATAGGCTGTCTCATCGATTTTGGTGATCAGGCCTACCACTGTTGTGTCATCAGCAAACTTAATGATGGTGTTTGAGTCGTGCCTGGCCGTGCAGTCATGAGTGAACAGGGAGTACAGTAGGAGACTGAGCATGCACCCCTGAGGGGCACCCGTGTTGAGGATCAGCGTGGTGGATGTGTTGTTACCTACCCTTACCACCTGGGGGCGGCCCATCAGGAAGTCCAGGATCCAGTTGCGGAGGGAGGTGCTTAGTCCCAGGGTCCCTAGCTTAGTGATGAGATTTGAGGGCACTATAGTGTTGAACGCTGAGCTGTAGTCAATGAATATCATTCTCACATAGGTGTTCCTTTTGTCCAGGTATGAAAAGGCAGTGTGGAGTGCAATAGAGATTGCATCATCTGTGGATCTGTTGGGGTGGTATGCAAATTGGAGTGGGTCTAGGATTTCTGGGATAATGGTGCTGATGTGAGCCATGACCAGCCTTTCAAAGCACTTCATGTCTACAGACGTGAGTGCTACGGGTCGGTAGTCATTTAGGCAGGTTACCTTAGTCTTGGGCACAGGGACTATGGTGGTCTGCTTGAAACATGTTGTTATTACAGACTCAGACAGGGAGAGGTTGAAAATGTCAATGAAGACCCTTGCCAGTTGGTCAGCGCATGCTCGGAATACACGTCCTGGTAATCCGTCTGGCCCAGCGGCTTTGTGAATGTTGACCTGTTTAAAGGTCTTACTCACATCGGCTACAGAGAGCGTGATCACACAATCGTCCGGAACAGCTGATGCTCTCATGCATGTTTCAGTGTTACTTGCCTCGAAGCGAGCATAGAAGTTATTTAGCTCATCTGGTAGGCTCGTGTTACTGGGCAGCTCTTGGCTGTGCTTCCCTTTGTAGTCTGGAATAGTTTGCAAGCCCTGCCACATCCGACGAGCATTGCAGCCGGTAGAGTACGATTCGATCTTAGTCCGGTATTGACGCTTTGCCTGTTTGATGGTTCGTTGGAGGGCATAGCGGAATTTCTTATAAGCTTCTGGGTTAGGTCCCACTCCTTGAAAGCGGCACCTCTACCCTTTAGCTCAGTGTGAATGTTGCCTGTAATCCATGGCTTCTGGTTGGGGTATGTGCGTACAGTCACTGTGGGGATGAAGTCTTTGATGTACTTATTGATAAAGCCAGTAACTACTGTGGTGTACTCCTCAATGCAATTGGAAGAATCCCAGAACATATTCCAGTCTATGCTAGCAAAACAGTCCTGTAGTTTAGCATCTGCTTCACCTGACAATTTTTTTATAGACCGAGTCACTGGTGCTTCCTGCTTTAATTTTTGCTTGTAAGCAGGAATCATGAGGATAGAGTTATGGTCAGATTTGCCAAATGGAGGGTGAGGGAGAGCTTTGTACGCGTCTCTGTGTGTGGAGTAAAGGTGGTGTAGAATTCTTTTCCTTCTGGTTGCATATTTAACCTCTATGGGCTAGGCGGGACGAATTCGTCCCACCTACGTAACAGCCACTTGAAGCCTGTGGCGCGATTTTCGAAACCTTAAAAATCCTATTACTTCAGTTTCTCAAACATATGACTATTTTACAGCTATTTAAAGACAAGACTCTCGTTAATCTAACCACACTGTCCAAAATAATCCATCGTTATATCCGAATAGCGGCGTTTTGTTCGTGCGTTCCAGACACTATCCGAAATGGTAAAGAAGGGTCGCGCGCATGGCGCAATTCGTGACAAAAAAATTCTAAATATTCCATTACCGTACTTCGAAGCATGTCAACCGCTGTTTAAAATCAATTTTTATGCCATTTTTCTCGTAGAAAAGCGATAATATTCCGACCGGGAATCTCTTTTTCGGCAAACAGAGGAAAAAATCACAAAGACGGGGGCGGTCAGGTCACGCGCCTAAGCCCAGAGTCCCTTGATCGGCCACTTGAGAAAGGCGATAATGTGTTTCAGCCTGGGGCTGGGATGACGACATTCAGGTTTTTCCCGGGCTCTGAGCGCCTATGGACGATGTAGGAAGTGTCACGTTAGAGCAGAGATCCTTAGTAAAAGATAGAGATGGAAAAGAAGTTCAAGAAATGGTCAGACAGGCCACTTCCTGTAAAGGAATCTCTCAGGTTTTGACCTGCCATTTGAGTTCTGTTATACTCACAGACACCATTCAAACAGTTTTAGAAACTTTAGGGTGTTTTCTATCCATATGTAATAAGTATATGCATATTCTAGTTACTGGGTAGGAGTGGTAACCAGATTAAATCGGGTATGTTTTTTATCCAGCCGTGTCAATACTGCCCCCTAGCCCTAACAGGTTTTAACATGCTGATAGAAATGAGGTAAAACTGATTTAAGTTTCCCTGCATTAAAGTCCCCGGCCACTAAGAGCACCGCCTCTGGATGAGCGTTTTCCTGTTTGCTTATGGCGGAATACAGCTCACTGAGTGCGGTTTTAGTGACAGCCTCGGTCTGTGGTGGTATGTAGATAGCTACGAAAAATACAGATGAAAACTCTCTAGGTAGATAGTGTGGTCTACAGCTTATCATGAAATACACTACCTCAGGTGAGAAAAACCCTGAGACTTCCTTAGATATCATGCACCAGCTATTGTTTACAAATATGCATAGGCCCCCGCCCTTGTCTTACCAGAGGCTGCTGTTCTGTCCTGCCGATAGAATGTATAACCCACCAGCTGTATGTTCTTAATGTCGTCGTTCAGCCACAGCTCGGTGAAACATAAGATATTCCAGTTTTTTATGTACCATTGGTAGAATATACGTGCTTTCAGTTCGTCCCATTTATTTTCCAGCAATTGAATGTTAGCTAGCAGAACGGAAGGCAAGGGCAGATGCCACCTGATTCTCACAAGGCATCCTGATCACTTTCCGCAAAACGTTTCCTTTTCCAGCGAATCACAGGGATCTGGGCCTGGTCAGGTGTCTGTAGTATATCCCCTACGTCTGACTCATTGAAGAAGAACTCCTTGTCCAGTATGAGGAGAATAATCCCAGTTCTGATGTCCAGAAGCTCTTTTCGGTCATAAGAGACGGTAGCAGCAACATTATGTACAAAACAAGTTATGAACAACGCGAAAAAACAACCAAATAGCATTGTTGGTTAAGAACACATACGACGGCAGCCCTACCCTCCGGCGCCATCTTGAGTTTGAGGGTATATGCTCCTAAAAACCAATGAGGAGATGGGAGAGAAAGGACTTGCAGCGTGTCAAGCAAAACAAATATAACCAAGTTCTATTTTAGCTCCTGGCTACGCAGACGCTCGTTGAAGCGCGTGAGCAGTGTGGGTGCAGTGATTGAGTAACATGTATGTGTAAATATATTTTGCAATGCTTGCACATGCGACGCGTGCGGTGTGGTCAGCATGTTAGCCAGGGGACCGTGTTACGTCAGCACATCAGAGAGAGAGAGGGAAAATGTGAAAACAAATCAAATTTTGGTCAACTCCCTTATCTATTAGGTGAAATACCATTATGTGCCATCACAGCCAAAATATTTGTGACCTGTTGCCACAAGAAAAGGGCAACCTGCTAAGAAGAACAAACACCATTGTAAATACAACCCATATTTATGTTTATTTTCCCTTTTGTACTTGAACTATTTGCCCACTGTTACAACACTGTACATAGCCATAATATTTTCTGAGTGCAATGTTACTGTTAATTTCTGATTGTTTATTTAACTTTTGTTTATTATCTACAGTATTTCACTTGCTATGGCAATGTGAACATATGTTTCCCCTGCCAATGAAGCCCTTTGGATTGAACTGAAAGAGAGAGAGAGCGAAATCCTCCACACACGTCTACTGTCATTGAAAACCTTATTCTAAAGTCCAATGTTATGAGGTCCAATGAGGAATGCCCAAATGTATGTGGTTTTGTTGATTTGGTAAACCGTGGAAATATTAAAGCATAATATTGTTGGTTGTATTTTAGCTTTATCATTAATCCTCCTGACTGATACTATCTTGTGATCATGGCAGCCATTTTGTTGGTCTGAGTTCTTTCTCATCTGGTCTGTGTGGGCATCAAGGGAAGAGCCCCAGATGTCAGTGTTATGCTTCATTCTGATAATTGGTTTAATTACTGTCTGCTACACACATACGAACACACGCATGCATGCACTCACACCTAAATGTACACCTGCGCGTTCACCAGTGCATGCACGCTCTCTCTCTTTCACACACAAGTACACACACACACACACACACACACACACACACACACACACACACACACACACACACCACACACACACACACACACACACACACACACACACACACACACACACACACACACACACAGCTTCAGGAATCAGACAGCCGTACACTGACCTTGTATTATATGAGATTGCTGTCAAAGCTGCTCTCTCAAATACACCACAGCAACATATAGGTATTTTACCATCTTTATCTACAATGAGCCACAGTGTACTAGAAACATGTCTTCAACACAGTGGTGGAATATGTGAATACTGCAAGTGGCAATAATCCTAGTCTTCAGAGATGTTTGGCTGTATCTTGGACTTTTCTCTATAATATCCTGTGTCAGTCAGGTTAATGTTACATTGATGTCTGTACAGAGGGTGGTATATACTGTATAATGTATAGAGGGTTGTTTTGGACATGGACTCTGCTCTGCTGTGATTAGCCCTCTGCTATTCTCTAACCCTGAAGCGGAGAACAGTGAGAGAGGCTGTGGTAGTTAATGTGTATTATTCATGCTTATGGACCAGACTGGCCCTGAGCACTGTCCGCATGTCTGGCTGCAGAGCACCACTGACAGCTACTGGCTCACTGCACATTAGATTACATGTGTTCTGTCTGTCTGTTTCTGTCTGTCTGCCTGTTTCTGTCTGTCTGTCTGTTTCTGTCTGTCTGTCTGTTTCTGTCTGTCTGTTGCTGTCTGTCCATTTCTGTCTGTCTGTTGCTGTCTGTCTGCCACTCACTTACTCACTCACTCTGTTCTCTCTTTGCTCTCTCGCGTACACACACTCTCACTAACCAGGGTCTAATGGCATCATCTCCCTCTTTCTCTTTCTCCTTCGCTCTGATGGACTTTTGAAGCAGTACCCCTCCCCCAAATGTTGATCTCTCTGTGAGAAGTGGTGATGGAGTGGTAGGGGGGTTCTTTTATCTTCCCCACACACTGACAGTCTGACAAAGGGGGGGAGGGGGGCAAAATGCCAGGATGTCTCAATATTCCGTCAGCATGGGGACTTGCACATGAAAAGAGGCTGACATTCAATAATCCTCCTCCTCTGAAAGACACCTATGCAGTAGACACAGAGGGAGGGGAGGGATGGAGGGATGGAGGCAGCAGGGGGGGAGGATGATGGAAGGAGGGAGGGAGGGATGGAGGCAGCAGGTGGGAGAGTGGATGGAAGGAGGGAGGGATGAAGGCAGCAGGGGGAGAGGAGGATGGAAGGAGGGAGGGATGGAGGCAGCAGGGGGAGAGGAGGATGGAAGGAGGGAGGGATGAAGGCAGCAGGGGGAGGGTGGATGGAGGCAGCAGGGGGAGGGTGGATGGAAGGAGGGATGGAGGCAGCAGGGGGAGAGGAGAATGGAAGGAAGGAGGGATGGAGGCAGCAGGGGGAGAGGAGGATGGAAGGAAGGAGGGATTGAGGCAGCAGGGGGAGGATGGATTGAAGCAGGGATGGATGGAGGCAGCAGGGGGAGAGGAGGATGGAAGGAAGGAGGGATGGAGGCAGCAGGGGGAGGGTGGATGAAGGAGGGATGGAGGAAGCAGGGGAGAGGAGGATGGAAGGAAGGAGGGATGGAGGCAGCAGGGGGAGGGTGGATGGAAGGAGGGATGGAGGAAGCAGGGGAGAGGAGGATGGAAGGAAGGAAGGAAGGAGGGATTGAGGCAGCAGGGGGAGGGTGTATGGAAGCAGGGATGGATGGAGGCAGCAGGGGGAGAGGAGGATGGAACGAAGGAAGGATGGAGGCAGCAGGGGGAGGGTGGATGGAAGGAGGGATGGAGGAAGCAGGGGAGAGGAGGATGGAAGGAAGGAGGGATGCAGGCAGCAGGGGGAGGGTGGATGGAAGGAGGGATGGAGGAAGCAGGGGAGAGGAGGATGGAAGGAAGGAGGGGTGGAGGCAGCAGAGGGAGGGTGGATGGTTCATTGTGTAATTGGTTATGCTAAATCCCCCCAGTCATGGGTCTAAAAAGGGAGGCCAGACAGTGGGTAGTCTAGGGGAGAAGAAGAAACCACTTTATGGAGAACACTCTCCTCTCTTCTCTCTCTCTCTCTCGCTCACGCTCTTGCTCTCTCTCTCTGTCTCTCGCTCTTTCTGTCACTCACTCTCACTCTCTCTCTCTCTTTCTCTCGCTCACGCTCTTGCTCTCTCTCTCTGTCTCTCGCTCTCTCTGTCACTCACTCTCACTCTCTCTCTCACTCTCACTCTCTCACCCTCTCTCTCTCACCCTCTCTCTCCCGCTCTCTCTGTTTCTCTCGCTTGAGTGAGCGTCCCTCTCCAAACTTAGTGGCTTTCCATAAGTGCTTCTTTACTTATGTAGTGGTGTATGTGCGTGTGTGTGTGTGTGTGTGTGTGTGTGTGTGTGTGTGTGTGTGTGTGTGTGTGTGTGTGTGTGTGTGTGTGTGTGTGTGTGTGTGTGTGTGTGTGTGTGTGTGTGTGTGTGTGTGTGTGTGTGTGTGTGCGTGTGTGTGTGTGTGTGTGTCTGAGAATGTGTATTTCTGTGAGAATGTGCCTGCATGAGTGAATGTGCGTTTACCCGTATGTACGAATTTAGCAGTGTGTGTATGTGTCTGTATGTATTATATGTCCTGTGTCTTTGTGTCTATAGTCCTTTGTCTAAATCTGTTACTCCTGTATCTGTTTATCTGTCCCCACTGCCTGTCTGATCCCCTGACTCCACACACATCTAATCTCATATCCTTCTGCTCAGCACACTTTAAAAGGTGTGTGTGCACATTTCAGATTTCACCTATTTAATATACACCACATAGTTTATAGCTTCAATTTAACTACAGTATCAATCAAATGTATTTATAAAGCCCAGTTTACATCAACTGATATCTCAAAGTGCTGTACAGAAACCCAGCCTAAAACCCCAAACAGCAAGTAATGCAGGTGTAGAAGCACGGTGGCTAGGCAAAAACCTAGGAAGAAACCAAGAGAGGAACCAGGCTATGAGGGGTGGCCAGTCCTCTTCTGGCTTTGCCAGGCTGAGATTATAAGAGTACATGGTCATTTAAGGCCAGATTGTTTTTGAAGATGTTAAAACGTTCATAGATGACCAGCAGGGTCAAATAATAATCAGTGGTTATAAAGGTTGCAACAGGTCAGCACCTCAGGAGTAAATGTCAGTTGGCTTTTCATAGCCAAGCGTTCAGAGGACGAGACAGCAGGTGCGGTAGAGAGAAAGAGTCGAAAACAGCAGGTTCGGGACAAGGTAGCACATCCAGTGAACAGGTCAGGGTTCCACAGCCGCAGGCAAAACAGTTGAAACTGGAGCAGCAGCACAACCAGGTGGACTGGGGACAGCCAGGAGTCATCAGGCCAGGTAGTCCTGAGGTTACCTGGTCTGATCCTAGGGCTCAGGTCTTCCGGGCGGGGTGGGAGAGAGGGAGAGAGAGAGAATTAGAGGGAGCATACTTAAATTCACACAGGACACCAGGTAAGACAGTAGAATTACACTAGATATAACAGACTGACCCTAGCCACCCGCCACATGGACTATTAGATACTGGAGACTGAGACAGGGGTGGGTCAGGGAACACTGTGGCCCCGTCAGACGATACCCCGGACAGGGCTAACCAGGCAGGATATAACCCCACCCACTTTGCCAATGCACAGCCCCCACACCACTAGAGGGATGTCAACAGACCAACTTATTGTCCTGAGAAAAGGCTGAGTATAGCCCACAAAGATCTCCTCTCCTCCACCGCACAAGTCCGAGGGGGCGCAAAACCGGACAAGAAGATCACGTCTGTGACTAAACCCACTCAAGGTGACGCACCCCTCCTAGGCACGGCATGAAAGAGCACTAGTAAGCCATTAACCAGGAGAAAGAATCAATGGCCCACCAGTGGTTCTTAACCAACCTCGTTAGAAACCCTTCCAGAGCCCATCATCACCCTTCTGGAGCCCGTCATCACCCTTCTGGAGCCCGTCATCACCCTTCCAGAGCCCATCATCACCCTTCTGGAGCCCATCATCACCCTTCCAGAGCCCATCATCACCCTTCTGACCCCGTCATCACCCTTCAGGAGCCCATCATCACCCTTCTGGAGCCCGTCATCACCCTTCTGGAGCCCGTCATCACCCTTCCGGAGCCCGTCATCACCCTTCCGGAGCCCGTCATCACCCTTCCGGAGCCCGTCATCACCCTTCCGGAGTCCATCATCACCCTTCTGGAGCCCGTCATCACCCTTCTGGAGCCCGTCATCACCCTTCTGGAGCCCGTCATCACCCTTCTGGAGCCCGTCATCACCCTTCTGGAGCCCGTTATCACCCTTCTGGACCCCGTCATCACCCTTCTGACCCCGTCATCACCCTTCTGGAGCCCGTCATCACCCTTCTGGAGCCCGTCATCACCCTTCTGGAGCCCGTCATCACCCTTCTGGAGCCCGTCATCACCCTTCTGGACCCCGTCATCACCCTTCTGGAGCCCGTCATCACCCTTCTGGACCCCGTCATCACCCTTCTGGAGCCCGTCATCACCCTTCTGGACCCCGTCATCACCCTTCTGGAGCCCGTTATCACCCTTCTGGAGCCCTTCATCACCCTTCTGGAGCCCTTCATCACCCTTATGGAGCCCGTTATCACCCTTCTGGACCCCGTCATCACCGTTCTGACCCCGTCATCACCCTTCTGGACCCCGTCATCACCCTTCTGGACCCCGTCATCACCCTTCTGGACCCCATCATCACCCTTCTGGACCCCGTCATCACCCTTCTGGAGCCCGTTATCACCCTTCTGGACCCCGTCATCACCCTTCTGGACCCCGTCATCACCCTTCTGGACCCCGTCATCACCCTTCTGGACCCCGTTATCACCCTTCTGGACCCTGTTATCACCCTTCTGGACCCGGTTATCACCCTTCTGCACCCCGTCATCACCGTCCTCTATGCTTTATGCTTCAACTCCCTCTAAAGGATTAAATGGGTCCCTCCACAATACCAGTCAATAGATCAAAAGAGCTTATTCTATTGAAGCCCCTTCAAGTTCTCCTGAAACAACAAGACAGAGATAGAACTCAGAGAGGACAGGTCCCCTTCTCTCAATGTTTCTGTCTTCCTGTCTTTCTGACTTTCTCTCTTTCTATAGTTCTCTATTTCTCTCCTTCTCTATTTATTTCTGTTTGCCTCTCTCTTTCATCTTTCTCTCACTCTCTCTCTCTCTCTCTCTTTCTTTCTCTCTTTCATCAACCGATCCTCCCTCCCAATCTCTTTGCAACTGAATTACTTTAAAAAACCCATCTTAGTTAAGTGAAGAGAAGGATCACTAATGCAGGCTCTTCTGAATAAATCCCGGAGACAAAATCGATGGCCTTTGTTGAAGACGCCGCGCTAGCGACTGCAAATGCTAATTTGCCCTGCTATTCGTGTGCTGCCATGGTTACCGGAGGGCATCTGAAGGTTGCTCGTCCGCACTTCAAGGTAGAGAGCTAATACATGCATACATGCAACGGACTGGAGGACGTGGGCCCACCTCAACAACAACAAAAAAGAGGGGGGTGAGAAGGATAGAAAAGGAGGGTCCAGACGGATGTGGTACGCTCCCTCACACATTGGCAGTGACAGCTGGTGAGGCTGTTCAGAGGGCTACAACTAACACCCAATCCCCTCTTTACCCTGAGCCCCGCACGCACACCTCTGCTCATCCCTGTCTGGACACAAGGAGATTGGAATGTCCCTCAACTCACCACGCCGCATGGGGTTTCATCTTCCTTTAATCCTACTAGCTACCTGCTGCCGAAATGCCTGAGCCTCCAAAACCAAATTATAGAGGGGAAAAGCATTGTGATGCATAAACATGCGATAAGGAAAAGGGTTATATTGAAAATGGGATACTGTAGTGTGCGTGTCTGTGTGTGTGCGCAAGTGTGTGCGCATGTGTGTGTGCGTGTGTGTGTGTGTGTGTGCGCCTGTGTGTGTCTGTGCGCATGTGTGTGTGTGTGTGTGCGCATGTGTTTGTGTGCGCGCGCGTGTGTGTGTGTGTGTGTGTGTGTGTGTGTGTGTGTGTGTGTGTGTGTGTGTGTCTGTTAGACATGGGGGGCGCTCTGTGTGACCCTCTCCATCTCCATTACCATGAATACTGAACAACACATTCATAAGACGACCCTTCCATGCATTTACATGTACACTTTATGAAGATGTATAGCCACGCAGCCTTCTGTGTGTGTGTGGGCGGGTGTACGAGCTTCCGTGTGTGCGCGTGCACGCTGGTGTGTTTGTGTGTGTGTGAGAGAGAGAGACATACGTTTAATACATGAACAGGCTGATTCATGCCTGTATTGGACTACTGAATACATCTATCTACAT
>NC_138307.1:64909118-64926618 GCF_965601325.2 Salmo salar | reverse complement strand
TGTGTATTTATTTTCCAGTTTCTATGAGATTGTGTGAGTGTATCTTTGTGAGGGGGATGCATGTTTACCACTGTGTGTGTGTGCGTGTGTGTGTGCGCGTGTGTATATCGTTGTGAGGGGGCAGTGTAAATGATTTAAGTTGCCATGACTCATTCGCCATGACTCAACGCCGCTCCCCGCTTTTCCCCCGCATCTCGTGAAGCCGGCACGGCCTGACGCTCCGAGCTGTATGAAAAACACTCCCTCTCTCTGCATCAGCAATCCACACAGCCAGGCTCCTTGCAGATTCCAAGATACATGAATTCTGAGTGTTTCCCTTCACCTGTGTGAGTGACGCAAACCACTACTATTCCTTCTCCTCTCCCACTTCAGAACACCAGTAAAGAATATATCCCTCATCTCATCCTCAGTAAACCTCCAGGGAAAACGAGAACCGGAAAGGAAAACATGGAGAGAAAAAAATATGGATTCATGACTGGAGACTGATTGGCCATCAACATGAATGACATGTCTGTATTCCTGGTTTTCTGGCCTGTCTATTGGCCGGTGCTCATTCTGCACAGATCCACAAATCATATCCTCCCTCACGGTGCATGTAGACAGCAGAACTGGCAGTGATGGCATGTGGAATCTTCCATCTCGGTCTTGGTAGATCTGGTAAACAGTTCTCCTCATTACACCATTGATCTCTCCGCTATTAAAACGCCACCTGGATTGATGTGTAGGTAACACAGTCTGACTGGTATCCCCCACATTTCTCAGCCAGCTGTTGTAACAAAAAACAGAGCGAGTGGAAACTGATCAGGAGATAGATAATAAACTGAAGTCAGAGCTGTGAATGATATGCATGTATGGGATTCAGTCAAGGTGACAGACATTGTACAGGACATTAAACACTTTCTCTTACTCTCCCATTCTCTACCATTGTATATTTCTCTCTATCTCTCTTGCTCTTGATCTCACTGTGTACACACACACACACACTATCTCTTGCACACAAAATCTCACCTTCCCTATCGCACACACACTCATACACACATTGGCAAACATGCAGACCCATCAAATGATTTGGCTTTGTGGTGGAGAAACAGGGGAGAAGCAGACTGTTATTTTGTAGAAAAACAGGAAGTCCTTATATTACACAAGCCTGAGTCAGTCATTACACGCTCAGCCAAAGAGGACCTGTAAGTATTTCCAAAGTGGCCTTCGATTCTCACTCCTGCTCTTTTTTCTATTATATATATATATATATTTTCTCACTTCTGTTCTTAAATTACAGCATGTTGTGCAACAATAATCTAACTGTTCAATCTCCTCAATGGTTATGTTGAAGTTAATGTTGTTGTTTTTTTTAGGTACTTTTTAATTGTATTTCAAATATTGTGTTCTGAAGGGGTGGCAGCGTAGCCTTGTGTTTAGAGCATGGGACTAGTAACTGAAAGGTTGGAAGTTCAAATCCATGAGCTGACAAGGTAAAAATCTGTCGTTCTGCCCCTGAACAAGGCAGAATTGAAACGGCCGTAATTGAAAATAGGAATTTGTTCTTAACTGACTTGCCTAGTTAAATAAAGAAAATTGTGTTCTGACCTCATTTTGGACAGGAGCTATATGTTAACTCTGAATATCAGGTCATTTTGTGGACAAGGTAGCTTTCCATTCTCAGCCATCCTTAACCGTTGTACCTTAGCCTAGCAGCACAGTGGCTACAAGGTCACTCACATGACCTATGCGAAGCATCATATGGCCTGCTGGAGAGGTGCTAATGAACCTGTGAGCCATGCCAGCTCCAAGGTGAAGTTCCCGCTAGGTACAGATCTAGGATCAGCTTCCCCTCCCCTAATCCTAATCCTAACCGTAACCATTCGTGTGGGAAATGCAAACTCTAGATCAGCCATATCAGGGGTTTAATCCAAGCCCCGGTATCAGCAGCACAGACACTGCTCTGCTCTACACCCACTGGGACAGGGAAGCCACCACTGGAGTTCAGATACTGTCTGGGGAGAGAGAGGGAAGGAAGAGAGGATGGTAGAGGAGGGGGAAGACTGGGATGAGGATGCTAGTGTTAGAGTTACTGTCTGGGGAGTGGGAGAGAAAGCGATACTGTCTGGGGAGAGAGAGAAAGAGATAGAAAAGAGGGAGAGTGTGAGGGGTAGAGGAGGGGGGAGGACTGGGATGAGGAGGCTAGTGTTACTATCTGGGGAGTGAGAGAGAGAGGGAGAGAAAAGAGGGAGAGTGTGAGGGGTAGAGGAGGGGGGAGGACTGGGATGAGGAGGTTAGTGTTACTATCTGGGGAGTGAGAGAGAGAGGGAGAGAAAAGAGGGAGAGTGTGAGGGGTAGAGGAGGGGGAGGACTGGGATGAGGAGGTTAGTGTTACTGTCTGGGGAGTGAGAGAGAGAGGGAGAGAAAAGAGGGAGAGTGTGAGGGGTAGAGGAGGGGGAGGACTGGGATGAGGAGGTTAGTGTTACTGTCTGGGGAGTGAGAGAGAGAGGGAGAGAAAAGAGGGAGAGTGTGAGGCGTAGAGGAGGGGGAGGACTGGGATGAGGATGCTAGTGTTACTGTCTGGGGAGTGAGAGAGAGAGGGAGAGAAAAGAGGGAGAGTGTGAGGGGTAGAGGAGGGGGAGGACTGGGATGAGGAGGTTAGAGTTACTATCTGGGGAGTGAGAGAGAAGGGGATAGAGGAGGTAGAAATAAGAACTGGTACCAGGCTGCTATCCCTGTAGTGAGACAGAGACAAGGGATGTTGATCAAATGAGTGAAAAGTGAAAGAGAGGGCTGGAGAGATGGGGAAATGCAGAGAAACAGCTAGGGAGAGAGGTTGAGGCATAGATAGTGTGCGATAGAGGGGGACTTAAAGGTAGAGTAATGGAGAGAAGGAGAGAAGGATGCTAATACCCAAGGATTAGTTCCACACGTTCCTGGCATTTGCCTGCGCGGCGGTGACTGAGCTTGGCGCGGAGCCAAAATGAGCATTTGCTGATTAGTTTGGACTTTTCCTGTCATGTTTGGGAAACTTCCTGTGTGTCTCCCCTCTCCCTTTCTCCCTATGGACCCGTACCCTAAGGGATGGGAGGATTACCCCCACGAAGAGCTGCTATCCTCCCTCTCTCTCTACCCAAGGAGCTTCACAAGGCCAACAGAACACACCTGGGGGAAAAGTAGGTTAGCCATGAATCTACCCGCCACGGGGCACAAACACACAAAATCCTTGCAGAGAAGAAGCGGAGTGGGTAATCTTTAATCTTTAAGCTTTGAGTCAGAAAAACAAGTCCATGGAAATTATAGTGGGTTGTAGTCGAATGTATACTGTAACATATATGCTAATATATGCTAATACATGGGCAATTTTATACATTGGGATTAGATACTCACCTCCCCCTTTCAAAATGTTCAGCTTTTGTTGCCTTACAGCCTGCAATGAAAACACTTAAAATGTAACTTTTTCAGGCTTTATTTACACACTGTAACCCACAATATCCAAGTTAATTGTTTTGTTTTTTTTACTCTGAAAATTATTTTAAAATGAAACAGTAAAATACCCTATTTGGATAAGTGAGGCACAAGTCAGGGGATGGATATGAAAAGATTTCAAATGCTTTGTCCCTCGGAGCACAGTTAAGACCATTAGAAAGAAGTGGTTGAGGCGTATGGCACCACCCTGCATAGATCAGGCCGTCCCTCCAACCTGGAGGACCTGGCAAGGAGGAGGCTGATCAGAGAGGCTATCAAGAAGCCAATGGCAACTTTGAAAGAGCTTCAGGCCTTTATGGCAAAGACTGGTCAATGTGTTATGTGACCACAATACCACAAGCTCTCCACAAAGCTGGCCTCTATGGGAGGGTGGCAAGAAAAATACCACTCCGCATAAAAAGACACATCAAGTCTCATTTGAGCTTTGCCAAAAAGCACATTTTAGATTCCGATGCCAATCAGCAAAAGGTGCTGTGGTCAGATAGACCAAAATGGAACTTTTTGTCCTGAATGCAAAACGATATGTCTGGCAAAAACCCACTACATCTTCCCACCCAAAGAACACGATGCCTACAGTAAAGAACACCATGCCTACAGTAAAGAACACCACAACTACAGTAAAGAACACCATGCCTACAGTAAAGAACACCATGCCTACAGTAAAGAACACCACAACTACAGTAAAGAACACCATGCCTACAGTAAAGAACACCACACCTACAGTAAAGAACACCACACCTACAGTAAAGAACACCATGCCTACAGTAAAGAACACTATGTCTACAGTAAAGAACACCATGCCTACAGTAAAGAACACTATGTCTACAGTAAAGAACACCACACCTACAGTAAAGAACACTATGTCTACAGTAAAGAACACCATGTCTACAGTAAAGAACACCACACCTACAGTAAAGAACACCACACCTACAGTAAAGAACACCACGCCTACAGTAAAGAACACCACAACTACAGTAAAGAACACCATGCCTACAGTAAAGAACACCACACCTACAGTAAAGAACACCACACCTACAGTAAAGAACACCACACCTACAGTAAAGAACACTATGTCTACAGTAAAGAACACCATGCCTACAGTAAAGAACACTATGTCTACAGTAAAGAACACCACACCTACAGTAAAGAACACTATGTCTACAGTAAAGAACACCATGTCTACAGTAAAGAAGACCACGCCTACAGTAAAGAACACCATGCCTACAGTAAAGAACACCACACCTACAGTAAAGAACACCACGCCTACAGTAAAGAACACTATGTCTACAGTAAAGAACACCATGCCTACAGTAAAGAACACCACGTCTACAGTAAAGAACACCACACCTACAGTAAAGAACACCATGTCTACAGTAAAGAACACCATGTCTACAGTAAAGAACACCATGCCTACAGTAAAGAACACCATGCCTACAGTAAAGCACGGTGGTGGCAGCATCCTGTTGTGGAGGTGTTTCTCTTCAGCAGGGACTGGAGCACTTGTCAGGATAGAAGGGAAAATGGAGAACCTGCAGCTTTCTGCCAGGAAGTTGAGAATGGGAAGATGGTTCACATTTCAACTTCTCCAGACCATTTCCGGAGACCTTCTCCCCTACCTCACCTCGCTCATCAACGCATCCTTGACCGCTGGCTACGTCCCTTCCGTCTTCAAGAGAGCGAGAGTTGCACCCCTTCTGAAAAAACTTACACTCGATCCCTCCGATGTCAACAACTACAGACCAGTATCCCTTCTTTCCTTTCTCTCCAAAACTCTTGAACGCGCCGTCCTTGGCCAGCTCTCTTGCTATCTCTCTCAGAATGACCTTCTTGATCCTAATCAGTCAGGTTTCAAGACTGGGCATTCAACTAAGACTGCTCTTCTCTGTGTCACGGAGGCTCTCCGCACTGCTAAAGCTAACTCTCTCTCCTCTGCTCTCATCCTTCTAGACCTATCTGCTGCCTTTGATACCGTGAACCATCAGATCCTCCTCTCCACCCTCTCCGAGCTGGGCATCTCCGGCACCGCGCACACTTGGATTGCGTCCTACCTGACAGGTCGCTCCTACCAGGTGGCGTGGCGAGAATCTGTCTCCGCACCACGTGCTCTCACCACTGGTGTCCCCCAGGGCTCTGTTCTTGGCCCACTCCTATTCTCGCTATACACCAAGTCACTTGGCTCTGTCATATCCTCACATGGTCTCTCATATCATTGCTATGCAGATGACACACAATTAATCTTCTCCTTTCCCCCTTCTGACAACCAGGTGGCGAATCGCATCTCTGCATGTCTGGCAGACATATCAGTGTGGATGACGGATCACCACCTCAAGCTGAACCTCGGCAAGACGGAGCTGCTCTTCCTCCCGGGGAAGGACTGCCCGTTCCATGATCTCGCCATCACGGTTGACAACTCCCTTGTGTCCTCCTCCCAGAGTGCTAAGAGCCTTGGCGTGACCCTGGACAACACCCTGTCGTTCTCCACCAACATCAAGGCGGTGACCCGATCCTGTAGGTTCATGCTCTACAACATTCGCAGAGTACGACCCTGCCTCACACAGGAAGCGGCGCAGGTCCTAATCCAGGCACTTGTCATCTCCCGTCTGGATTATTGCAACTCGCTGTTGGCTGGGCTCCCTGCCTGTGCCATTAAACCCCTACAACTCATCCAGAACGCCGCAGCCCGTCTGGTGTTCAACCTTCCCAAGTTCTCTCACATCACCCCACTCCTCCGCTCTCTCCACTGGCTTCCAGTCGAAGCTCGCATCCGCTACAAGACCATGGTGCTTGCCTACGGAGCTGTGAGGGGAACGGCACCTCCGTACCTTCAGGCTCTGATCAGGCCCTACACCCAAACAAGGGCACTCCGTTCATCCACCTCTGGCCTGCTCGCCTCCCTACCTCTGAGGAAGCACAGTTCCCGCTCAGCCCAGTCAAAACTGTTCGCTGCTCTGGCACCCCAATGGTGGAACAAGCTCCCTCACGACGCCAAGACAGCGGAGTCAATCACCACCTTCCGGAGACACCTGAAACCCCACCTCTTCAAGGAATACCTGGGATAGGATAAAGTAATCCTTCTAACCCCCCCCTTAAAAGATTTAGATGCACTATTGTAAAGTGGTTGTTCCACTGGATATTATAGGTGAATGCACCAATTTGTAAGTCGCTCTGGATAAGAGCGTCTGCTAAATGACCAAAATGTAAATGTAAATGTAACATGACAATGACCCAAAGCACACCGCCAAAGCAACCGTACAGTGGCTGAAGGACAAGAAGGTGAATGTCCTTGAGTGACCTAGTCAGGGCCCCGACCTAAATCCCATCGAGAATCTGTGAAATGACTTGAAGAGTCCAGTCCATGAGCGGTCACGATGCCATTTGACTGAGCTTGAACAGTTCTGCAAGGAAGAATGGGCAAATATTGCATAGTCTTGGTGTGCAAAGTTAGTAGAGATATATTCAAAGAGACTCATGGCTGTAATTCAAGCAAAAGGTTGTTCCACCAAGTATTACAATTGGTGGAACCAAGTTTTTTAGAATTTGTTTTTCACTTGGATATTGTGGGTTACTGTATGTAAATAAAGCATAATAAATAAATTATGTTATAAATTATGTTTTCATTTCAGGCTGTAAGTCAGCAAAAGGTGAACATTTTGAAAGGGTGCGGTGACTTTCTATACCCACTGTACTGTACACGGTGCAAATTTAGCACCTGGCCATTTCAAAAGGGATCCCGCCCAACATAAAAGGTTGAACAAGAAGCTAAACAAGGGCTAAGAGAAGAAATAAAACAACATTGCAGATTAGCTTTCTTTTTTAAATCTAATCAGACTTTATTGACACTGAAGGATGCCAACCCTGTACGTTTCCATATGGAAACGTTGCGGTGCGACTCCTGTGCAGCGTCTTGCAGACATAACTCTGCATGCGTGCTCTCTAGACTATAGCAGGTCAAAGGTCGCCGATAAGAGGGAACACAAGTGCCGAGTCTCATTAAAGATACGCTGGACTATTTCAGGATTACACAATATACTGATACGTTTAGCATTTTTTTCACTAGGGACAACTTATTATAGGCTTTTTCTCTCGTCAAGTCTGCTCTGTAATATTTTGATTGGGTTAGCTAATGAAATATGGGCAACAATGACATGTGAAATAAAAATGCTAAACATGATTTGACAGATAGTAAATAAGATAATATCCACGCAACTCAAAGTTTCAACTGTGGGATGCTAGCATCCGCTTCCTTCCAGTAGACTGGTTTAATGCTAATGCTATAACATAGATCTGATTCCAAGCCTACACTCTACATCAACGTTACTGCTTCAGCATAGGTCGTCATCCAATCTACATGTCAGTGCTAACACTGTAGCGGAAGGAATACAATTTGTATTGTTCAAAATATAATGAAGAACAATGCCCAAATCTTTGGAAATAGAAACTTGAGTTAGAAGACTGAGGGATTGACCAGTTCAGAGCTACAGCATATTCATGTGTATGAGTGGTATCCTTATCATGCACATGGTTGCTTGAACAATATCTTTGAGATGACTTGTTTTCCTTTTTTATGCATTTGCAAGATTTATGCGTGTTTAGCGTTATTTATGTGTCCACAAATCAGCTCCAATGTAATCTTGGAAGAGAAAACAGTTTTCCGAGGGCTTGACTTCCTGCTCTGTTTATGACTGAGTCAGGCATTGGGGGGGGATTTGAAATAATGACACTTACATAAAAGACAAATTAGAGGAAAGTCTCTGGCATTGATGTGAGCCCTTTTCCTTGTCCAAAGCAGCAGGGAAAAGGTTGGAAGCAGAATGGAATTGTACATTGCCTAACGCTTAAGAGAAAATCTAGGTCTTTCTGGAAAATAAACGTTTCTGGTGTCTGATCACAATGGCTGCTACGGTAACATAGTCATATGGTAGGAATTGTGCTAAATCGATTTGACCATTTAGGTGTAAGGACATTGAATTGAGCATGTGTCCCGCCATGTTTGTTTGGTAGCACAATAGACCTGTGACACCAGAACACTGTATTTATTTGCTGTGGAAACATCAAGGCAGTAGACACAATGTTACCTTTAACAGCGTCTAAATATGTCCAACTCGTGTTATTAGCAGTCATTGTTAAAGTGGCTAAACGGCTACTGTTGGTGCGCTGCATTCCTCTACCCCAGAACTAGCAAGGACAATGTCATGTAAACACAACATTATAAGAACGACACGACCAGACAGTTGCATGGAACTACAGAAAGGGTCAAGAGAGGTGGCATGGAAACTGCATAAGAACAAGCTGCCACGATCACAAGCGTCAGTCTGTGTCAAGTGACCAGAATGACCAAAGTGTCAGACCTTGTTGCATAACAGGGCTTTTTGACCAACAAACTGTAACTCAGTTAACTTCCCTTTGGATAGATTCTTGCCCAAGAAAACACTGCGACTATGCTAGATTGGCTGGTCTTGAAGCAATCGTCTGCCCAGTAGTCCCATTTGCTTGGACAGCAAACATGTGACTCAGGGGTGGGCACCATACCACCACAACTCTCAAAGGTGGCAGTCTGAGCACTCTGCCACGGCAAACCCGTTCACCCAGTTCACCATGGTTACGGAAGCAGAGATCAGACTTGGTGTTCAGAAAGTTGTTTACGTTGGTGGAAAAGGGCGGGTTGTTGTTTTTCCTTTTAATCCTCAGGATCATGAAGTACACTGCATTACCCTTTTTAGTTTTCTTATGTTTTTTCTCTCTCTCCTCCTTTCTGAGAATGAGAATATTTTCAATCCAAATAATGAATCGCTTTTTCGTCTTTGGCTCGTTACTTCTACCTCTGAACTGTGTGGGTAAGGGGTCTTTTTCACAACACATTCCATACCTATAGATAACATTAGATATGTTACTTTGCACTGTATATTTTTGATAACAGAATAATTCTAAGAGTACATTCTCAAACTTAAAGTAAATTCTCATACTTTCTGTTGAGCAGGAGTTGCGTGGCGCATGGCTAGGGTACTCGTTTAAAACTACGAGGCTGCTCAAGCGATCTCCCACTCTGTAACATGAAGTGTCTGCCCGCCTGGCAACCAGTCTCATAAAACATGGAACAAGATGCAATTAACCCATGAAGGGCTTTAGGATGCATGGAAATGTGGCACATGTCAGGCCCAGCCTCCTGGATACAGGAGGCACTACTCTTCATCACTCATTTATGATCAGGCACATGGGGGGGCTACTCTCCCTCTCTCTCTATTTCTTTCTTTCTCTCGCTCTCTCTCTCTCTCTCTCTTTCTTTTTCTCGCTCACTCGCTTTTTAAATATCTCAATCTCTCTCTTTTTTCTCTTTTTGTCTCACTTGCTTTCTGTCTCAATCTCTCACTATATCCCCCTCTCCCCTCTTTTCCTCTCTCTCTCTCTCTCTCTCTCTCTCTCTCTCTCTCCTCTCTCTCTCTCTCTCTCTCTCTCTCTCGGGCCTTCACAGCCAAAGCGCTTTGAAGCTGGTCATCGAGGGCCTAGTGCTTTTTGAAGTGTGTTTATGTAACCATCGTGTCATCTCCTCTCTCTCCCCCCTCCCCCCTCCCCCTCCCCCCTCTGAGGATGTAATATTCCTAAATGAGGGACAGATTCGTTTGGAAAGAATTTCTAGGATGGTGGCTCACCGGCCCCGGTTGGGTCTTAAGCCCTATAGCTGTCATCAGATTTGGGATGGATCTGATCTGGTCACCTGAGAGCCTGGTGTAATATTGAAACCAGCTAAGGAATTGTTCATTGTGATGCATGATAAACAAAATCTGCAATCATAAGGCCTTTTGAGTACATTTTTTAATCTCTTTTCAATGAGCTTGTTCTCATTTGATGTGTTGCACAAAGGAGCTTCATAAGAATTCCAGATGTCATGACAACCAGAGATCCAAGCCTACAATAAACCGCTCAGAAAAATGAAACATGAAAGACAGTAAATACACAGTCATTTCTGAGAAAGCTTGTGGGGTTTTATAGAAGTCACTGCATCTCAAGCTAAGTGCACAATGTCTAGGCAATGGGCATTTAACATCTGAATCCATTTGCTTGCTACTATTATTGTCCCGCATTGGTATTCTGGGTAAAAAGACTAGAATCACTTCTTCACTGGCTAAATGTGACACACCACTAAACCATAGAAAGGCACTAAAGCTCTTTCCACCAGGGGGTGGGACTGAATACACATACATGCATATACACACAAACACACAAACACACATGCCTAGCGATGAATAAAACATACACACACTCACAGATGCCTGTCCGCGACAAGTCAAATATACACACAAACATACATACATACAGACCGTGCAGAATATTCACAGTCTGTAGCATGATGACATCTAAAGTGTTTACCATACCAGGGGTTGTTAGAGAAAGAGAGAGAGAGAGAAAGGGAGAGAGAGTCCTAAACAGTAGAGAGAGAAAGAGAGAAAGGGAAAGAGAGAGTTCTAAACAATAGAAAGAATGAGAGATAAAGAGAGATAGAGAAAGGGAGAGAGAGAAAGGGAGAGAGAGAAAGGGGGAGAGAGAAAGGGAGAGAGAGAAAGGGAAAGAGAGAAAGGGGGAGAGAAAGGGAGAGAGATCTAAACACTAGAAAGAGAGAGAGAGAAAGGGAGAGAGAGAGTTCTAAACAGTAGAGAGAGAGAAAGGAAGAGAGAGAGTTCTAAACAATAGAAAGAGAGAGAGAAAGAGAGAGAGAGAAAGGGAGAGAGAGAAAGGGAGAGAGCGAATGGGAGAGAGCGAATGGGAGAGAGAGAGTTCTAAACAGTAGAGAGAGAGAGAGAAAGGAAGAGAGAGTTCTAAACAACAGAAAGAGAGAGAGAGAAAGAGAGAGAGAGAAAGGGAGTGAGAAAGGGAGAGCGAGAAAGGGAGAGAGTTCTAAACAATAGAAAGAGAGAGAGAGAGAGAAAGAGAGAGAGAGAAAGGGAGTGAGAAAGGGAGAGAGAGAAAGGGAGAGAGTTCTAAACAATAGAAAGAGAGAGAGAGAGAAAGGGAGAGAGAGAGTTCTAAACAATAGAAAGAGAGAGAGAGAGAGAGAGAGAAAGGGAAAGAGAGAGTTCTAAACAATAGAAAGAGAGAGAGAGAAAGGGAGAGAGAGAGTTCTAAACAATAGAGAGAGAGAGAGAAAGGGAGAGAGAGAAAGGGAGAGAGAAAGGGAGAGTTCTAAACAAGAGAGAGAGAGAGAAAAAGGGAGACAGACAGTTCTAAACAATAGAGAGAGAGAGAGAGAGAGAGAGAGAGAGAAAGGGAGAGAGAACTCTAAACCATAAATCAAATCAAATCAAATTGTATTGGTCACATACACATGGTCAGTAGATGTTAATCCAGTAGATGGTATAGAGTACAGTATATACATATGAGATGAGTAATGTAGGGTTTGTAAACATTATATAAAGTGGCATTGTTTAAAGTCACTAGTGATACATTTATTACATCCAATTTTTAATTATTAAAGTGGCTAGAGATTTGAGTCAGTATGTTGGCAGCAGCCAGTCAATGTTAGTGATGGTTGTTTAACAGTCTGATGGCCTTGAGATAGAAGCTGTTTTTCAGTCTCTCGGTTCCAGCTTTGATGCACCTGTACTGACCTCGCCTTCTGGATGGAAGCGGGGTGAACAGGCAGTGTCTCGGGTGGTTGTTGTCCTTGATGATCTTTTTGGCCTTCCTGTGACATCGGGTGGTGTAGGTGTCGTGGAGGGCAGGGAGTTTGCCCCCAGTGATGCATTGTGCAGACTTCACTACCCTCTGGAGAGCCTTATGGTTGTGGGCGGAGCAGTTGCCGTACCAGGCGGTGATACAGCCTGACAGGATGCTCTCAATTGTGCATCTGTAAAAGTTTGTGAGTGTTTTTGGTGACATGCCAAATTTCTTCAGCCTCCTGAGGTTGAAGAGGCGCTGTTGCGCCTTCTTCACCACGCTGTCTGTGTGGGTGGACCATTTCAGTTGTCCGTGATGTGTACGCCGAGGAACTTAAATCTTTCCACCTTCTCCACTACTGTCCCGTCTATGTGAATAGGGGGGTGCTCCCTCTGCTGTTTCCTGAAGTCCACAATCATCTCCTTTGTTTTGTTGACATTGAGTGTGAGGTTACTTTCCTGACACCACCCTCCAAGGGCCCTCACCTTCTCCCTGTAGGCCGTCTCGTCATTGTTGGTAATCAAGCCTACCACTGTAGTGTCGTCTGCAAACTTGATGATTGAGTTGGAGGCGTGCATGGCCATGCAGTCATGGGTGAACAGGGAGTACAGGAGAGGGCTGAGAACGTACCCTTGTGGGGACCCAGTGTTGAAGATCAGCGGGGTGGAGATGTTGTTACCTACCCTCACCACCTGGGGGTGGCCCATCAGGAAGTCCAGGACCCAGTTGCACAGGGAGGGGTCGAGACCCAGGGTTTTGAGCTTAATGACGAGTTTGGAGGGTACTATGGTGTTAAATGCTGAGCTGTAGTCGATGAACAGCATTCTTACATAGGTATTCCTCTTGTCCAGATGGGTTAGGGCAGTGTGCAGTGTGATTGCGATTGCGTTGTCTGTGGACCTATTGGGGCGGTAAGCAAATTGGAGTGGGTGTATGTTGTCACGTAGGGTGGAGTTGATATGATCCTTGACTACTCTCTCAAAGCACTTCATGATGACGGAAGTGAGTGCTACGGGGCGATAGTCATTTAGTTCAGTTACCTTCACTTTCTTGTGAACAGGAACAATGGTGGCCCTCTTGAAGCATGTGGGAACAGCAGACTGGGATAGGGATTATTGAATATGTCTGTAAACACACCAGCCAGCTGTTTAGTTTGTCTGGGAGCAAGACATCGGGGTCCGCGACGGGGCTGGTTATCTTTTTGTAGTCCGTGATTGACTGTAGACCCTGCCACATACCTCTCGTGTCTGAGCCGTTGTATTGCGACTCTACTTTGTCTCTATACTGACGCTTAGCTTGTTTGATTGCCTTGCGGAGGGAATAGCTACACTGTTTGTATTTGGTCATGTTTCCGGTCACCTTGCCCTGATTAAAAGCAGTGGTTCGCGCTTTCAGTTTTGCGCGAATGCTACCATCAATCCACGGTTTCTGTTTGGGGAAGGTTTTAATAGTCGCCGTAGGTACAACATCACCAATGCACTTGCTAATAAACTCGGTCACCGAATCAGCGTATTCATCAATGTTGTTGTTCGACGCTATCCGGAACATATCCCAGTCCACGTGATCGAAGCAATCTTCAAGCTTGGAATCAGATTGGTCGGACCAGCATTGACAGACCTGAGCAGGGGCGTTTCCTGTTTAATTTCTGTCTATAGGCTGGGAGAAACAAAATGGAGTCGTGGTCAGATTTGCTGAAAGGAGGGCGAGGGAGGGCTTTGTATGCATCGCTGTATAGACCTAGGTACTGTGCACTGAAATTAGGTCACAGTCAGGCAACGATTCAATGTGCCAGCCCACTGGCTTTTGACGTGACCTTTTAAGTGTGTTTACGTGTGTTTACGAGAGAGAGAGAAAGGGAGAGAGAGAGAGGGAGAGAGAGAGTTCTAAACAAAAGAGAGAGAGAGAGAGAAAGGGAGAGATAGAAAGGGAGAGCGAGAGTTCTAAACAATAGAAAGAGAGAGAGAGAAAGGGAGAGAGTTCTATATAATAGAAAGGGAGAACGAGAGAAAGGGAGAGAGAGAGTTCTAAACAATAGAAAGAGAGAGAGAGAGAAAGGGAGAGAGAGAGTTCTAAACAATAGAAAGAGAGGTATGCTCTTCCACTGTTGCCTTATTGAGAAAGTTTAGACCTGCCACTTGTAGAAGCTCAAACAAAGAGAAGAGATTTGAGGTGGTTACCATAGCACAGAGTCACCTCCCTAGTGGCAGGCCGAGGTATCACCCGGTGCAAAATGCATCGGGGCAAACAGACTGACAGCTGGTGAGCTTTAAAAAGGCTCTCATGCACAAGTCTCCCCCTAGAAACCTATGTGTTTAGATGATTTACCTTTGATTAAATTAATGACAATGCATTCACTGTGTCTGCATTCTCTGGGGAACTCTACAGGGCAAACACACACACAAGCACAAGCACACACACACACACACACACACACACACACACACACACACACACACACACACACACACACACACACACACACACACACACACACACACACACACACACACACACACACACACAAGCATACATACACAGACACACACACTAACGTAAACACACATACAAGCATACAGACACACAGATATGTAAACACACAGACACACGTAAATGAACACACAAGCGTACATACATACACACAACACATGTTCACAAGCACATACACACACACACACATACACTGGTAAACACACGTAAACACACTTAAAAGGTCATGTCAAATGTCAGTGGGCAGGCACGTTGAATCGTTGCCTGACTGTGAACTAATTTCAGTGCACAGTACCTAGGTCCACACAGCCCTCAGCATCCCACATGCCTACTGCTGGTGTGTGTGTGTGTGTGTGTGTGTGTGTGTGTGTGTGTGTGTGTGTGTGTGTGTGTGTGTGTGTGTGTGTGTGTGTGTGTGTGTGTGTGTGTGTGTGTGTGTGTGTGTGTGTGTGTGTGTGTGTGTGTGCCAGGGTGTGTGTGTATAGGAACGCGCTACCCCAGAGGACTGGTTGTGTAACATTTGTCTCTGGCAGTAGTCCCATTCTTCTGACCTGGGGGGGAAATACTAGTCCCTCTGTCTGTCTCTGTTGAGTAATGCAGGTCTTTGTGCCAGTTCAATGGTATACAGTCTGTTGACTGACTGACTGTATCTGTGTATCATAATCCTGGGTTATGGTGGCAAGAGAGTTTCATCGTCGTTGGTTGTGCAGATTTTTTATGTATGATGTAAGCAGGAGAGACAGGTCTCATTTTAAGAGCCCTGTTCAGTGTTCTGTCAAACCAAGTACAAAAATGCTATATAGGTAACCTACAAGTTCTAATTCACATACTCCACACATGAAAAATGAAATGACAATTGCATGTTGATTCCAATATGATTTCTCATATACACTGTGCTTCATTTGTAAATTGGGAGGTTTCAGAACAAAAAGTGACCTGGGGGGCTCTGAGGTCCTGAAACGCATTTCAAATAAATCACCTTTATATTAAAGCATGGCATGCATATTATCGCTTTTGCATAGAGCAGTAGAGTAGAGGCACTTACAGAAGATGCACACATATTTAAGCTTAGGGTCCAGGAAAAATGTTGCCTTTTGTAAATGCATTTCATACAATTCTACATTATTTTAGAGACTTCAGCAGATTTTTTTTTAATACCTCACAAATTGCAAATCTGAGACCAAATCTGAGGTCTTGAATCCATCAATAGCCTAGACCTAGGTGTGTGGAGACACATATTGTACAGTACGAGGAGAACATTATAGTCCTGAAAAAGCTTTTCAGTTTCACTGACTCACCCAATGATGTGCAGCTCACTCACTTGCGATGGCCGATGCTCTCGTGCCAAAACCCTATCTCTCTCTTGTTTTACTTTGTAAAACAATCCTGTTCGCTCTATAGGCCTATTTGAAAGTTGATCACATATCTGGTAGCCTACAGATAGATGCCTCTTCTCTTTTCAGCAGAATCCATTTGCCTTCAAACCTGTGTTTTCCCGCGATGTTTGGCTATTTGAAATATATTGTGAAAGGCCTGTTATGGCGGAATGCTGTTCACTGACAGATTTGCAGCGCGTTCCAGACTTTAGGCAATGCCTGGTGATTGGGCTACACACAATCCACAGCTAGCCTATTTACAAAAAAAAGCTATTGATCCTCCATGGATCAAGAGTGTATGATTCTAAAGGAAATAAATGACGTGCAACCCGGGCCGGCCCATCACAAATCAACTCTGAGAATATCAGGCACGTTGGCACATAACGGTTTTTACAGGGCAGGAGAATTATAGAGAAGGCAACTTTAATGAACTCGGATTGATTTGATTCCAATTTTTACATTGCAAACAGTGAAATAATTTTTCATGCCAAGAGAGGTACTGAGGTACTGGTACTGGCAAAACTAATTAACCACTGCATACACAGGTAGAATGGTATTTGGATGTTTATAATGGAAACGTGGCCATCATTGGTTTGGCTTGAATATTGCCTGTAGCATTTCTGGATAATTTGAGGCTAGGCTAACTGTTTGAAGGAACGTCAAAGGTAATGGAGCACTATTAAGCCCCCAGCCATATCAATACTATTGGCTCGTGTGGGAGGCGGGACAGTTACGCCAGCTCTCTGATTGAATGCGGTTATGAAATCTTGGCTGAGAGGCTTATGCAAACACACACACACTCAGATTGTGTATCCAGGTACTGCAGATAAATACTAAAGTGTGTGTGTGCTGGGTGTGTGTGTGTGTGTGTGTGTGTGTGTGTGTGTGTGTGTGTGTGTGTGTGTGTGTGTGTGTGTGTGTGTGTGTGTGTGTGCTTGATGCAGTTCTATAATATAATATACATTACCTGTAAATGTTTTGTGGTTTTCCAGTCCTTTATGCCCACGGTGCACCTAGCTAAACGGCTCCAGTAATCCCCTATTCATTGTCTATATTTGTCATTTTCTCCCATCTGTTTGTTTTTGAGTCTTGGTTAATGTTCTCCATTGACGCATCAGTGCCCACACTCATTTGATAGTTCCCCCATTTGTAGAGAGAGTTATGGATTTGCCAGACGGTCTGTCTCATACACACGCGCACACACTAACATACACTTACACACACTTAGGGATGTTCTGGCCGTGTCCCTAATAATGCTGCTTTAATGAAGTGTCTTTAAGGAGAGGCACAGAGGCGAATGAAACACACACGAGCGTGCGCGCACGGACACAGACAAAAGAGGGGGATGTTGATTTGATCCCTGCCCCCGCTCATTTCATTAAGCGTCATTTAGTCCACAGAGGATAAGTACGTCAGCTTTAAGTCATCAACAGTCAACACAACAACAAACAGACAGAACATTTAACAGTGGTGACCGTTGACTTGGACAGACTGCGGGAAGCGTTTAGGAAGACTGAAGA
>NC_138307.1:64884118-64904118 GCF_965601325.2 Salmo salar | reverse complement strand
GGCGCAGGGCGATCCGGACGGAGGTGGTGGAAATCCCTCAACATAGATGGGTCCAGGACGTCCTCCGCCGGCACCCAGCACCTCTCCTCCGGGCCGTACCCCTCCCAGTCCACGAGGTACTGCAGGCCCCTCGTCCGGCGTCTCGAGTCCAGAATGGCCCGTATGCTGTACGCCGGGGACCCCCGATGTCCAGAGGGGGCGGAGGGACCTCCGGCACCTCATCTTCGTGAAGGGGACCAGCTACCACCGGCCTGAGGAGAGACACATGAAACGAGGGGTTAATACGGTAATAGGAAGGGAGTTGCAACCGATAACACACCTCGTTTATCCTCCTCAGGACTTTAAAGGGCCCCACACACTGCGGCCCCAGCTTCCGGCAGGGCACGCGGAGGGGCATGTTCGGGGTCGAGAGCCAGACCCTGTCTCCCGGTGCGAACACGGGCGCCTCACTGCGGTGGCGGTCAGCACTCCTCTTCTGCCGCGCACTGGCCTCTTTTAGTGAGTCCTGGACGGCTCTCCAGGTCTCCTTGGAGTGCTGGACCCAGTCTTCCACCGCACGCGCCTCGGTCTGGCTCCGGTGCCATGGTGCCAGGACTGGCTGGTAACCTAACACACTGAAAGGGTGATATGTTAGTAGAGGAGTGGCGAAGTGAGTTCTGGGCTAATTCAGCCCAGGGAATATACCTCGCCCACTCCCCTGGCCGGTCCTGGCAATACGACCTCAGGAACCTGCCCACCTCCTGGTTCACCCTCTTCGCCTGCCCATTGCTCTCGGGGTGATAACTGACCGAGACCCCCAGCCGCTTCATAAACGCTCTCCAGACCCTGGATGTGAACTTGGAAACCTCGATCAGAGACAATGTCCTCCGGTACCCCGTAGTGCCGGAAGACCTGGGTAAATAGGGCCTCCGCAGTCTGCAGGGCCGTAGGGAGACCGGGCAATGGGAGGAGACGGCAGGACTTAGAGAACCGATCCACAACCACCAGAATCGCCGTGTTCCCCTGAGAGGGGGGAAGATCTGTCAAGAAGTCGATGGACAGGTGCGACCATGGTCGTTGTGGAACGGGGAGGGGCTGTAACTTCCCTCTCGGTAGATGCCTAGGAGCCTTACTCTGGGCACACACCGAACAGGAAGAGACATAGGACCTCACGTCCTTAGCCAAGGTGGGCCACCAGTACTTCCCCCTTAGACTCCGCACTGTCCTCGCCTCACCAGGATGACCCGCAGTAGGTAGCGTGTGCGCCCACCGAATCAAACGATCACGAACACCGAGCGGCACATACATGCGCCCCACGGGCACCTGCGCAGGTTCCAACACCAATGCCCGCTCGATGTCCGCGTCCACCTCCCATACCACTGGTGCCACCAGCCTAGACGCTGGAATGATGGGAGTTGGATCGATGGGCCGGTCCTCCGTGTCATAGAGACGGGACAGCGCGTTGGCTTTAGTATTCAGGGAACCCGGTCTATAGGAGATGGTAAACCTAAACCGGGCGAAGAACATGGCCCACCTCGCCTGACGTGGATTCAGTCACCTCGCTGCCCGGATGTACTCCAGGTTTCGGTGGTCGGTCCAGGTGAGAAAGGGGTGTTTAGCCTCCTCAAGCCAGTTCCCGCCACACCCTCAGAGCTTTGACCACCGCTAGCAACTCTCTGTCCCCCACATCGTAGTTACGCTCCGCCGAACTGAGCTTCTTCGAAAAGAAAGCGCAGGGGCGGAGTTTCGATGGCGTACCCGAGCGCTGTGATAGCACAGCACCCACCCCAGCCTCGGATGCGTCCACCTCCACTACGAACGCTAAAGACGGGTCCGGGTGCGCCAACACGGGTGCGTTGGTGAATAGCGTCTTCAACTTCTTGAAGGCTCCGTCCGCCTCCATCGACCATCGCAAACGCACCGACCCCCCCTTCAGCAGTGAGGTAATGGGAGCCGCTACCTGGCCAAAACCCCGGATAAACCTCCGGTAGTAATTGGCAAAGCCTAAGAACCGCTGCACCTCCTTCACCGTGGTTGGAGTCGGCCAATTACGCACGGCCTTAACGCGGTCACACTCCATCACCACCCCCATGGTGGAAATGCGATAACCCAGAAAGGAGACGGCTCGTTTGGAAAACTCACGTTTCTCAGCCTTAACATATAAGTCATGCTCCAGCAGTCTACCAAGCACCTTGCGCACCAGGGACACATGCGCGGAGCGGGTGGCGGAATATATCAGAATGTCATCGATATAGACAATCACGCCCTGCCCGTGCAGGTCCCTGAGAATCTCGTCAACAAAGGATTGAAAGACGGCTGGAGCATTTTTCAACCCATACGGCATGACGAGGTACTCATAATGGCCTGATGTGGTACTAAAGGCGGTTTTCCACTCGTCTCCCTTCTTGATACGCACCAGATTATACGCGCACCTGAGATCCAGTTTTGTGAAGAACTGTGCTCCGTGAAATGATTCCACCGCCGTAGCGATGAGAGGTAGTGGGTAACTAAACCCCACTGTGATAGCGTTTAGACCTCGGTAATCAATGCACGGACGCAGACCTCCCTCCTTTTTCTTCACAAAAAATAAACTCGAGGAAGCGGGTGAGATGGAGGGCCGAATGTACCCCTGTCCCAGGGATTCCGTGACATATGTCTCCATAGCCGCCGTCTCCTCCTGTGACAAGGGGTACACGTAACTCCTGGGAAGCGCAGCGTTAACCTGGAGATCTATCGCACAATCCCCCTGTCGATGAGGTGGTAATTTAGTCACCCTCTTTTTACAAAAAGCGATCGCCAAATCGACGTATTCAGGGGGAATGCGCACGATGGACACCTGGTCTGGACTTTCACCTATGGAAACTCCTAGACACCTCCCTGAACACTCCTCTGACCACCCCTGGAGAACCCCCTGTTTCCACGAAATACGGGGATTGTGACCAGCCAGCCAGGGGACCCCCAGCACCACTGGAAACGCAGGCGAATCAATAAGGAAAAAACTAATGCGTTCCCTATGATTCCCCTGCGTTACCATGTCCAGTGGCACCGTAGACTCCCTGACTAGCCCTGACCCTAATGGTCGGCTATCTAGGGAGTGCACGGGGAAAGGGAAATCTATCGGCACCCGGGGAATGCCCAGCTTAATGGCAAGTCCACGGTCCATAAAATTCCCAGCTGCGCCTGAATCGACTAGCGCCCTATGCTGGGAAGAGGGAAAACATTTAGTAAACAAAACAGGTAAAAACACGTGACCAACAGGGGGTTCTGGGTGAATCTGGTGCTGACTCACCTGAGGTGACCGAGAAGTGTTCTGCCTGCCATCTCGACTCCCAGACTGGCTCCTCCAGCACCGGTCGGCCGTGTGTCCTCTCCGACCACAGCTGGTGCAGGAGGAGCCACCTCATCCGGTGCCCCTTGGCACGGCCCCCCCCACCTCCATCGGGGTAGGGGCGGGGGTGCACGGGGGTGGAACGGGCAGGACCCTCTCCGAACGCCCGCGGGCAGCCAGCAAATTGTCCAGACGTATGTACATATCGATCAGCTCGTCCAGGGACAGAGCTGTGTCCCGACAGGCCAGCTCCCTGCGGACGTCCGCCCGGAGACTGCAGCGGTAGTGGTCTATGAGGGCCCTGTCGTTCCACCCCGCCCCAGCAGCCAAGGTCCTGAACTCCAGAGCGAAGTCCTGAGCACTCCTCGTCTCCTGCCTGAGGTGGAACAGCCGTTCACCCGCCGCTCTTCCCTCCGCAGGGTGGTCGAACACGGCCCGAAAGCGGCGGGTGAACTCTGGGTAGTGGTCCCTCGCCGAGTCTGGACCGTTCCAGACCGCATTAGCCCACTCCAGAGCTCGGTCCATCAGGCAGGAAACGAGGGCACTCACGCTCTCCTCCCCCGTGGGAGCAGGTCTGACGGTGGCCAGGTATAGCTCAAGCTGGAGCAAAAACCCCTGGCACCCAGCTGCCGCCCCATCGTACTCCCTCGGGAGCGCCAAACGAAGCGCGCCAGAGCCAGACGTCATGGGAGGCGAAGATGGCTGTATCGGGGGAGGTGGAGGTGGAGAGAGGATACCACTTCTCTCCCATCGGTCCATCCTCTCCATCATCCGGTCCATTGCCGATCCGATGCGATGTAGGACTGTCGTGTGGTGGAGCACGCGTTCCTCCATCGAGGGCAGAGGAGTGCCCGCTGCTTCCACTGATTCCATACCTTTATGGTGGTGCGGGATTCTGTAACGGCGTTGGTAGTCGTGTTGTTAGGACTGAGGCGCAGGAAGCAACGAGCACAGGGAGTGTTGTTTTTTTAATAACACTTTGTTGGAAGAAAATAAAGTTCCCATACACAGGGGAATAAACACAAGGTACAACAATGCCAAGCCGACACGAACTAGACAGTCGAATACAACCATTAATCCCGCACGACAAGGAGCGGGCCAGCTAAACTAAATAGCCCTTCTAATGGCTAATTGACCACAGGTGTCTAAAATTTAAAAAAAGGGAAAAGCAAAAAGGAATCGGTGGCAGCTAATAGGCCGGTGACGACGACCGCCGAGCGCCACCCGAGCAGGAGGGGGCGCCACCATCGGTGGGAATCGTGACACCCTGGTGTAAGGGGCTGATGTAGTCTACAGTCTATAGGTTGTTTTCCCCTGGTGTAAGGGGCTGATGTAGTCTACAGTCTATAGGTTGTTTTCCCCTGGTGTAAGGGGCTGATGTAGCCTACAGACTATAGATTGTTTTCCCCTGGTGTAAGAGGCTGATGTAGCCTACAGACTATAGGTTGTTTTCCCCTGGTGTAAGAGGCTGATGTAGCCTACAGACTATAGGTTGTTTTCCCCTGGTGTAAGGGGCTGATGTAGTCTACAGTCTATAGGTTGTTTTCCCTGGTGTAAGGGGCTGATGTAGTCTACAGTTTATAGGTTGTTTTCCCCTGGTGTAAGGGGCTGATATAGTCTACAGTCTATAGGTTGTTTTCCCCTGGTGTAAGGGGCTGATGTAGTCTACAGTCTATAGGTTGTTTTCCCCTGGTGTAAGGGGCTGATGTAGTCTACAGTCTATAGGTTGTTTTCCCCTGGTGTAAGGGGCTGATGTAGCCTACAGACTGTAGTTTGTGTCCCATATGGAATCCTATACCCTATATAGTGCACTACTTTTGACCAGATCCCTATGGGTCCTGTTAGTGCACTTAATAAGGAATAGGCTGCTATTTGAGTGGGAAAAGATAGTTTCTGGCCCTGAAAACGTTGTGGAGCACTAGGTCTTTAAACAGGGGCTAAATTATACACCGTTTACACCACCATCATTTACACTCATCAACTCATCTTCTGTTACCATGGAGGGCTGTTCTGACAGATAATGAACATAATGCTGGGAACGGTAATGACAAGAGGGAGAGAAAGGGGAGAGGGTGTGGAAAAGTGTGTGTGTGTTACACAGAAGCAGACGTAGACACACACACACACACACACACACACACACACATGCACACAAAGCCATGCACATATATTATTTCAAGGTTTTATCAATGTCTCATTGTGTTCTGATTGAAAGCCCTCCTATAGAAGGTGTTGATGTTGAAGAGGAAAACAGGGAGTTAAGGGGGGACTCTGCCTGCGTAGGAGGGGAGACCACATCAATGGAGAGGCCCGTTTCTATAGGGGACATGGATCACATGGCTAATGAGAGTGCATGCTTCAGTAATATGGAACTAAAGAATGACGGAGACATCTGCCATTAATAATTGCTTTCATCTTACCACGCTACTCCACCAACCCCTACACATATGTATGAAGGAAATTAACGTTTAGTGAGTGTTTTTCTGTGGTCTTGGCAAAGTAACACAAGGCGGCTCATAAACAGGCTGTGTCTTTGCTGAACCGCCTCACTGTGTATGTCAATACTGTGTCGGTACGGGTACAGTGAGGACAGAGAGGTGAGGGGTAGTTACCCACTCCAGCCAATAGCAGCCTAATCAATACATGCACTGGGAGTCTTTCAACCCAGGGTAGAAAAGATGCCAATCTGGCTCCACTGACCTCCACTCCACTGTGCTGCCAGCTCCTAGTCCCAGACAATCCCACCTAATCCACCCCCACCCACAGATTACCATGTTTGCTACTCCCACAGTCACTACCCTGCATTATGGAAATGACCACCTAGATTATATTCACCCAAACAGACAGACAGGCCACCCTACATAGGGCCATGTAGATGCAGATTTAGCAGCAGACTTTGTCCATCCCCAGTGTCCTGTTATGGACTTTGCTTCTCTTCAGATGAGCCATTTTTCAATAGATTGTCTGAGGGGTGGACACAGTGAGGGGTTGTTTTCTCTAAGTGGTCTCCTATCAGAAACAAATCATCTCTAAAGCTGATTTCCGATTAAGTTGATGCAATAACGGGCAAAAACTAAAATCACGGCTGTTGCATTGGTAAATGCTGATTTGTTTCAACTTGGGGGGTACATGTTGTCAAGGTGAACTTGTTCATGGGTTGGGTGACATTGGCAGGATTTGACCCCTGACCCCTATCCCAAAATCCTTATCCTCACACTAGTCCTTATAAGGAGAAGAATGATCCCAACCAAATCTAAACATGGAAGTAGCAAAACGGAAAAGGCTTCTGTGATTGGGGTGATACAAGAGCAGGAGTGTAGTCACAGATGGTGTGTGTGTTTGCATAATATACTGCTCAAAAAAATAAAGGGAACACTTAAACAACACATCCTAGATCTGAATGAAAGAAATAATCTTATGAAATACTTTTTTCTTTACATAGTTGAATGTGCTGACAACAAAATCACACAAAAATAATCATTGGAAATCCAATTTATCAACCCATGGAGGTCTGGATTTGGAGTCACACTCAAGTGGAAAACCACACTACAGGCTGATCCAACTTTGATGTAATGTCCTTATAACAAGTCAAAATGAGGCTCAGTAGTGTGTGTGGCCTCCACGTGCCTGTATGACCTCCCTACAACGCCTGGGCATGCTCCTGATGAGGTGGCGGATGGTCTCCTGAGGGATCTCCTCCCAGACCTGGACTAAAGCATCCGCCAACTCCTGGACAGTCTGTGGTGCAACGTGGCGTTGGTGGATGGAGCGAGACATGATGTCCCAGATGTGCTCAATTGGATTCAGGTCTGGGGAACGGGCGGGCCAGTCCATAGCATCAATGCCTTCCTCTTGCAGGAACTGCTGACACACTCCAGCCACATGAGGTCTAGCATTGTCTTGCATTAGGAGGAACCCAGGGCCAACCGCACCAGCATATGGTCTCACAAGGGTTCTGAGGATCTCATCTCGGTACCTAATGGCAGTCAGGCTACCTCTGGCGAGCACATGGAGGGCTGTGCGGCCCCCCAAAGAAATGCCACCCCACACCATGACTGACCCACCGCCAAACCGGTCATGCTGGAGGATGTTGCAGGCAGCAGAACGTTCTCCACGGTGTCTCCAGACTCTGTCACGTCTGTCACGTGCTCAGTGTGAACCTGCTTTCATCTGTGAAGAGCACAGGGCGCCAGTGGCGAATTTGCCAATCTTGGTGTTCTCTGGCAAATGCCAAACATCCTGCACGGTGTTGGGCTGTAAGCACAACCCCCACCTGTGGACGTCGGGCCCTCATACCACCCTCATGGAGTCTGTTTCTGACCGTTTGAGCAGACACATGCACATTTGTGGCCTGCTGGAGGTCATTTTGCAGGGCTCTGGCAGTGCTCCTCCTGCTCCTCCTTGCACAAAGGCGGAGGTAGCGGTCCTGCTGCTGGGTTGTTGCCCTCCTATGGCCTCCTCCACGTCTCCTGATGTACTGGCCTGTCTCCTGGTAGCGCCTCCATGCTCTGGACACTACGCTGACAGACACAGCAAACCTTCTTGCCACAGCTCGCATTGATGTGCCATCCTGGATGAGCTGCACTACCTGAGCCACTTGTGTGGGTTGTAGACTCCGTCTCATGCTACCACTAGAGTGAAAGCACCGCCAGCATTCAAAAGTGACCAAAACATCAGCCAGGAAGCATAGGAACTGAGAAGTGGTCTGTGGTCCCCACCTGCAGAACCACTCCTTTATTGGGGGTGTCTTGCTAATTGCCTATAATTTCCACCTGTTGTCTATTCCATTTGCACAACAGCATGTGAAATTTATTGTCAATCAGTGTTGCTTCCTAAGTGGACAGTTTGATTTCACAGAAGTGTGATTGACTTGGAGTTACATTGTGTTGTTTAAGTGTTCCCTTTATTTTTTTGAGCAGTGTATGTGTATGTGCTGCCTTTCTGGTCAGGTTCCACACCCAGTGATTTGATTTGTGTGGAACATTATCTGTCTGCGTCAGTTATCTCTGTCCCAACATCATAAAGGACCCTGTGTCTCTGTCTCGGTTCCATATTAAACCAGGCTGAAAAATAATCCATGTGTAGTCTTTGTGCACTCTGTGCCATTAGGGTTGGTCTGTACATTAGTGAATATTAACATTGATATACCCCCAGCTACTGTGTGTAATTGGGCTATAATGTTCCCTGATCAGTATGTGCATGTTTGTAGGATGATGTGTGTATCTGAGTGACTCTGGGATTCTCAACCTTGCCCTTTTCCAATCTGGCATATCTCATTGCTTTAGCATTGTATATCTACATTGAATTCTGTACTCTAGTCAATGCAGTATCTATGTGAGGGATAAAGTGTACTTTAGTGAGGGGTTGTGCATCACTAGAGACAGGGTCCTAGGTGAGATGTGGTTGGTGGGTCCCCCCTCCTCACAAGTAAAACATTTAATGTTTTAAAGTTAATTTCCTGCAATTCTACACATTTTGCCATGGGGCGGAGAGAACATTTAGCAATTGTATAACTAATTTCATGCAATTCTACTGGTTTTGCCATGCGGCAGAGAGAAACATTTGCAGTTTTAAAGCTAATTACCTGAAATTCTGCCATGACTTATGCCATGTTAATATGATACCCTATTGAGAGTGACTAACACAATTAATTTTGCCATATTTACTACAAGTTCCGACAGCTGGGTAGACTAATTTACCAATCTAAAAAATATTAGCTGACATAGGCTAATTGACTGACAATCAGTGACTGACTTAACAACAGAAAACCTGCTGATGCACAACCACATTTCAAAATGTCACCTTCTGTACTCTACTATTCTGATGCTCAACAGTAAGTTGAGACCAGGGGCCAGGGGCCCTAGGCGACTATGTGACTATGCCCACTCCCGGAGATTCTGCATTTTCAAATGTCAAAGTACTGGACATGTCGATTGATGTCAGCGGGGAAAGACTCGGCTAATTTAAACTCAGACCCTTTGTCATTTTTAATAGTATCATTATTTTGGATAAAGCCATCTTGTACTTTACCACGGCAGACATATTCAATAAAGCAGAGACATATTCAATACAGACCATCTACTGAATGTATCCATTCTGGATGAGAATGACTGCTAAGTTATCTTTTTGGGCTGGTTACGGCCTACATTGGTTACCACGTAATAAGCTGCCTAGCCAGCTGGTTTATACGCTTACAGTGAATGTGATGGTTCTCTCTCTCTCTCTCTCTCTCTCTCTCTCTCTCTCTCTCTCTCTCTCTCTCTCTCTCTCTCTCTCTCTCTCTCTCTTTCTCTCTCTCCAAGGCTTTGTTGCAATGGTAGTTTACTGGCAGGATGTGTGACCTCAGGTGAAGATAAACTGTGTTGCGTTGAATGTTCTGGAAAATGTTCCGTTGGGTGGTTTTATTGTTAACTAGAGGACGTGTCTGTGCACAGCCCACCCACAGAATCACACAATCATGCAATTACACACACACACACACACACACACACACACACACACACACACACACACACACACACACACACACACACACACACACACACACACACACACACACACACACACACACACACACACACAAAATGACTTTCACACATCTCCACCTTCACACGTCACTGCTACTGTAAAACAAACATCAATAATCCACATGAGAGGAGAGCTTGAAATCCCAGTTAAAGGGATACTAGCATGCTAGCAGATACCCATAGACTTCCAGTCATTGCGCTAAAGCTAGTTAGCATTGGCCAAAAGGTTTCAGTGGACCATGTCCCAGCCTGCCAGGTAGACACACAAAGTGAAGACAGATAAGATCAGAACAGAGACACCACAAGCCTCTGGTTGAGACTCAGTTCAATCTCCATCACACTGTTGCTCAGGCCACAATTGTCAGATTTTACTGAAGGAAGTTGAATGGAATTAGTCGGGAAAGTGAAGAACATATTCACACACAATGCATTTGAGTATTGATGTTGAGAAGTTGTATTGCGACATGTGAATGTTGTTGATAATGTTGAGAAATGCCCCTGGGCCCATTTCTCACACATTTCACACAGAACCCTTACGGTTTATTTTGTGTAAGTAGTGGAAAGAGGAGGAAAAGATTATGTTGATGAGAACATTTGTTGTCATTGGTCCCAAAGTGTCACAATGTGGAGAAGAGGAATGGGAGCTGAAAGAGACTGAAAGAGAGAGAGAGAGAGAAGGAGAGAGAAGGAGACTTACCAGATAAACCTCTGCTAGTTTCTGATCTGTTTGCACTTTAGCTACTCTGTTGTTTCAAAAGGTCAAATAAACGGGTTGGGCAGAACCCTGGAATTTGAGAAGAGTGAGCAGGCACAGATTTACTAAACCCAGTGGCTTTCTAGGCAAATCTGTCTGAGAGAGAATTAGTCTCAGCCTTGTTGAATCCTAAGCTAAAGTCCTACACTCTTAGAAAAAAAGGGTTCTAAAAGGGTTCTTCGACTGTCCCCATAGGAGAACCCTTTTTGGTTCCAGGTAGAACTCTTTTGGGTTCCATGTAGAACCATCTGTGGAAAGGGTTCTACATGGAACCCAAAAGGGTTCTTCAAAGGGTTATTCTATGGGGACAGCCAAAGAATACTTTTCGGTTCTAGATAGCACCTTTTTTTCTAAGAGTGTACTCTCCAACTCCTCTTTTTGTATCTGGAACTTTTCAAACTCTGACTGGGTTTTCATTTCCCCCGATTTCCACCTCAATGTGGGGCTCCTGTGATTGGTTGAAGGAGGCACAATTTGGGCCTATGGGAGTGCAGTTGTCAGGCAGATTGTGCCTTGTTTGGAGCCAAGGTCTCTTTTAACCTCACACAGCTGTTCCATTAAAAACTGTCAGGATGTAATAACAAGGCATTTGCTTGGCGGCCCCCACTATAACTACACATGCGCACACACAAACATACACGCACGCGCGCACAGGTGCCTGGGGCGGCAGATAGCCTAGTGGTTAGAGTGTTGGGCCAGAAACTGAAAGGTTGGTGGATCGAATCCCTGAGCTGACAAGGTAAACATCTGTTGTTCTGCCTCTGAACAAGGCAGTTAACCCACTGTTCCTAGAATGTCATTGTAAATAAGAATTTGTTCTTATCTGACTTGCCTAGTTAAATAAATACACACACGCACACACCCAATCAGGGCTTGAACATCTTCAGACTTCAGAGTTGGTTGAAAACCTGGACTTACAGTAACGATTTACAACTCCCAAATACTACTATGGTGAGTGTATGTGCTGCGTCAGATGTGAGGTGATTTGTTATGTGGTGTAATGCTTTCCCTGAAAGACACACACACAGAAACACCCTTGTCGGTGGGAGTTAAAGCCACATTTAGAGCGTGATGGATTGCCTAATAGTGCTAGAAACAATGCAAGCCAGAGCAAAATTACCCGTATCAACAACCAATACACTGTCCATCTGGCTGGGACTAACAACCAGGCCTTTCCCCACCACAGGAGGCTGGAGTGAATGGATATTATCAAACACATAGAAACCATGGGTGCTTCTCAATATGCATACTACTGTGCTCCACACCATCATGCTTCAAGTGCATTCTCCGAGGACATTCTCTTGAGTACATTCTTGTGAGGACGCGAATGTGGAGAAACGCACAAAACATTACATTTGAAGATCACTCACACTCCCCTCTAATGTATTACCTCACACTGCTCCTCCCCCTACTGTATTACCTCACACTGCTCCTCCCGCTACTGTATTACCTCACGCAGCTACCTCTCCATACTGTATTACCTCACGCTGCACCTCCCCCTACTGTATTACCTCACGCTGCTCCTCCCCCTACTGTATTACCTCACGCTGCTCCTCCCCCTACTGTATTACCTCACGCTGCTCCTCCCCCTACTGTATTACCTCACGCTGCTCCTCCCCTTACTGTATTACCTCACGCTGCTCCTCCCCTTACTGTATTACCTCACGCTGTTCCTCCCCTTACTGTATTACCTCACGCTGCTCCTCCCCCTACTGTACTACCTCACGCTGCTCCTCCCCCTACTGTATTACCTCATGCTGCTCATCCCCTTACTGTATTACCTCACGCTGCTCCTCCCCTTACTGTATTACCTCACGCTGCTCCTCCCTCTTCTGTATTACCTCACGCTGCATCTCCCCTACTGTATTACCTCATGCTGCATCTCCCCTCTACTGTATTACCTCACGCTGCACCTCCCCGTTCACTGAACCTTCTTCCAGCCAGGACAATGGCAACAATAGAGATGAAACAAGATATACACAAAGCAAATCTTATAATTCATAATTATCAGCTAACTGTATGTGAATTGAAATAATGTAGCTAACCAGATAGTTTAACAGGTAAAAATGACCCAAAACTAACGTTATGCAAGATAGATGTCAATTCTTCATGGGTAGCTAGCTAACAATTCTTCGTGGCTATCTGGCTAGCTAACAATACTAGTAGCTAGCCAGTTAGCCAATTTACTTATTATAGGCTTGCGATCTACGGTATGTTGGCAGGTAAACATGCCAAAATTAACACAGCATGTATTTATTAACGTATCAAGATCAAATATTGTAGTCAGGCAACATATAAGATGTGAATAGGCAACATCTCATTCCAAAGTCGCAGTGTATTTTGTCTCGCTTCTGCTCAAATACTGTCCGCCATTGATTTCAAGAAAATGTGCATATTTTTGCGCTCGTTGCATTATAATTCTTTGAAAACTTTCCATTGAAGCTTGCATCGATGCATTCTTTAAAATATGTACAAATGGAGTACGCATTCGATAAGTGCCCTCTGTGTTCCATTTCACATACTTTGATTTGGACTCATACTCCGACCCTCCCGTGCTCCAATTTGCATGGGCAGAGCACGGTAGTATGCATTTTGAGAAAAACCCCATGTGTTTGATGTGTTTGATACCATTCCATTTATTCAGTTCCAGCCATTACTATGAGCCCGTCCTCCCCAATTAAGGTGTCACCAGCCACCTGTGATCCCCAATGGCCTATAGCCATAATTATCTCTATCCCTGTCTGTTTATTCGATCATCATCTCTATCCCTGTCTGTTTATTCTATAATTATCTATATCCCTGTCTGTTATTCGATCATTATCTCTATCCCTGTCTGTTTATTCTATCATTATCTATATTCCTGTCTTTCTATTCTATAATTATCTCTATCCCTGTCTGTCTATTCTATCATTATCTATATCCCTGTCTTTCTATTCTATAATTATCTCTATCCCTGTCTGTCTATTCTATCATTATCTATATCCCTGTCTTTCTATTCTATAATTATCTCTATCCCTGTCTGTTCATTCTATTTCTATTCTTTCTCTTCTGATAGTCCAATCATTTAAAAAGGCCTTAAAATAGAGGGATGTATGGACAGAGAAGGGTGTAGGGATGGATGGAGGAAGGGATGGAGAGAGGGAGGTGGAAGGATGGATGGAGAGAGGGAGCTGTAGGGATGGAGGGATGGATGGAGAGCGGGAGGTGTAGGTGGATAGAGGGATGGATGAAGAGACGGATGTGTAGGGATGGATGGAGGGAGGAATGGATGGAGAGCAGGAGGTGTGGGTGGATAGAGGAATGGATGAAGAGAGGGATGTGTAAGGATGTATTGAGGAATAGATGGATAAAGAGCGGGAGGTGTGGGTGGATAGAGGGATGGATGGACCGGGAGGTGTGGGTGGATAGAGGGATGGATGGACCGGGAGGTGTGGGTGGATAGAGGGATGGATGGACCGGGAGGTGTGTGTGGATAGAGGGATGGATGGAGAGCGGGAGGTGTGGGTGGATAGAGGGATGGATGGAGAGCAGGTTGATAGAGGGATGGATGGACTGGGAGGTGTGGGTGGATAGAGGGATGGATGGAGAGCGGGAGGTGTGGGTGGATACATTTACATTTAAGTCATTTAGCAGACGCTCTTATCCAGAGCGACTTACAAATTGGTGGATTCACCTTATGATATCCAGTGGAACAACCACTTTACAATAGTGCATCTAAATCTTTTAAGGTGGGGGGAGTGTTAGAAGGATTACTTTATCCTATCCTAGGTATTCCTTAAAGAGGTGGGGTTTCAGGTGTCTCCGGAAGGTGGTGATTGACTCCGCTGTCCTGGCGTCGTCAGGGTGCTTGTTCCACCATTGGGGTGCCAGAGCAGCGAACAGTTTTGACTGGGCTGAGCGGGAACTGTGCTTCCTCAGAGGTAGGGAGGCGAGCAGGCCAGAGGTGGATGAACGCAGTGCCCTTGTTTGGGTGTAGGGCCTGATCAGAGCCTGAAGGTATGGAGGTGCCGTTCCCCTCACAGCTCCGTAGGCAAGCACCATGGTCTTGTAGCGGATGCGAGCTTCAACAGGAGAGAGCGGAGGAGCGGGGTGACGTGAGAGAACTTGGGAAGGTTGAACACCAGACGGGCTGCGGCGTTCTGGATGAGTTGTAGGGGTTTAATGGCACAGGCAGGGAGCCCAGCCAACAGCGAGTTGCAGTAATCCAGACGGGAGATGACAAGTGCCTGGATTAGGACCTGCGCCGTTTCCTGTGTGAGGCAGGGTCGTACTCTGCGAATGTTGTAGAGCATGAACCTACAGGATCGGGTCACCGCCTTGATGTTAGTAGAGAACGACAGGGTGTTGTCCAGGGTCACGCCAAGGTTCTTAGCACTCTGGGAGGAGGACACAATGGAGTTGTCAACCGTGATGGCGAGATCATGGAACGGGCAGTCCTTCCCCGGGAGGAAGAGCAGCTCCGTCTTGCCGAGGTTCAGCTTGAGGTGGTGATCCGTCATCCACACTGATATGTCTGCCAGACATGCAGAGATGCGATTCGCCACCTGGTTATCAGAAGGGGGAAAGGAGAAGATTAATTGTGTGTCATCTGCATAGCAATGATAGGAGAGACCATGTGAGGATATGACAGAGCCAAGTGACTTGGTGTATAGCGAGAATAGGAGTGGGCCTAGAACAGAGCCCTGGGGGACACCAGTGGTGAGAGCACGTGGTGCAGAGACAGATTCTCGCCACGCCACCTGGTAGGAGCGACCTGTCAGGTAGGACGCAATCCAAGAGTGGGCCGCGCCGGAGATGCCCAACTCGGAGAGGGTGGAGAGGAGGATCTGATGGTTCACCGTATCAAAGGCAGCAGATAGGTCTAGGAGGAGGAGAGCAGAGGAGAGAGAGTTAGCTTTAGCAGTGCGGAGAGCCTCCGTGACACAGAGAAGAGCAGTCTCAGTTGAATGACCAGCCTTGAAACCTGACTGATTTGGATCGAGAAGGTCATTCTGAGAGAGATAGCAGGAGAGCTGGCCAAGGACGGCACGTTCAAGAGTTTTGGAGAGAAAAGAAAGAAGGGATACTGGTCTGTAGTTGTTGACTTCGAAGTTTTTGAGTGTAGGTTTTTTCAGAAGGGGTGCAACTCTCGCTCTCTTGAAGACGGAAGGGACGTAGCCAGCGGTCAAGGAAGAGTTGATGAGCGAGGTGAGGTAAGGGAGAAGGTCTCCGGAAATGGTCTGGAGAAGAGAGGAGGGGATAGGGTCAAGCGGGCAGGTTGTTGGGCGGCCGGCCGTCACAAGACGCTAGATTTCATCTGGAGAGAGAGGGGAGAAAGAGGTCAAAGCACAGGGTAGGGCAGTGTGAGCAGGACCAGCGGTGTAGAGAGGAGGGAGTGAAAGGACGCCCGGTCCGCAGGGAGGCGAGTTTTCCTCCATTTCCGCTCAGGCTGCCCGGAGCCCTGTTCTGTGAGCTCGCAATGAGTCGTCGAGCCACGGAAAAGGAGGGGAGGACCGAGCCGGCCTGGAGGATAGGGGACAAAGAGAATCAAAGGATGCAGAAAGGGAGGAGAGGAGGGTTGAGGAGGCAGAATCAGGGGATAGGTTGGAGAAGGTTTGAGCAGAGGGAAGAGATGATAGGATGGAAGAGGAGAGAGTAGCGGGAGAGAGAGAGCGATGGTTGGGACGGCGCAATACCATCCGAGTAGGGGCAGAGTGAGAAGTGTTGGATGGAGAGCGAGAGGGAAGGGATGGATGGACCGGGAGGTGTGGGTGGATAGAGGGATGGATGGAGAGCGGGAGGAGTGTGGGTGAATAGAAGGATGGATAGAGAGCGGGAGGTGTGGGTGGATAAAGGGATGGATGGACCAGGAGGTGTGGGTGGATAGAGGGATGGATGGAGAGCGGGAGATGTGGGTGGATAGAGGGATGGATGGACCGGGAGGTGTGGGTGGATAGAGGGATGGATGGAGAGCAGGAGGTGTGGGTGGATAGAGGGATGGATAGAGAGCGGGAGGTGTGGGTGGATAGAGGGATGGATGGAGAGTGGGAGGTGTGGGTGGATAGAGGGATGGATGGAGAGTGGGAGGTGTGGGTGGATAGAGGGATGATTAGAGAGTGGGAGGTGTGGGTGGATAGAGGGATGGATGGACCGGGAGGTGTGGGTGGATAGAGGGATGGATGGAGAGCGGGAGGTGTGGGTGGATAGAGGGATGGATGGAGAGTGGGAGGTGTGGGTGGATAGAGGGATGGATGGAGAGCGGGAGGTGTGGGTGGATAGAGGGATGGATGGAGAGCGGGAGGTGTGGGTGGATAGAGGGATGGATGGAAGAGGAGAGAGTAGCGGGAGAGAGAGAGCGATGGTTGGGACGGCGCAATACCATCCGAGTAGGGGCAGAGTGAGAAGTGTTGGATGGAGAGCGAGAGGGAAGGGATGGATGGACCGGAAGGTGTGGGTGGATAGAGGGATGGATGGAGAGCGGGAGGAGTGTGGGTGAATAGAAGGATGGATAGAGAGCGGGAGGTGTGGGTGGATAAAGGGATGGATGGACCGGGAGATGTGGGTGGATAGAGGGATGGATGGACCGGGAGGTGTGGGTGGATAGAGGGATGGATGGAGAGCAGGAGGTGTGGGTGGATAGAGGGATGGATAGAGAGCGGGAGGTGTGGGTGGATAGAGGGATGGATGGAGAGTGGGAGGTGTGGGTGGATAGAGGGATGGATGGAGAGTGGGAGGTGTGGGTGGATAGAGGGATGGATGGACCGGGAGGTGTGGGTGGATAGAGGGATGGATGGACCGGAAGGTGTGGGTGGATAGAGGGATGGATGGAGAGCGGGAGGTGTGGGTGGATAGAGGGATGGATGGAGAGTGGAGGTGTGGGTGGATAGAGGGATGATTAGAGAGTGGGAGGTGTGGGTGGATAGAGCGATCGATGGACCGGGAGGTGTGGGTGGATAGAGGGATGGATGGAGAGCGGGAGGTGTGGGTGGATAGAGGGATGATTAGAGAGTGGGAGGTGTGGGTGGATAGAGGGATGGATGGACCGGGAGGTGTGGGTGGATAGAGGGATGGATGGACCGGAAGGTGTGGGTGGATAGAGGGATGGATGGAGAGCGGGAGGTGTGGGTGGATAGAGGGATGGATGGAGAGTGGAGGTGTGGGTGGATAGAGGGATGATTAGAGAGTGGGAGGTGTGGGTGGATAGAGCGATCGATGGACCGGGAGGTGTGGGTGGATAGAGGGATGGATGGAGAGCGGGAGGTGTGGGTGGATAGAGGGATGGATAGAGAGCGGGAGGTGTGGGTGGATAGAGGGATGGATGGAGAGCGGGAGGTGTGGGTGGATAGAGGGATGGATGGAGAGTGGGAGGTGTGGGTGGATAGAGGGATGGATAGAGAGCGGGAGGTGTGGGTGGATAGAGGGATGGATGGACTGGGAGGTGTGGGTGGATAGAGGGATGGATGGAGAGCGGGAGGTGTGGGTGGATAGAGGGATGGATGGAGAGCGGGAGGTGTGGGTGGATAGAGGGATGGATGGAGAGCGGGAGGTGTGGGTGGATAGAGGGATGGATGGAGAGCGGGAGGTGTGGGTGGATAGAGGGATGGATGGAGAGCGGGAGGTGTGGGTGGATAAAGGGATGGATGGACCGGGAGGTGTGGGTGGATAGAGGGATGGATGGAGAGCGGGAGTGTGGGTGGATAGAGGGATGGATGGAGAGCGGGAGGTGTGGGTGGATAAAGGGATGGATGGACCGGGAGGTGTGGGTGGATAGAGGGATGGATGGAGAGCGGGAGGTGTGGGTGGATAGAGGGATGGATGGAGAGTGGGAGGTGTGGGTGGATAGAGGGATGGATGGAGAGCGGGAGGTGTGGGTGGATAGAGGGATGGATGGAGAGCGGGAGGTGTGGGTGGATAGAGGGATGGATGGAGAGCGGGAGGTGTGGGTGGATAGAGGGATGGATGGAGAGCGGGAGGTAGGGGTGGATAGAGGGATGGATGGAGAGCGGGAGGTGTGGGTGGATAGAGGGATGGATGGAGAGCGGGAGGTGTGGGTGGATAAAGGGATGGATGGACCGGGAGGTGTGGGTGGATAGAGGGATGGATGGAGAGCGGGAGTGTGGGTGGATAGAGGGATGGATAGAGAGCGGGAGGTGTGGGTGGATAGAGGGATGGATGGACCGGGAGGTGTGGGTGGATAGAGGGATGGATGGAGAGCGGGAGGTGTGGGTGGATAGAGGGATGGATGGAGAGCGGGAGGTGTGGGTGGATAGAGGGATGGATGGAGAGTGGGAGGTGTGGGTGGATAGAGGGATGGATGGAGAGCGGGAGCTGTGGGTGGATAGAGGGATGGATGGAGAGCGGGAGGTGTGGGTGGATAGAGGGAGGGATGGAGAGCAGGAGGTAGGGGTGGATAGAGGGATGGATGGAGAGCGGGAGGTGTGGGTGGATAAAGGGATGGATGGAGAGCGGGAGGTGTGGGTGGATAAAGGGATGGATGGACCGGGAGGTGTGGGTGGATAGAGGGATGGATGGAGAGCGGGAGTGTGGGTGGATAGAGGGATGGATGGAGAGCGGGAGGTGTGGGTGGATAAAGGGATGGATGGACCGGGAGGTGTGGGTGGATAGAGGGATGGATGGAGAGCGGGAGAAGGGGGTGGATAGAGGGATGGATGGAGAGCGGGAGGTGTGGGTGGATAGAGGGATGGATGGAGAGTGGGAGGTGTGGGTGGATAGAGGGATGGATGGAGAGCGGGAGGTATGGGTGGATAGAGGGATGGATGGAGAGCGGGAGGTGTGGGTGGATAGAGGGATGGATGGAGAGCGGGAGGTATGGGTGGATAGAGGGATGGATGGAGAGCGGGAGTGTGGGAGGATAGAGGGATGGATGGAGAGCGGGAGGTGTGGGTGGATAGAGGGATGGATGGACCGGGAGGTGTGGGTGGATATAGGGATGGATGGAGAGCGGGAGGTGTGGGTGGATAGAGGGATGGATGGAGAGTGGGAGGTGTGGGTGGATAGAGGGATGGATGGAGAGCGGGAGGTGTGGGTGGATAGAGGGATGGATGGAGAGCGGGAGGTGTGGGTGGATAGAGGGATGGATGGAGAGCGGGAGGTGTGGGTGGATAGAGGGATGGATGGAGAGCGGGAGGTAGGGGTGGATAGAGGGATGGATGGAGAGCGGGAGGTGTGGGTGGATAGAGGGATGGATGGAGAGCGGGAGGTGTGGGTGGATAAAGGGATGGATGGACCGGGAGGTGTGGGTGGATAGAGGGATGGATGGAGAGCGGGAGTGTGGGTGGATAGAGGGATGGATAGAGAGCGGGAGGTGTGGGTGGATAGAGGGATGGATGGACCGGGAGGTGTGGGTGGATAGAGGGATGGATGGAGAGCGGGAGGTGTGGGTGGATGGAGGGATGGATGGAGAGTGGGAGGT